>NC_133063.1:70756013-71093513 GCF_048771995.1 Taeniopygia guttata | reverse complement strand
TATGCTTCCTATTTAAATTTTCGTTCCTCTGAAAAAATTGAGATATTTTTTGTTATCTGATGGTGGTAGCAATGAGTAAAAAAACAGTTAGGACTGACTACAGATATATACAGAGTCACACAGAATTTTCCAGTTCAGCATCTCAAAACCACATATTCCTTATGCTAACCTCTCTGAGCAAGTATCTAGATTTTCAAGGTTTTGCTCACATGTAGACAGTCTGGGCCAAGATCTTTCAAATTTGGTTTTACCTTATTCACTAAGTACAAATAAACTTATTCCATGAGAAACTGGAAAAAAACTTAAAATAATTTCCCAAACAGGTCACACGACATGTCGGTGATCAAGAGGACCAATGCACCCTTAAGCGAAAACACTTTGAGGAGAAACAGTCTAAATCAATTCTCATAATCTTTATCTTCTCTCCTTTACTAATGCACACCAGGTTGTTTCCTTGTAATGATCAGGTTTATTTTTCTTATTTTGATAATAGCTAACGAAGTCACCCCAACTAATGCCACTTTACTCCATTTTCAGATTGCAGAAAAGTACCTACTAGAACGTCTTAAAAGCAAAGAGTCCTTCAGAATGGTTCTTTGAAGCAATGAAAAGAGAGCTACAGCTGATCTTTATGTCATTTTTGTTTAACTGCTTCAATAGTGGCCTTTATCCATTGTTTCCCAAAATCTCTTGTAAAGGGTTATTGATTAACTGAATGAATGGAGGAGGGTCACAGCTGTGCCTTATACCCACTTAGCCCTCTTCTAGAAGGTAGCAGGAAAGTAAAATTTGACTCCTCTGCAATCTTTTCCATGATATGTAGCATCACGCAATGGGGTATATTTATTTTCTGTAAAGCAGAATTTTTCTGCTACCTTTTGGTCTAACGTATATAGCACATGAACAGTAGCTCCTACAGAAAGCAGCACTAACCAGAAGTGACAGCCTTCTGCTGTCCCAAGCCAACACAAATTGTGCACTTTCAAAGATCTGTGGAAATGTGAATGCGTATCACTGTTACAACAACACATGTTACCACAGCTAAAATTTCCAAGGCACCTGTCTGAACCCAGTATTTCTTAGTACCTCTTGCCTTTTTCTCATGAATTCTATTGCCAAAATTGAGTTGTAGTCATATTTGGGAGCAGATGGTCAAACCCACTGCTGTGTCCAAGTAGGCTGGTGGGCATAGTTATCTGATGTGTTTAGAGAAATGATAGCAAGCCAAGCATCTCTCTTTATTCGCCACCTAGGGATACACTCTCAAGTAAAGAGAGATCCCCCTCTGAGAAGAGTCGTTGCCAGATTTAAAAACATTTGCTGAATGTTTGTAGGATTGTATTTGTCCCTGGAAATAATACTGCTAAATAGCCACATTTTCACAGCTACTTTTTAAAGTGAATTTGTAAACAGATGCTAAGTGTAAATATGAAAGCTTCACATCAGCACCATGTTGTATTTTGAATATTTCCATGTTTTGCTTAAGAAAAGACTCTGCAACCCATGTTCCATGACGTAATTGGACATCTGCTTGCTAGGCCAGCAGACTCAATTAATTCTAAAGGTTGTTCTTGGTAGGGAAGAGGAAACTACCATTGGTGATTTCCTGATGAACTTATCCAAGTGGGTATTCCCAATTTCTGTCTAACATAAGGCCAAAATAAAATTTCATTTTCTGAAATTTGGCTCATTATTTTTTGCAATGATTTGAAGACTCATAAATTCTGCCATCTCCCGATCTAATTAATTCAGACCAAAGTGTTTGATTTCTACTTGTCCAGTCAATGAGATAAATGTTGTTTACCTATTTCTATCTATAAAAATTGTGCACCATCAAATGCTAAACCTTACTTTCATTACTCAACATGCAGTTCTGCTGTTCAAGATTGTACAGTCTTGGTTTAAAAAACATAGCTCAGTACTACAGAAGAAGTCTTGATACGTAAATATCCCTCTGTCAATGGTCCCTGAAAATATGTTACCTTTGAGGAAATTGTGATTTCAGTTAATCAGGTATGGTCATGTTGAGAAAGAATCTAGCTTAAAAAGACATTAAAATCAAATCTGATTATAAGTATTATCAGACACTTTCATGCTGAAATTATTTCTTTGAAAAATCAGCTTTATCTAAGGCTGTCTAAGGTAAGACCAGGACACAGCTGGAAGTGATATAATCAATTAAATGGATTAAAGCTGCTTTAGAGGTTCACTTACAATACAGGGAAAACCCATTGATTGCAATTAGATTTAGAATTAGTCAGCAAATTTTGTTTAACATAAGAAGACAGCTAAGTATATCCACCTCTTGCAGGGTGGGTATACTTATATGCAGGTGGATTTCTCAGCAAGGAACACTTGAAGGAAGCACTTGTAACAAGGCTGCTGACTCAGCACAGGACAGTCTACAGATCCATGCCACTTCTGTGGGTCCTTTTAACACAGAGCAGCAAAAATCAGTTTCAGTTCCTGAAAGAAGCAGTTGCTTGTGAAAGTTACACTCTATGTGTTGCTTTTCAAAAGCAAAAATCATCATGAATATGCAATAGCCCACTTTGGCTTTCTGCCCAATCTCACCACAAATGATAAAACTATGCAGAAAAGTGTATGGTACAGTCTTCAGTACCAAGTCTTTTTGCTTTGCTTTTCTTATGGTCTACCAGAGCATGGTTTGCAAAATTCCAGAGCCAACTAAACCATATTAACATGTGTAATTATTATTCTCATCAGATTTGCAATAATATTTATATATTCATATGTGTGGTATTATTGACTTTTGGTAACTCAGAAGTGCTTCCAGTATGATTGCCACAACACAAAGAAGTTATTTGAGTGTTATGTGGGCTGCTTTGTAATGTGTAATATCAACTATAAGCTATCCCCTCAGCTAAACATGAAACACTTCCATGAATTGTACAAAGACAATACAGATCCAAGCAAGATTCAGATCAGGTTTTGCTGGAAAATCTTGGTGCTGAGACCTCTACCTACATGATTTAGTGGAAAAATCTCTACAAATTTCCCAGTGAAGCTCATCCTCTTTCACAAATATGTAAGCAGAACAGGAAATTCATTACATGACATTTGTTAAAGGAGTTGTATTTCGGAAGAAAGAAAACCAAGTTCGGGGTTGAAGACCCTTCTTGAGTCTTTGGTTTTGTATAATAGGATAGAGTGTGAAGGAGTTGTAATGAAATATATAGGTTCAGGCTTCATTCTGCACTACCTACTATATGTAACAGAAATGTGCATCCTACAACAACTAAACATAGCCCTCTAATAGAGGATTTTGAAATGTTTTTAGAGTCACATTAGCTATTTCTCATTCAACTAGGAACTGTCTTGGCAACAGTTCTATCCAAGAACCCACAGCACTGGTGACACAAATAGGTCTAGTGCTATGATTATTAGGGAAAAACAATTATGGCTTATTTTGTCAAAATCTGCATCATTTTGCTTACAAATAGCACACTGAAAGCCAGATTACATATGTATTTTTATATAGAAGCATCAGAGTTTTATTTCTGTATTCCAACGTGTTTTTTTCTTGTAGCAAAAGCTCTTGGATGCAGAAACCATGTTGGTAATTTAACATGAGATGGAAATTAAACTCCAGATAAACTCCACTCACTTTCTCCCTGCCCCCTCTAGTAAGAGAGGGACGAAGGCAGAGATTATATGTTGAGATAAAAATTCATTGAAAGCAAGCAGCAATGGAATAAGAAATGCACAGTAACAGCAGAAATATCAATAAGAAAAGCATACAAAAGCTGTCTTAAACATAAAAGATGTCCACCCTCTCAACTTAGTTCCATGTAGATGCTGGGACCAACACAAGATGGCAACTGCTCCCGAGACCAGCATTACATGGCTTTCCCAGAGAAAGACAAGGCGGTGGGGGTTCCCTGCAGCTGATTCACCCTATCCCCAAACCCAAGAAAACAATGGTGGACAAACCCCCAGAAGCTATATTGTCCAGGTCACACTGTGGTGCCTCTTTCTGGACCACTCCACTCCACTGGGGCTTGGTTCCAGTGGCATTGCTAATTGTGACTGCTCCATTCTGCTGGGGCTTGGGCTCAACTCACACTTGGCTTCTATCACCTCATTTGTTGCTGCTTTTCCTGTGGTTGTTTAGCCTTCACTGTTTTTCCTCAAAGTGCTCTTTTCTTGAAGCCACATCCTGACTGTGTTTGCTGCATCTCAGAGGTGTGTCTCAGAAGAACAGGAAAGGATGGGAGGAAGCAGTGGAGAGACAGAAGTCTCCAGAGCTGGTCCTGTGAACCCACAGTGTTAGCACAGCAGGCACCTTTTCCCAAACACAAAGGCAACAAAATGGCACATTTCTTGTGTGTATTCACCATTTTCTTCTCCCCAAAATCCCACCCCCAGAGATGATATGGGAAATGATATGATAGAAGAGCAGCCTAACCACACCCACATGGCTATAACCTCTGTCCAGTCTCTGCAACAAGGGCACCATAGGACAGAGTGCTATTTGTTATCAGAAAATGGGGAATTTGCTCCTTGATTTGCTTAGTAATTTTTTTCTTTTTGTTAAAATAGCGAGAGAAAAAAATCAAGTTTTGACTTGGTTATTTTATTGTGTATCTTTACAGAGGGATAATAGATTTTAATATATATTTTATGTAATTGTTAGGTTGGAAAAGACTTCTTAGGTCATTTATTCAAGCTGTTAACACATCATTACCACGTCCCCATTAAACCATGTCATTAAGTGCCACATCTACACATCTTTTAAATACCTTGTGGAATGGCAACTCAATCACTTCTCTGGCCAGCCTGTTCCAGTGCTGGAACACCTTTCAAAAAAGAAATTTCTCCTAATATCAAATCTAAGCCTCCCCTGGCAGAACTCAAGGTCATTTACTTTTCACATCAGCTTATAAAACATTTTTTTTGTCTTTACACCCTGACTTTGTAACAGACTGTCTTACCAGCCTTTCCTCTTATTCATACTCATAAGAACTTGGCCTTATCATCACCATCATTAAGATCTACAAAATCAAGACAGTCCCTAACGTATTGGCCTATACAAAATCAAGACAGTCCCTAACGTACTGGCCTATTCCACCACTTCTCTTCCTTTGCCTATCCATTCTGAAGTGGTTTATAGACATCCATTGCAGCACTTTGGTTCTGTGAGACATTCTATTGTGTTTCCATGATGACAACTGTGTGATAGTATTTATGATTCACAATGGCTCACATCTTCTTGTTTGTTGCTTATGCTGATTGTGTTTGTGTACACCAATTTTAGCTGGGATGTTGATCCTATCCACTATTTTGAGGAAAGAAGCTCTAATTTTTATGTGACCTTGCATCTTTTGAACAGTTTCTGGCATCAAGTTTAGAAGTTTTCCCTCCTTTTTTAGTTAAATGGCAGACAATAGTTATTAAATTGTCCAGTTGCCTAAAACACGATAGCATTTCCTGGAAAGCCAGCAGCATATTGGCAAGTATAGCAATTCAGCAATAAGCAATCTCATTATGAGTAATTTTGCCACAAGCAGTATATATACCTTTTTATCTAGAAAAAGGTAACAATTTCCATGTACATTAAAAAGAACTTGCCTGCCATGCCTATAAATACAGCAAATATGTGCCATGTTTTTTAAAGAATAAAAAGAGTAAAGGGGGAATTGCCTTGCTGCAGTTGTGAGACAAACAGGTAATTCTAGTGAAAAAACATGTCACGAGTAAACATCGAATGTTATTGATCTCATCCTGTTGCAACGGAATTTTTCTGAATGTATTTTGTTGATACTAAAACACAGTTGATATTGAGGACACTATTTTTAAATTAATAAAAAAATAAGGTCTCAACGATTAGAAAAAAAAAATCATTCTGCAAAAAGAGTTGTCCCTCCAAGTAGCTAAGAAGTAAATTTTTTTTTAATGAAACAGGTACATCTTAAACTGAAAATTACTGCAGTAGATCATTATGCTTCTGAAATACATTTAAAATGATTGCTACCATAAAATATTCAATTCAAAAACACTTTCACCCCTCAACAAATGGTACCTTATCAGACAGGTTTTGATAAAAGACTATGCTGTTTCTCCTTCAAACACTAGTGATACCTATATTATCTGCCTCTGGGAATGCTCTGAGACATGATTATTAATGCTTACAAAATAAAGCATTACAGCAATACATAGGACTGAAGTATTGAAATGTGAACACAGGCAGTGTGAAAATTTCGTTATTATGAAAATGTCAGTTCCATTTTTAAAACTGAGTTGAAATTTGCATATTATGAAATACAAAAGTACAGGTAGAGAAAACTTTTAATCAGATGTATGTGGATTTTCTGATTCCTATAAATAGACATTTGAGGGAAGGTATGTTTACGTATATGAGGAACATCTCTGATTAGATTTAGCAATAAATCCAAAAGCTAATTTATGAAATTTGAATTTCTAAACTCATTAATTTCTTCAGGTCATTTCAAACGCATAACCAAATTATTTATCCAAATTATTCAAACAAGATATTCATCAACTCTCATGTCAATTACATGCAAGAGGAGAGAAAAAAAGTTGTTGCTGCATTACTATTCATTTTTCTGGGTTAACATTGTTAATGTATAGTTGAATGTGTTCTTTGAAAACTGTATGACTTAAACTATCTGTATCTAGATCATTCATGTATCTGATCAAGTTGTACCCAAAAACTTACCTTTCCTTTCTGGCATTTAAATGTGGACTTTCATATTTCATGTGGTTTGCAGCCTTGCTCCCTCTTTTATAAAGCTTTCTGGCTGGTCTTCCTTCACAAACTTACAGATATCCTATTAACACAAAAATAACAGGAAGCATACATTTCAATAAATTTCTTCCAACTTCATTTACAGTTTTTTTGGTTGTCTTCTCAAGAATTAAGAGCAACTGATAGTGAGTCCTTGGAAAGCATAACTTCAGGCTTTGCCTTTACTACCTCATGGGAAATTTTAGTATCACAGCGAGTGATAGCAGAATCAAGCCAGCATGCATACTCCTGTTTTTTACCATAAATTTGCATAATGGACTCCTCAAGTAATTTCATTAATTCTGTTATTTCTTATGTGTTACTATATGCTGCAATTCAATTGTGTAAGTAACATTGCCACACAATTTTTACTGTTAACATATGAACCAGAAATACACAGATTAACATGGAGGTGAATAGATACTTTTTAAGGTCTCAAATTATAGTATGGACTTTCCCAAAAAGTTCTAGAAATCTGTTCTGATTTCATAATATATTTCACTGACCCAATCTCTGTAAAAATTAATTGAACTATTGTTTTCAGTAATCTAATATTCTGTTCTTTGGCAGTGTATAACCAGACTGAGTTTCAGTGTCAAGAGAAAGCCTTTGTTTAGACTTGTGGTTATGCATTTTCCTAAAATTGTAGCCGTGTACATACAAATGGTCAGTCTCTGAGTACTTAGTAAATGGATATTCATAGCACTCATTTTAAATATTTATGTGAGAATGTTTGAGAAAATTTCCTTAGTTTAATACAAACACAGTAGCTGATTAGAGATAAGGACATAGAAAGACTGGATAGATGATAGATTAGATAGATAGATAAATGATAGATGGATGGATGGATGGATGGATAGATAGGTAGATAGATAGATAGATAGATAGATAGATAGATAGATAGATAGATAGATAGATAGAAAGACAGAAAGACAGATACAGAAATGCATTTATTAATTGCAAGGTAGAATGATGATATCAAACAAGACACTGGGGGTTTTAGGTGCTAGGTACTTTTTAGCTGATTTATTTGAAACTAGGTTTCAGTCCTTGAGGCACAGCTGTTGATTTCAGGGATTAATGACATGGTGACAGCTTTTAGGATATAATTTCTTATGCAGGGCTTTATTTCAACTGCCATCCCCCTTAGACATAGTATTGTAGACTTTATTGTTTCATTTAGAACACAGATTATGGAGTTTTACATTGCAGAAGTATAATTTCCTAATCTCTAGTTTTAAAGGAAGAAAGACATATGTAAAACACTACAGAAAATGCTACTGTTGCTTAAGTTTCCTTTGGTGGAAAGTGAATGTATTTTCAATTTTCTTCTTCATCCTTCTAAATTTGGTTACAGTAATAATGAAATAAACACAGGAATGACATTGAAATCTTATAAACTCTTGGACCCACAATGTGACTTGAGAGATTATTTAGTTTTAACACAAAAAAATGCAAAAATTAAAAAAAAAAAAAAACCAAAAACCATAGAGTAAGGATAAAAGGAAACTCACTTTGTCATTTACTCACAATTGTATCTTACCATACCTCTGGGGAGAAGCAAAGAGCAGATAAACAGTATTACATCCCTGTATTCACAAAAGACTTCCTGATGCAAGATGAGCTTTGAAGGAAACACCTTGATTTGGATTCTGACAAGTTGGCATCTCTGAATTAAGAAAATTGCTTTATCAACTCCTGTATAAATCAGACAAATAAACTGAAGAAAATAAATAACCCTTGTAATTCAGATAAAGAGTTAATTGTGAATAAAATAAAATACTGAAACACAGATAAGTTGGAATTTTAAAATTGACTGATCTGAAATATATTGCTTATGTGTCAAGGCCTTTTCTGAATGACTATGCCCTTATAAAATTATTTTAAATAACAATTCTACCTACAATATGAAAACACAGCAAAAAAATTTTGCAGGAAAAATTGTGAAACAAGCTGTGAATCACAAAGGAATTACTTTATAGAAAAGGAGAGACAAACACTAAGATAGGCTATCTGAAGTATAGTATTCTCATTTTTCAATACTGCATATTAGCTTTTAACCTTTTCTCTATGTTTATCTCATTAGTCCCCAAACTATTACTGGTCCTTCAGCAGACATAATGCATGTGCCCTCCATCTCCTCCCCATCATTGACAGAGATGTTAAGCAGGTGTTCCTTATCTTTCCTAATTTCCTCTTGATCTTTTTTCCAATTTCTTATTTTTCTATGTATATGTAAAAGAGTATCATACTTTAAAGAATGTTTGATCACTTTCTCTTTCTCCAGTTCTCTTCATTATTCCATATATTTCCCCTCTTTCTTTCACCTTTTTCCTTTTCTCTTTTCCCTTTTAAGAGTCTTTTAAAGTCTCTCCTTTCTTTTTTAGGTTTCCCTCTCTGAACTTGCTTTCCTTCATCCCCCTTTCCTACTTCCCTTAGGATGTCTTTAGTTACATTGTTTCTTCTATTTTCTTTCTCCTTTGTTTTCCATTCCCTCTTCTATGAATATACAACCTTGGTTCTCTTCCTCCCTAGAAAATTTATTTTCTGGGATTCACTTATCTCTGAAAGTTTATGTAAAGCTCTGAAATCAATCAAGAGTCTTCATTTCCACTCATAGGTGTGGATAAGACCTTATTTCTTAAAAAAAAAAGCTATGAAAGACAATTATTTGTTTAGAGTGGAGAGCAGGGCCCATTCAGTTTGGAATTTAAGCAGCAAGGCAAGTAATGATGTGACGTGTGCTTTGCATTCCTATTCTCCCATGCTTTCTTTGCTCAAGAATTCTCTTGACAGCTCATGGTTTGTTCCAAGTCACAGAACAGAGTTGCCTTTTAAAGAAAATATGTTAGAACTAGAACTTGCATAGGTTTTTACTTGTAAATAAGAAATTTCATTATAATTTCATTCTCAATATGCCTATAGTTCCACTCAAGCCACAAAAATAGCACTTGATGTATGCCAAGTCTGATATTAGAATAATTTCCTGTGTAACCAGAATAAACACCTGATACTTAGTTTTCTCCTGAAACATGCTTGCATAACTTGTGTCAAAACACAGTGCTTAGGCTAGATCTTATCACATTTTTTTCTGAACAGCTGCTCTACCCCAGACAAAATTCACAAAACACAGATGTCATGTAGCTGGGAAAGCCCCTTTAAAGGAATTATAGAATGAATACAAATCACATGAGAAATTCATGGAGGTCCAAGCTCCATTGTACGACAGATCTGTTATGCAGAAACCTGGTGTTGATTTTCAGAGTGATGAGGCCATCACAAGAAGAGCAAAACTAGCAACCTGGATACCAAATTTTCAGTATCACAGAATGGGTCATGTTGGCGGAGACCACAGTGGGTTATCTGGCCCAACCTCCCTGCTCAAGCAGAGCCATCCCAGAGCGCATGGCACAGGATTTCTCCATAGAAAGCATTTCTTGAATCTCCTCACTGAGGGAAGCTTCACAGCTTCTCTGGGCAAACTGTTCCGGTGCTCAGTCACCTGCACATTAAGAAGTTCTTCCTCATGTTCAGGTGGAAATTCCTTAATATGTAGATCTAGAATGAGAGCACAAATATTTTGTCTAAGAAATTAATCTGAATCATATTCCTCCCTAAAAGTGAAAACTTCCCTTGTGTTCTTTTTATGGTCTGCCTTGAAACTATGGTTGAAAAATATCTGCTAGTGGCAGTTAGGCATCTGTAATGTATGGAATTCTCAAGAAGCTATGGTAAGATCAAATCACTTTATGGTAATTAAAGAGATACAAGGTGGCAGTTGTTTTTACTCCCTGACCAAAGTTTGAAGTTGGCTACCTGTTGCCTAGTTCATATTTTATCCTTGTTCCCATTACATCCAATCCTTTCCTCTCTTCGCCAGAGAGGACAATTAAAGAATAAGTGCTTTGTTTTGTTATCGGGATGATACACAGACCCCAGCTACACTTTTTATTGCCATGTTCAGGAGTTAATCAAACCTTTGTTTGCAATATATTCCCCTTATAGCACAATTGCTATGTAATAGCTGATTCAAGTTTTAATTGCCTGATAAATTGAGTGCAAAATCCTATGGCAGAAAAGGAAATCAGAGAAAAATAGGATGGTTTCTGGCAAGTCAATGTAAAAAGAGTTTTCTCCTTACAAGTAGAAATAATTTGCATAAATTTGAGCACAGGGATAAGCAGTTATAGATGACACCAGGTTATAAAGCCAAAAAAACAGGAAATTTAGAATTCTTCTGTTATGGCCTTTTCATTATGCTAGTTGTTTTCACTACTTACAGAAATTAGAAAACAATAGTTGCTGCTTATGTCATCACTGTGACTGTGCCAATTTCATAATCATCATGCTGAAAAAAGTACATTTTTGATTGCCTTTATTGAAAATTATTCAGTAATTTTAATTAAAACACAAGAGTCAAGAGGATGTTATATACATAGGTATTGCCTATAAAAAGATTTGCTTGGAAAGTCAGTTACATTTTAGTTGACATTTGATGTAGAAAATTATAAACAACACTTCATATCCCTGTGATCAGCCAAATACTGTATGTTTTTATAACAAGTCTGGTTTTCTGTTATAAATATGTATATTTGATGGCTGTGTTAAACTTACTATTTATTTTGTAAAACCAGAAGTGTTTTTAATTTATGCATTACAAATTTTTTGCTTATTTCCATTTTTTCCTTTTAGTCTAAAAATGTTGATTTGGTGTGCCTTTGCCCTGATTACAATAAGATCTCTCAGATCTCTGGCTCTACTTGCTATGGAAAATATATCATTCCATATGTATGAAGATTTATTTGATAATATATGCATATTTTTCATGTGTATGGAAATGCATTTGATATGCATATGTTTGAAAGGTAGGTATTTGTCTTGTCAGAACTCAATGGTTTACTCTGTGCCAAAAGAATGAAGAAAAGACGTATATATACTATCATAATATTTTCAGGACAGAAAAAAAAAACTTTTCCAGCATTGTCTCCATGATATCCCCTTGTTATCCTTCTAACAACAAAACAGAGCTTCTCCATCATTAACTTGAAAGTGGGCAGATTAAAGGGAGGGGAAAATTTCAGATTTTATATGTAGAAAATAGAGGACTCAGCTGTAATGTGTCCTCTATCTTCAACATATGAAAACTGAAATTTTCTGTAATGATGCATCTTATTTTCCTTAAGGTCTCCAATATAAACATCATGACTCCATCATGTTTCCATACTCTCTGTAGAACATTCATAAGAATGGAGCAATTTCTCAGAATCTGCCTTGTAAACACAATAACTTACATGGTTCTTTATGAGTAGTATCAGGTAGTTGTCACTAACATAAGGTGAAAAACCTTAGGATTTATACATCATATTTCTGCCTCATAGAATATTATGTAGGAACCAGTAAACTCAAAGTACAGTAAAGTTTTAAAAAATTATTTATAGTTTATCAGTAGTGCTTCTTAAGTTTGTTTTAATGACTAGTTTCAAAGGATACCCAAAGAAAAAAGCAAGAAACTTGAAAAACTAAGCAAAGAAGCAAGTCTCAAAAATAAAAGGAAGTTTCCACATGCATCTCAATTCCAGAAAACATGGAAAACAATACTGGCCTGACTAGAAGGTCTGGTTAACTCTTATAAGAAATGATGAGATTTCCTAATTAGTTTAGCACTTATTGCAGTACATATTGATATTGACTACCTGGATGAATTCTAGATGTTCTCAGAGTTCTGTGAATGAATGGGTAGACTTTATTATCTTTTTGTATCCCATCATCCAAACTCACCAGTAAACAAACAAAACAGATGCAAAGGTTTTTATTTTATTTTATTAGTGGCTCTTGCTTACCACTTTTTTTATGAAATAGTAGTTCTATTTCTCCCTCTAATCAGCAAATTCTAAAACTATACTAAAACTTACATGTAAATGTAATAGATATATATACATAATAGTAAATAATTTCTTTCTGTACAGAAATACTAAAATTATCTGTAAAATAAAAGTATTCCTGATGTTTTATCATTGTATTTTACCTGTTGGGATCTCTTATACTTTAGCAGACTTCTGAATTCATTGCAATATTGTTATTCATAGCTCTTATATTGCAATGTTACTGTTAGCACAACAAACAACCAACTAGTTACTGCAGAACTTCTAATTTCAATTAATCCTCCTATTCTTTTACATATCACAAAGGCATAGTGTATGATGGCACAGAGATTAAAGACAGAGGAACTCAGCAGGAGAGAGCTGTTTAAATTTGCTTATTTTTCTCATGCAGAGTTACCACTATTTTAAGTTTCAACCATGAGCAAGTTAGTGATCTCTAAAAGTCAACACAAAAGGCCTGTGTATTGTTCTCTTTGGGAACATCATTTCTGAGAGCAAGAGAAGCAGGTATGGAGTTATGACTGAACTCTATTAATTAGAAAATCAAATAACAATCACATATATCCAGACTCCAGATGTTACCAGAATTTCAATATGTTACCTGATGTGCTCCAGTTTATGAGTAGTAGGGAAATCTTGGCAAATGACACTGTAAATGTGACTTCTGTTTGGATAGGTGTAACTACCTAAGACTCCAAATCAATTACGCACTTCTTCCTAGCGATTCAGAATCTGGATTCTCCAGTCTCCTTAGCTATATGCACCACTTCTGTTCTTTGCTCAGGCATCAGATGTTTCCAAGAAAACTAGTGAGGAAAAGTGTTCTCAAGAATAAGGCTACTCTTTAAGTCATCCAGATTTGCCACATGTCTCTGGTCTTGAAAAACAGTGACTAGTCAAACACAAGTAGTGGTAGACATATACTATGCCTGAAAAAGGTCAGCAAGTTTTCTTTATCCCACTCAGCAAATAGCTGGAGCTGGACAACACACAGTGAGGTGAGATGTTGACCACGCTTCTCCACTTCAGAGTTGTTACTTGGGAAAAACAAGCTGAGCTGAACAAGAAAGGTGACACCTTTTGTACAAGACAGTACTATCAACAATATTGTTTCTTACCAAAACAGGTACCACATGATCTCAAAGGAGATCTATCATTTCTGATGTGTTCTTGACCTATGCAAAGTCTTCAGATGTAAAGAATTTTGACAGGAGGTACCATTGCTGCTGTGTATGTTGGCAAGACCTGCTGTCTTTCTCACAGAACATTAATGCACTCCCCAGTAGTGTCATTCCCTTCCCTATCATAGGCATTCATGTAACTTCAAAGCTCTGCAGGGGGACCTCAGATCCATGTGGAGCTGAACCTTTCTCCAACTGCATCTCCATAAAGACCAGCTTCATCTCTCTCTCTGTCACTTTGGAGGAAGTGCCTCCTGGAAGCCATTGTAATTCATATAATGAGTTACTCAGTCTTAATTATATATGTACATATTAATGGCCTTTGGATAAAATATAAAAATACTTCCATTCTAATTACTGAAAATTCACACAGGCTTTATAACTTGTGAAAATATGATAGGGGCGTGCAGGGGGTGTTGTGGGTTTCCCATTAAAAATAAGGACATTTTTGACAGATGCAATATGGCAGAATATATCAAGATAATTAATTTACGTTCATTCTACAGAGGTGTTTTTCTTTTTAATTTCTCAGCATGACCTCTGTTTCATGCTCAACAGAACAATCAAAAAGGGATTAGTTTACAGACTGAAATCACTCAGAGTTTTTTATCTTTCCATGTAAAACTTATCTGGTCTAAGTTTGTTTATATGTTGATTGATGGAAACCATAATAATTTCTTTTGCTTGACTCAAACATTCTGATTCAATATTTCAACACATTCTTGTTGTTTTCATAGCTTTCTGATAAATTACTCTTTTTTTCACACTTTTTATTTCACATAAATGAAACTGTTTCCAGGACCCAACAGCTGGCACTTACTGACTGAAGGGATGAACAGAAAGACTGTGTATTCACAGGATTACAGAACAAGCTGAGAAGAACAATTTATGCAGAGTTTTGTAAGTTTAGTGAGGCAGAAAATAGATTGGGGTCCAGAGAAGAAATGATGCGTCAGTCAAAGCTAAGCATACAGACAGAAACTTCCACAACACAAGAGCAGTCATGTGCTTTCTTAGCTTTTGTGACTTCAAGAGTTACTTCTGAGTTTGGGTAGAACAGATGTTTGTAAAGATCATACTCTAAAGTGATTTTTTACAAGTCTCTTTTAACGCCTGGCAAAAGAAAGAACAAAGCTGCCTTGAAAGATTTAGAGGATGGTTAAATGCCTTTTAGGAAGAGTCCTAAAGAGTCCCTCTCCTAAAGAGGAAGAAAACTGTGGCTGAACACTGTGACTTTGCTGTTTACATATTGCCCTTGTGCAAACTATTTTCTGAAATTGTGTAATTTCAACAAATACAATCCATTTTTCTGTAGCATAGTGTAGGTCAGTGCTCTGTACTCAATACTGACAAATGAAAGCTAGAATTATATGTATGTAGTGTATTATAGTTGTCTTTACCAAGACGGGATACTGTGACCATTTCTCAAGCCCACCTGTGTGGATAATTCTTTCTGAAGGCTTCTGTTGATCTCCTTTCTTTATTTGATGATAAACATGGAGCTTCTCCCTGAAATTACTAAGATTTTACAAGCAATATTATATTACAAAATATTATTGGCAACACTATGCCAATTACCAGAAAGGCATTAGACTGAAATTTAACCAGCATCTAAAAAAGCTGCCCGTTTCCTATGTGACATACAGCAACTAAAGCACCTGTTCATTTTCATTCAAAGTATCTAGTTCATCATTTTACTTCAAGCATATTCTTAGTGGCTTTGAGATAATGGTGCTCAAATTTCATAACATTTAAGAAGAAAGAATGGCTTGAAAGAATCCATGATCCAGAAGCAATGGTCATATGTCATTGCTAGTCTGAATTGCACACTATCTGACTTCAGTTATATCCCCTCAGTAACAACTTTACAGGTTACATTGAATGCCTGATTAAGATTTATATTCTATAGAACACAATGTTCATTTAATAATACCATCATTATTGTTGGGTACTTAACTGATACTTTTATGGGTTAGAGGTCATGTGCACAAAGAGTAAGAAAAGTCACTTCACTGTTATGTTGCGGATAAGAAATAATAGATCATCCAATTTTCCAAGACATGTTTCTCCTCTTTTTTATCAGCACACTTCTATCAACATATTTAGATATTTGTGGCAGGTTAATATGGGCCATTTTCACCTGGCAACAGCATCAGTCCTTAGCAACAGTACATGTGTATTCAAACTACTAGTAACACTGAGTCAAAATGGAAGATCAGACTACAGAAACCTTTGGATAATGTATGTCAGGAATTTTCATATATTATTTCACCGTGGCAACCATTTCATTTAATTCCCTGTCAACTCTGAATATAAACTCAGCTTTGGGGTTTTTTTCTCTGTTCAAAATTACCTCTTGAGAACAACTAAGATGATTCCCTTATTAACTTTAATGATATTCAATGTTTCACTTATTCCTAGTTTAAGATAAATGGCAGAACTCAATATTGCACAGCAGTGCTCTAAATCTACACAGTATTTCATGGTGTAAAAGCCATGAAAATTAAGACAGTATAGCTGTAATTTAATGTTATTCTTCTACTTCTTTATATATAATAGTATATAGCTGCTATTTCAGAAATTTTTATTAGTACTATAAATGTACAAAAATCATTGTGTTCATCCATCAAAATTCTTGTATCCTGTCTAAGCAGGACTTTATATTTTTTTGATAATAAGGTCCTACATATTCTTCTACTGGAATATTTGAGGATAAAATAATTTGTCCCTGAAGGGAGTAGAAAGACGCCACTGTTATTTTATCCCCATTCATATGTGTTCCATTTACTTACCCATTGGTATCAGCTAAAATTGTAGTAGGTGTCTTATGACAAATAGCCACTTTGGCTGTTATTTGATCTGTAGTGTAGCAGATCTTGTGGGGACTATTGTCAGGCAGTGGTTCCTCTAAGTGTTAGCATAGTGTATAAATTTTGTTTTCTACAAGTATATCACTATATTGAAATAGTTAAATTTCTCACTTTTCTGTTTAAAGAGCTTTCTGGACTCCATGTGTGAATAATTAAAGGAATATTATCCCACTTTGCAATCTTAAGGAGATTAACATTAAGCTAAAATTAAAATGGTATTTATGTATACCATAGAATTCAAGTGACAAACATGGAGAAGAAATAGAAAGCAATGTGAATGATCACAAAGCTTGCTAGTTCTATTTGTGTCTTCGGATTTTTACAAGCCATTTCCTTATTCAATTGCAACAACAATCTATCTCTCTCTCTCTCTTCCCCTGCCTCCTTTTCCCGTCCCCCAGTGGTTTAATGGGCTGCACTGGATATGAACTTTGTCCCCTTTTCAATTTTTAGCACTGACTTTAGTTTACACAGTCTTTCTAGTCTCCATATGGGTTTTTAAGCAACAAAATAATTTTACATGCTCAGAGGAAGCTTGAGATTTTAGGGATATAAGTAATCTGACCCACAAACACAGTGCCTTTTCTGGTTGTTTTGCTTATCAGTGTTTAATGTTGTGGCTTAGGACTTGCCCACACACTAAGTAATATTATTCATCTTATGTCATCATGAAGCACTGATCTGTTCCAAATCTTAACTGCAAATGATCTTCTTTTATACAATATGCACATTGTAAAGGTATACAATTTTTTCTGCATATGCAATTATTTCTACATATCCTTTCTGCCTCAGCAACTAGACACAGAGGACATTTCTTATTGTTGTCATGGGCATGTTTGAAATTTCTTCACTTCCCATGGTGTATTTCCACTTAACTAAACTCAATTTCAGCTTATTAAAAACAAGGTCCTCTGGATTATAAAATAGCCTCAGAGCAACAATAAGCTAGAGCACAATGAAAAACAATAACAAAACAAAAACAAACAAAAAACCACCAACACTAAAACAAAACCTCAAACTAATTCAAAACCAAATGATCTCTCTTGCATGGCCTAGAAAATATATGACAAAATGTGGTGAAATAAATTGTCTATTATCAATATTACTATAATTCAGTTACTTGTATTCTCTTTTTGTGCTATTCTTTTTGAAGCAGAGGAATGAAAATCCTATTAGTGCATCAGACAAGAATGAGATTTCTGGAATGGAAGTTCTGTGTAAATTTTAATATACTTGGTTATGTCCTAATGTCATTTTAATGTTATGTTACTACATTAAGTTAGGTTTTCCAGATGACACAACAAGTATGTATTTTGTAGGAACATGTAAAATTATGAACACATATAAATATATTTTCAGATTTCAAGAGCTTTAGATAATGAGTAGAACTGTTCAATATATTTTGGAACCTAACATTGGGAATTCTTCATGAAGAAAAAAAAGTCAGAATTTAGTATGTCTTATTACCACCGAACCTGCTGGTACTTTGTTCTTTTTGTAAGTCCTTTACATTATTTTAGCTTCAGAATACCAAAGCTAAACATTTTCCATAATAATTTTTTAATGAGAAATGAGCAAAAGGTATCTTGAAATCCCTTCTTTGGCTGTAACGCGAAGCTAACACACAATGAAATGCTATTTTATCATAAGAAATAGAAGTGCAAGTGCTGTAAAATGGCAGAGAAGTTCAAGCACCATGTACAGAAATGAGAGGCCACATTAAAAATTTAATTTGATTGATTTATTTTTAAGAATATGTTAGAAAGAAATTATATTGAATGAGTGGCCAGTTTATTCCCAAGGGAAAAAACATGTACTAAGGGGTCAGGCTTTCATAATGGAGCAATTGTAAAGCTACTATTTATACAGGCGTTTCTGGAATAAATGTGAAATAAAAATCATATTTTAAATCATTTTCTGGTGCTAGTTAGTGGACTAGTTAGTTTGTGGCTCAGGAAAATTCATCCATTGCATTCAGAAAATTTGGAACCAATCATACGACTTCTCTACACTAACAGAAGAATGGTGAATATTGTAATTCAGATTTTTAAATGCATTTAATGGGTTTGCAAAGTCAAAACGAAATACTGAAATGAAGATATCATAAATGGAAATATCAAGATAGACTAATAAATCAGGATACAAATTTATTTATGTATGTGTCTTCAGTTACAAATAATTTTGTAAATTAGAAAGGATATTCAAAAATAGTTCTAAGATTTCTCTTATAATAGGCAGACTTGGGGAAGATCAAAACATCAGAAATTAGACAGAGATTATAGCACAATAAGAAAATGTAGAAGCAAATTGAGGAGATGACTGGAAACATATTTTTAAAAGGAAAACAAGAGCAATACATTTTTTGGAGGAAATGAACCAAAATAGCAACCTTTATTAGGTAGAAAAGTCTTGACATGTCCTACACAAGATAGGAAAACAAGTCATTGCTGTAAAACACTTGCTGACATTGTTCTATAATGCAATATATCTTAAGAGATTTAAGGTTTTACATGTCACCGATCAGACCCCAGCTAACACTACTTAAATTAATTTTTCTGGAGTGGATACACTACCCTGCAGTGTATGTTACTGTTGTTAATCATTTTATTGACTGAAGTTCATCCCTGTGCAGTGGATCTTTCCAACACCCATTGAGAGAAATTAAAACTTGTTCCTGCAAACACTTAAGCATCTGCTTATTCTTGCATGAGTAAGGAGCTCTTTTCAATTTTAGCAGGCTTGCTGATGTGTATAGACTTCAGTGTTCATAAATGTTTCATAGCATCACTGTTGAGAAAGACTGTGTTCTAAATGTGCACTGCATTTACCCTGTACTAGCCCTCAGTGTAATCGTGCATTTGCAATAAGTAAGCTGTTTCTTCTGCAGAAATACAAAAAAGTCAGCTGCTTGATCACTTAATTAATACCTCTTATGAAAAATAAAAAAATGTTCCTTTAGTCATTCCTTTTGTCTCAGAGGAAACATTTTACTCATAATTAGACCAACAGGCAAAAGGTGCGATACCACGGAAAGTAGTGGAGTTGTAACTGATAAAACTGATATTGGTACTAGGCTGCAGACTTTGTTGCAGTGCTTCTGTGGAAGTTACTGCTTGAAGAGAAATTGCATATTTAGGCTTTTTCATTTATAAGTATAATAAAATATAATAAAGATTGAGGGAAATTTTTTTAATACCAGCTTTTCTGTGAAAGACTGTGATTGAAAGATGGAGCAAGAAAAATGGGCTAGGAGGTCTGCTAAAGAAACTTGATACTGAAGACAGTGTGGCTTAAAATAAGGGAAAAGAAAAAAATAAAGTTTTAAAAAGTAATTTTAAAAAAATTCAAAAGGGAAATTAATGGAAACACCAGTCTGCTCTAAAGCCAACAAAGAATTTCTGAGTGGTAGCTCCTCTCACTAGAGAGAGGGAGGGAATTGTTGAAATATGAGAAGAAGAGAAAGAAAATAATGAAGAATGAGACATGGAAACCACTGTATCATTTACTGGAAGGACTTTATAAAGGGCAAATTCAAAACCCTATCTCTTCAGCAATGGAGGTCTCCAGGAAGATGTGAACTGATGTTTTTAAAATATTCTTACAAATGGAACAGAAAACTTTCTAGTAGCAGACAATTCTTTTATCTTAATTACATTTCATCTCTCAAGTACAATAAAGGTTGTACCCACTGATTGTCCACTAGATACTTTATTTATTCAATGATAGCATATATATAATTTACTTTTCTAAAAATATGCCTTTCGTCTCAAGTCTTCTTAAAATACACTTGTTTTATTTATTGTTATGTTTTTGGAAATGCATGTCCTAAATTGCCTTAGAGCACAGTGACATTCCTTTGCTCAATATATTTAACACTCAGTTGGTCACTTGCATTCAATGTTTACTGAAGGAGCTAAATCATGTATAATTTATGTCTTTTACCCTGTCAGTAGAATTTCACTTTGACTAGTCACATGTGAAAAATTACTCATTCATCTAAGTATTTTCAAAATTTTCTCTTTAGGTGAGGGGGAGGGAGATATTTGGAGGGTTGACATTTTTGTCTTTTTGTTTAAATTACTGAGGAAAGGAGCACCTAGAGTAAAAACCACTCTTAGCTTTAAACGGGAACTACTGTTTATTACACATTTTGCTACAAGGCACCTGGAAGTATGTGGCAAAAGGGTAGAAACTGCATTGAAATCCAGAGTCATGCTGACCTGCTTCCAGAGTAGATGATATAAAAAAAAAAAAAAATTACTCAGATGTGGTGTTAACTTTTTTACTCTTCTCATCTCTACAAATTCATGGTTTCCCCATTCCCAAGAGAGCTTTTTCCACTCTTGCAAACAATATTTTTGTGAAGAGCAACTTTTACGTGGTCTGTCTTTAAGAACACCTCCCAGTGCATTTTCATAAAATTAAAAAAAAAAAAAAAACCACCAACAACAATGACAACAAACAACCAAAAAAATATATATCATAATACATTATTAGTAGCAGTTTAAAATATTTTTCCCTTGGGTGTCTTCAAGGATACAGTTAAAGTACTGTGGAGACATAAAATCAGATAATCCTCAGGATCTATGAACCAGAGCAAGAATCAGGGCCAGATTAAAATGAACAAACAGCGAAGCTGCTCTATCGAGCTTAGCCTGGCACAGACACCTCCATCAAAAATGAAAGTACAAAGGGAAAAACAGAACAAAAAAATGTGTTGATTGTTGCAGTGTCTCCTCTTGGGCCCTGAGGCATCTGCTGCACAGAGAACAAATGCTTAGATTTGAATTACCTTCCTTCCATTTTTGTGTCTCCTGCTGTGGTCCTGTAAGCTGAATGTAAACTAGCTTTAGCCGTATTTCTTCTGCTCATTCTTCTTTGGCCAGCAATGTGGGCAAACTATGGAATAGATAAGTCAGCATGGTGTACATGGGATCTACCCTCTGCTTCCCAGCTATGGGCAAGGTTCCAGCACAAGGTCCACCTAAGCCAGCCCATCCTCCATTCCTGTGAGATGGGAGAGTAGAGGTAGCCAGGGAATGCAGGAAAACGTGATTGCCTTGTGGTGAACATAAAGAGGCCTTCTGCAAGAACACAAAATCAGTTTCCCTTCTCTCCACAGGCTTCAACATACTGACCAGGTTCCTATAACATTACTTTAATTTCTAGAATCTGGAATATGTGTGTGTTTGCCAAGGAACTGTCTGCTGGTTTCTATGCAAAACACATGAAATAGATAAGTTGTTCGAAGAATTTGGCTGCCTTAGAAGTGTGTTCAGCAAAATCATTGTTAAAGTAACTGTTCTCTCTACCCCAGTTCTTTTAAGACTGAATAATAAAGCAATAAAAATTTTGGTAGAAAATTGAGGATGAGTAAATCCTGTGTGGAAAACATAACAAAGGAAAGATTTCTAATTAACAGAAGACCCTGCCTGTGGTATTTGCAAAGCCATTGCCCCAGTTTTGTGCATGGGGGGAAGTGACTATCTCTGGCTTCCAAAAAGAAGGGTTTGGATTCCTGTCAAAAAACACCGTGGTGGCATCATCTGCCATTGTTCATTGTGTCCAGGTCCATTGTAAGCATTTTTGAATGTGAATCACCCTCTCTTTTGTATACTTATTTTATTAATATGACTGTTGTTGCTTTTTGTTTTTTCTTATTGCTATTTCTAGTAAATTGTTCTTATCTCAACCAATGATCTTCACTTCTTATGCTTCCAGTCATCAACTCCACGCTGGAGCAGGAAGTGGGAGGGAGAGGGGAGCAAGAAAGTGGTGTCTAGTTTGGGAGAGTCTTGGTGGGGACATTAAATTGGGCAGCACCATTCCTAAACCACAACCCACATAAAAATCCTTTTCTGTTTCTCCATTGTAAATAATGGTTCTGTGATTATTTTTCAATTAATTAAGCAACCGAATATTGGTTTTAAAATATTCACCTGCACTTCAGAACACACATTGAAGACATTCTGCCATTGTCTTGAACTTGACAAATCCCCTGTCATTGTTACATCCCGTGGAAGCAAGTATTTCTGGTATTAGAAAAGTGCAGCACCTTTTGAGAGTCAATTCCCTTTGAGAGCTGCCTTTAGACCTCTTAGAGGGAGTGTCTGTAAGTTTTTTCATTGCATTAGCTAAGTATTGAATTAAGTTCTTGTGTTTTCATTTTCTTAATTTTAAATTGAAAATATTTATTGATTATGTGCAAAAATCTAAACATAGTGCATGATTCTATAAAGTCTATTTCTGTTTCTCTTCCCACAATGAAAATGAGTATCTATTTCAGTTCACTGAAGAAGATTGAGTTTATGTTTTTATAAGTCATAATTGGAAGGATAAATCTTTTGCCTTTTGTATTACATGGATTTACTGTTATATAGAATGAAACCTAAGAAAGAAGGTGTACTTTTTAATTGCATAGAACTCTTTTCCTGTTAGACATTAAATATTCAATGTACAGAATGTTCTTTTCACTTGGATTCGAAATTAAAAATAAAAAGTAAAACTTGCTTGTGACAATTTTTAGTGTAAATCTCTAACAACATAATTTATTATTTATTTCACAAAGTTTTACTTTGCCTATTTTTTTTCCTTAGGTGAGAAATTCAGTGGACAGCAGAAAAATCTACAAAGGTTCAAAGTAAGATTTCACGTCTACTCACTTTCTAAGTCATCATATTCTTTTTCCTGTAAGGCCTACAAATTATTTTGTTTTGGATTTCCTGTTATAAACCACAAATATCTTTCTAATTATCAATTTTTATTAAATCTTGGAAAGTGTATCCTGTTTGAAGTTCAAATTTCTCCTAGTCACAAAATAGAACATAATTCTTGAATCAGTAGACCGTGTAATAAACACATAGATACCTCCTAAGGTAAGATCATGTATCAGATTTTGCAGTTTTGGAAAAAGAGTCTGGTTGTTTCAGAATGATTGCTAACTTGTGCTATGAATTAAATGGAATTTTAGTGAATGCATTGAATGATTAGCAACAGCAACTAAAAAGGCTACTGAGTGCTTCTAGCCTTCTGTTTTGTGCACTATCTCACACTACCCTTTGAAGCAGCAAAAATACTTACCTATAAAGGCTGAGTAAGACTGGACAGCAATACAATGATTCTTGTAAAAACTCTGCAAGGTGTAGCTGTAGGAGAAAGAGGTGCCAAGCTTTTAATAGTCTTTCTGTCTACTTTGTATAATGTAATATGTTGGATAGGTACATATGATCTGACCCCTCTTTTTAATGAGTAAGGTAGGGTATAAACTGAAGTAGATCAGTCCCCAGTGATAGATGATTCATGACAAGTAAAACTGTGATTATTTTATATGTGTACAGGAAGTTTGGCAATTTATAATACCTTCTATATACTATAAAATACATGTATGACAATGTATATAAAATTTGGGGGTGTTGGTTACACTATAAAAGTTTAATTTTTTCTGTAATCATGGGTAATCTTCAAGTTGCACACCTTAACCTATTAAATTTAAAACTGTGACAGAAAAGCTGAAAAACGAAGTGGGAATAATACCACTTATGTACCTGTGGTTATTAAGCTACTTAGAGAAAAATTAATAATTTGTAGATAAGTATAGAAGAATCCTAAATTGGTCCTGTGAATGACTAATAGGTGAAATTCAGCATGGAGGAAAAGTGAATTTCTACTTCTTGAGAAAAGCTGTCCTAATATCACAAGCAATCATTGTTTCAAAGTGATTAATTATCATCCTGAGTTAGACAGCTCATCTTTAAAGTAAATAAAGCAACATGAGCAAGAGGGCAAGATGAGGAGTAGGACAAAAAAGGAGGATCAAAAATAATAAGTCAGTTAATGTATGAGTAAGGACTACATATCTAGCATGCTTCAATCTGGAAGAGACACAGACTGAAGAAACCATAGAGTAGTTTATCGAAATAATGTCAGGGGTGTAAAAATCAAAAGAAGAAACCAAACATTTGTATTTTATTTCAGTACTAAAACTACAGTCAGAAAAAACAGAAGTTCAGAATAAATGCAGCTTGTAGGGAAAATCTGAAACTTCTTGCAGAAAGTTACTTGGGACTCAAAATATGCCATAGGCTCAAGGAAGAAAAATCCCACAAAGATGTAAATACACTGATAATCCCTCTAGCTTCAGAAACTCCCTAAGGAGCAGTCATGTGAATACATGCCTAAGGGTAGTAATACTATATAATTGCGCCGTTCTTACATTTCCCAAACTTTCCTTTATTAGCTGCTTCATATCCCAGGGGCACTATTGTATTATAAACTTGATCATTATTACTTTTATGGTACTGCTTATAGAATATGATACCAACTGGAAAGCGACACAAAAATATAGCTAGGGAATTAAATAAGTTACCAGACACACACCTTAGCCTCTCTCTAGGGCCCCTATCTTTATGGAATTTTTGTGGTTTATTTCACTCTCAATCTTATGTTAAATGGCAGTGACAATACCAGGAGTCCAGAAAAAACTTGCTGTTAGGTATGAAGTTTCAGCAGAATTCATCTTTGCTTAGGTAAATCATATTGCACAATCACAGCAAATACAAACTATGTTCTGTACCAGCCTCAATGGAGGGAGATATTCCAAGCCATAAGAGACTTAGTGAAATTAAGCCAGAATTTTCTTCTCAGATATTCCTCACTAATATGTTTGCAGACAATAATACAGACTGAAAAGCATTAAAGTTAATAAGGAAAACTGAACATACCAAGTAAGAAAGTTATTGCACTTCTAAGAAAAAACTGGAATTTACTATTATGAGAAGATTAAAAAAAGATAACAGATTAACAGGATAAGGCAATTTAACTAAGACATACTTCTATGTTCAAAATTCAACTGGTACATTTTTGAATTGAAAAAAAAATCATTATTTAAAGTTTCTCTTATGAAAATGTCTAAGAATTGGGTTTTTTTATCAGAAGATTTTCATGTAGTTTTTTTTTTTTTTTCCCTCTTGGCTTGGTTTTTTTTATAGTGGAAAGAAGTAAATATTTAAAAACACAGAAAGAAAACATTGGATAACATAAGAGAAGCTATTCTTCCTGCAGTCACCAACACCTATCTTTCTTTTTTATTTTCCCTATTGGCATTAGCCAGATAAGTTTCTGTTCTCTCTGGCTTATATGTTGATAAGGGATTGATGGGCATACATATCACTGTAGTCCTGGACAGGAGCTGCCCAAGGTCTGAGTTTGTTTGCAGAGGTGCTACTTAACAGCATCACCCTTGATCAGTACAAGGTATTATTTTAAAATATTCCCTCTATCTCTCTGTCTTTTATGTTTCAAGCCAGAAAAAAAAAATAGAGACAAAGACTGAAATAGGGTGTCTAGAGCTAATTGACTAGCATATTTAAAGTGGGTTGTGGTTGCTTAGAAACATTTATAGACTGTAACTGAAGCTTGATTATTAAATAGTCTGCAGGGCAATGTAGGACAATGTGTTTTTACAAGAGCAAGATCCACAGGGAAAGATGGTTTGTAGCTTAATATTTAAAGGAAACGTATTTACAATTTTTTTTTACATTTTATTTTTAAGTCAAATTAAACAACATTATTGAAAAAAAATTAACAACACTTATATCAGTGCAGTAAACTGAAATTCAGTGTCATGACAACTTATTATTTATTCTGCAAGGCCCTCTGTTAATTCCAGAAGTAGTTATTTCTACATGGCTCCCCTTGAGAGTAGGCAATTTAATTATTACAGTAAACTGCATATTATGTAGGAAGAATCTGATTTGGGATGTCAAAGGACACTGAAATGTGTAAAGTGCAGCAATCTTTGACTTCCCAACAATATTGTGTATACAAAATGTTATAACGGAAATCTGGAAGGGAGGGCATATTCAAAGTCTGAACACTGTAGAGTGGAAGACAAACAATATGTCCTACAAACATATTGGTATTTCCAAGGCAGAAATCTTACAAAAAGTATAAAAAATAATCTATGACCAACTATATTTGTCTGTTGGAATCTCTTTATCTAATTATTTCTTTTTAAAAACCCCATAAATAATGCTTATGTTGTCATTTTTTGGGGGATCTTCATGAAAAAAAAATGCTCAGTCTTTCTATAGCATGTTTTAAATTTCTTCACAAAGCATTAGTGAAATGTCATTAGTGAAATGTGGAATTTTTATTCCCGGGTAATGCATTTTTATTTTCCTGCTACACATGAAACCATTCATACTTCTGTTGCAGCCATGAAGTCACTTAAAACATTGAGTCATAGATCTTATAAAAACTGACAGGTTTCTAGGAAATTTTTGTCTTTCCTGAATCCAAGCAAAATTACTATGCAAATGGTACAATGAGAGGAATTCTATCCTATCTGGCTGAAATCTAAATTTAGACTTCATTGAAGTTTTGTCAATAAAAACTGTAAATCATAGGAACACTATAGGAAGTCTGGCCTGTACACGAATTAGCAAACAAATATAGAGATTTTAAGAGGGATTTTTCTTTTTTTTTTTTTTAACTATGCAATATTGAATTATTTCTACTTACAAAAGTTCTAATTGTTCCAGAGCAAAATAGTATCTAATAACAAACAGAGGTAAAAGGAATTAATAGTAAACAAGCACCATAAATAATTAATAAAGCAGAAGTTTCAGTGTTTAAAACACACATTACCAAAGTGTCAAAGTAAATGTGATTCTTCTAGCCTTCTTAGCTATCTATCTTGAGAAGACATTAGAAATGATGAAAAATATTCAGTGTGTTACTGATCAAGACTGATCTCTTCTAGTTACTGTTTGAGTTAAGATTCTGTAGAATTAACCAGATTTCTGAGCCCTGTAAACTTCTAGTACAAACTTAACCTTTACCAAGACTAACCGGAACTAAATCTGAAATGAAAACAGGAGGACTATTTAGCCATAAAATGACTGATGACAGCATCATATGAAACTCTGCCACATGCATAATAAAATGTTGTTCTCTACATATGTGAAACACTGAAAACAGGAGTTGAAAACATCATCCAATCTTTCTATTAAATTAAATTATTATTTGTTACCATGTTATATCAACTATATTCAGAAGAAAATTGTATTTTTAAATACTGTGGTACATCCTTAACAAATATTAATAAAACAAATAACAAAATAAGATTTTTCTTATTTCCTGTAGAGTAAATTATTTTTCATTTTATAATTTAGTGGAAAGTCATTCAGTGAAACTATTATTGGAAAATATATATTCAGGAGCTCTATTTAGGACATTTTCAGCTTAAAAGCTATTACACCTCAGGACAGTGATAAAGGAAATGGGCATGAATTCTTCAACCCCAATGAGTCACAAGAGATCTTTTTGGCTTGAAAAAAGTTATTATTTTTGAGAAAACATAAGTGGTTGTTGCAACTCACTAAGACATAAACCTGTCATCAAATATTTAAGAAGGTAGAATCAGTCTTATAATTTGATATCATTTACTTTCACATCCAAATCTACATTAAAGAAGCTAATAGATAAAATTTCTAATATTTATTAGAGAAATTATTTGTCTCTCAATATTACAGTACTAGGCTAACAGTTAACAAAGAGAAAAAAAACTCTTCAAGTAGCTTCTGTAATTTTATACCATGTGTTCATGAAGTAGCAAGAGCTCTCTAGGGGATTTTTTTGCATATAAGGATAATATATTTGAAGATGACCTAAAAATTTGTGGAATGATGAGTAATGGCTTCCAGGCAATTTTTTTTTTTTTTTTTTTAAATCTAATGGATCAGAGGGAACAACTTTTTATAGGTGTTATTAAAAAAAAAAAAAAAAAAAAAAAAAAAAAAAGTTGGGAAAGCCAAAGAAGGATTTATTTCCAGTTCAGATAAAAAGATTTGAAGGAGTTTCCAAGTGAATTACCTTTACATATAAAAACAGTACAAACATTTCTGTATAAAATGAGTTGGAATTATGAATCTTTTAAAAGAATTCTTACACTGTTGTTGTTTGTAATTTGTACTAAATTGACTAGCCTAGAATGAAATTATAAAAACTTTTCATTGATTGCTAAAGTAAGAAGGAGCAATTTATAATTATTGCTTCAAAATAATACAGGAAAATTTTGTAAACATGAAAGGCCACAATAGTTTATTCCCTGTGTCTTCAGCTAGATTGTTAATGGAAATCCACTATTGAAAAAGACTCTTAAATGTACCACCATCCTACAGAAAGGATGTTAGTTGTCTTCTTCCTTGAAATTCATAGGAGACTGTTTTATCTGTTGGAAATTGAGGAGGCAAGTACTTCAGACTGACACATTAAAAAGGAATGGCTTTGTGATTTATCATGCTCAACATTCGTTGGAAAAGACCACTAAGCCAATTGAAATATGAATAAGTACACAAGAACAAAAACAAACTGCAAGTTTTGTGCTTTCCTATGTTATTGATTAGCCTGTTAAGCCATACTCCCTGTAGTGTAGCATGCAATCATTTACCTAACCCCTTTCCATTTCTAAGTCTGCATAAAGGCACCAGGAACTTGTTTCTGCAGCCATTTTAACTCTCTTTACTATGTTCTGAATATATGACCACACAGCCAGGGGAGAGACTGTGCTCCTGGCCCACATTTAAATTCATTGTGAATCCTTCCAACTTGTACAGAAGTAGCACTGAATTCACAGTGGGATGAGAATTTCCCTCTTTCTCCTTCAAGCAGGAATGTGTAATTTTTATTGCAGTGAATATCTGGATTTAAGTTCTACCATTTATTAACTGGATAAAAGCACTAAAGTAGATCTGGAGACACTTTAAATGGGTGCGAATTGAATTTATACTCCATTTAAGGACTGTTTCAGCACTGATGGTGTATTGACAAAACAAAATCCACAGTTTCCAGTGGTTTGAAATAAACTGACATGTTCCCTTTTTGTTTACATCAGGCAAAATTAGCTGAAGCTGTGAATCTAAACATGTTTGGGACTGATTCCATACCAGTTTTATTAAACCTGTCATTAATATATGATTTTCTTGTTTTGAGCGGATTAAACTTGTAAGGACTAAAAACCAAATTATGGTCTAGACACTAGCAATTAGTGTTGCAAGTCCTGTTCTCTTGCTGTGGGCACTGTGTATCTTAATAACATGCCTGAAGTTTTAGTTTATTGTTTCCCCTAGTTGGATGCTGCTATTGGATTATTCTTTTATCCTGCTGTAATAATATACATTAGTTCATCTGACTTTTTCTCAGCTACCAAACTAATAATTATTAGACTGCTTAATAATATATTAGTGCTGATTTTACTATTTATTCATGTAGATTTCAATTATTTTTTTCTTCCTGTAACCACTTTGTCCCAGTTTTGCAGGAGATAAAATGTTCACTGAAGCATGATACAACAGCAGTATGTTCAAGAGCTGTTCATCACTAAATATTTCTTCATAACCATTTAACAGTGTGTGTTTGATGTAAGAGAGTAGGATTGTCAGTCCTATAATATGAAACCAAGCATCAAGGGAAGATTTATTTTCACCCTTTTTAAGGTCTTATATTTTTTCTTGACAAAAAAAAAATGGTATCTAATTAATTGAAGAGGGCAGGGATTTATGTATGATTTGTGTAGAGTGTGTCCTGAAGTCTTGCAAACATGAAAAGGTTAATGTTGCTGGTATGGACCAAGTTAAATGTTTTCAAAAGGAGCAAGGAAGTATCTAAAAAATAAAAAGTGCCTTCTAAAGATTCAAATTTAAGTGTTTCACTCTGATTTCTCACTCTGAATGTGCAAAAAATTGTGTGAAGTGCTCCTACAGATCACCCGTTAATTTTTACTGAAAAAAATTCATTACTAGGGTCCACTATTGGGAAATCCAATGTTCTATTTCAGCTCAAGAATCTCTACCCATATATTCCATCCTTAAACATGTTTTGGAATATTTTAGTTCAAAATAGATCAAACATATCCCTTTATCTGGACTAGAATTTGTTGTCCTCTGAATTACATAACTCAGATAAACCAGAAATTTCTTCAAGGTGTAATTTTTGGACAATATTTCTTTGTCCATTATGACATAGATATGTGTCAAAAAAAAAAAAGTAGATGCAAGTGTCACAGAGCCTTTAACATTTATAGGAAAATGGAGAAATACTCTCTCTTCAGTAAAACTAAAAGGCAATGACTTAAAATAATAAAATAAAGGCTGAAAGGTAAATCCTTTAAATACATACTGAAAAGACGTACTATTTATAAATAAATGCATTTAGGGGATCAACACCACTCAGAAAAATACACTTGACAAGATATAATCTTGATATAAAATGAAGCCGAGATTAACAATCAAATTCTAACACAGAATAAAAATTAGTGGGTATTTTGTTTAGTGTTTGTATTTTTCTTTTTAACAGTCAGAAGAGTGAATAGTGAAGGGAAGGAACCAACAGAGTTTCAAGACGGATTTCAATAAAACTTTCTGGTGTGAAACTTCAGGAATTGGGTTTGTTGTGCATCAGAAGGGGCAAAAAGGAGGACAGCTGGTTGTCTCACATCTAGCATTATTTCAGAATTAATTAACTAGAATTTTATGTGCTATACTGTGTTGATCTCATGCTCTTTGTTCTAAATTCTTGTGAGGAGAGGTCAGAAATACATCAACCTCTGCATCCTTTGTGCTGCACAGCTTGGCTCTGATGCTCAGGAGTATTAGTCTTTTAGTGAATCAATGAGGAACAATCAAAGCAGCAGTGATTTCATGACATCATGGTTGTTCTCCTGGTGCCACTCAGGACTACATCCTGTTTAGCATTACTATTGGGAATGCTGCCTGAAACAGAATTATGAACCACAGGGGAAAAAAAACGTTGATCAGATTTAACGCACATTTACAAAAAGCTTATTCTGTCATTACCTATGCCTTCCTTTTCTTCTCTTTTTCCTGCTACTTTTTAATCACACTATTTCAGAACATACACAGAAAGAGATGGTCATGTCCTTATGACTGAAAACATATAATTCGTCCTTTAATGGCAGTAAGACTAATATTTTTCTTCTGATGTACACTGATTTTTTTTTTTCACTTGGTTTCTGTGACTAATTTGAAAATGCAGATTTATGTATTGATCTCTGAAGCAAAGTGGTCAGGCATTAGATTCATTATATGTGACTTGTTTTAGACTCAAAATTACCAAGACAGTAACCTTCCCAATTCTAATCTCTGACTCTCATGATTTTATGTTTTAGTTAAAAGCTATTTAAAGGAAAGTGAATGTCCATGGAAAACAAAGGAACAATTCACAGCTATGATTAGAAGAAAGACAGTCACTCTTTGTGAATAAAAGTATGACCCTCAATTCCTAAAGAATCACGACCTTAATATTAGCAATAGGAGAGCCATACAAGCTTAGTATGGTTATAACCCAGACAGATTTTGAAGGTTTACATCTACAGTAGTGTTACGCTATAAATTATGCATGTCTTCCTGTAATATGGAATACTTCCTGTGCCCTGACCTCCTCTAATTATTGATGTTAGTATGTCAGAAGACTTTCCTGAAGTTGAAGAAATACTGCACTGTTTGCATCAATCATTAAAAGACTGGTTAAATATATCTGAGAGCAATGTGTGTGTCTAATTACAATTATATACATAAGTATTAAATTCACTGGACCAGGCTTGCCTTTTTTTTTTTTTTTTTAATTCAACCTGGATCTTTAACAGATTTTCTGTAAAATATCTTCCATGAAAGAAGTGTTCAATTCTTTAAGTTTTTCCCAATATCCTGCAATATTTTTAAAGCATTTACCAGTAAAAAGTTTATATAATAGTTAATTCAGACCTTCTAGATTCTCAGCAAACCTAACATTAGTGCAAGGGTTTGAGGAAAGAATTTTAAGGGTTACTTTATGTTCATTGTCTCACTTTCATCACAGGTATTACACCTCACATACAACACATAATTTAAAAAAAAAAAGGATATAAGATGGTGGTAAAACCGGCCTTTTAAACTTAGTTATAGAAGCTGAACCTTAAATGTATGCCAGTGTTGATATGAATAAATAAAAGCCTTGGACACCAGGTTATGATTATGAAACACACTTCTTTCTTGAAAAAGATGAAGTTGCTCATCGTCAAATAAATGGGCAATTATTTCACAGCGAAACCCCCACAAAAATGGTGTCACGTTTAAAGTGCCCAGTGGGTCACAGTGTCAGAGATACCTGTACTGGCAGAAGCATCCATCACGGGGCATAGTGCAAAGACATATGGGTGAACTTGCTTGGCTATGGAAGCAGAATGGCATCGTCAGGCAGCATTGCCCCTGAGCTACTGAGCTCTGAAAAGTGCCAGGGCTTGTTAGCTTACAGGCTGTGCCTTGCTAGCAGAGACACACTCTTTCTTTAGATGAGAGCTGGCTTCTGTGTACCTCCCATGCTGCCTCGTGCTGCAATGGTTGCATTAGGATGGGTGTAACGGATGCAGGTGTCCTGATTGCTACAGTGTGGGCAGCTCATTTCTTAGAGTAGAAAAGGTTCCTTTTCTGAGTGCTTAATAAATGCTGTACTGCAGCAGAAATTATATCTCAACATTGCATTAAAACTGATCATTAGCATTTGGTACATATACCAAATTAAATAAGCACTGAAATTGGAATAGTCTTAAGTGATGTATAAGTAATTTTTGGGTTTGAGTTTTTTCCACGTGTCCAAACAGTTAAACTGTTTGTAGAACTAGATGGAATTTTAAAATTGCATAGCATTTGCTTATTCATATGTATGTGAATGACATTTCCTGCCTAAACACTATATTTTTAAAATTATAACTTCATTAAAAATATTTTCTAAATTACTATCTTTATTGTACATATATTTTTTATTAAATTTGGTAATCATATCAGCATAGTGTCTCATAACTGAGTTGCAGAAAACAATTTCATCTCCTCAAGGAATTGCTTCTCTTATTATTCAGTACTGACTACTCTTCATTTTTAGGTACATATATTCCATTTTAGAGTACGTCCGCATACTATTTATTCTTAGGAGTACATATAACTGTCTTATTGCTGCTACTATTTCAAAATACTTTATGAAACACAAGAATTTAGCACATTTTGAAGATTAAATCTAAAATACGTCCAAGAATATTTTTCCCAAGCTAAGTCAGGAACCCTTCTTCAAAGCATGTTTTTAAAATAGTAATTCAAGCAGTATTTTGAGAAATATATGAATGTCTTATACATGAAAGCAGAAAGTCAAGATATGACTAGAGTCTACTAAGCTCCAGGAGGTATTTTTCTGTCTTCCTCAAAAATATTCGCGGATTTTCCTAATAATATTTGTATTAACAATTACCTGGTAGAGTATACATAATGAAGACAATTTTTTGTTTTGTTTAGAAATTAAGACTGGATTATTTCTTAAAGTGCTTTTGCTTGGAAGACTAGCTAGTTGTGGCAGATCTGTCTTGAGACAGTGAGGGAGGAGGAGAAAAATATCAGTTTCTATATACTTCATTACATTTACTTGAACAGCTGATGGAACCACCAGAAAACTTTTCAATATTGTATTTCATGTGTAGAACATTCTAATACTGTGTGAGAATCAGAAGAAGTAAGAAGTCTACATTGACTGCCTGTTAAATTTACATGTGTATGTGTGTGTGTGTGTGTGTGTGTGTGTGCATAATATGAGCTCTATTTTTTCTTTATACTGGCAATAGATACAGATGGTTTTTGTTGTTGTTGCTTCTTAATCTTTTCTGTTTCAAAATCAATGCCAAGGGAAAAGTGTGGTTCATATTGGATACTCAGATTTTATTTTAGGCATGAACTTTAGCTCCACTCTCCAACTGGCCTTTAAAGGGCAAGATAAATAACCAAAAAGTGAAAAATGATGCATTTGTATTCTTTTAAAACAAACAGAATTACATGTTCTTAAAATCAAAGGTCATATCTCTAACAGTCTCTTAGCTTTTCTACTTTAGGTTCCCTCAAAAAACAAGGAGTTCTATTCCATTAGTTATTCTTTCAATAGAGCCAATAATGTTCTGAGACTTTACATAGTACATACATTATTAAGACATTGAATTTTTTTCCTTAAATTTTTCTGGGATTGACAAAGTGAAAAACTTGCAGAATAAATAATTTTATGCCAATTTAAAACAAAGTTAATGCATTACAACCAGTAGAATATGATGTTTTCTTTAAACAAACATGCATGACATTTTCTTCTCACATTTTTCTTCCAAGTTCCTTTCAACAAGAAAGGGAGGAAAAAAAAAAAAAAAACAAAAAAAACCCACACCAAAAACAAGGCTTTAGCATGGTATAACTTCAGCAAATTCAAAAGAATCAGCTGTTATTGCAAGTATGGGCTTATTCCCATATTTAGTCAGTCCCACATGTTCTAAACCCTACCATAGAATCATAGCAAAGCTTAGGGTTGAAAAGACTTCTGTGTTTATTTCAACCATTTATCTAGCACTGTCAACACCACCATTAAAACATACCCCTATGTATTACATCTACACATGTTTTAAGTATCTTGAGGGATGTAGATGCAACTAGTTTCCTGGGCATCCTGTTCCAGTGTTTGACAATCCTTTTTGTGAAGAAATTTTTTCTGATATATATCTAATCTTAACCTCCCCTGACATAACTTGAGGCCCTTTCTTCTTCTTCTTCTTCTATCACTCTTCTTGTGAGGAAAGACTGACCTCCTCACTACCTCCTTTGAGGTAGTTGTGAAGAGCAATAAGGGACCCTCTCAGTATATTTTTCTCCAGGGTAATTACCCCAGCCCCCTCAGTTACTCCTCACAGGACTTATGCTCCAGACCCTTCACCAGCTTTGTTGCCCTTCTCTGGACATGCTCCAGAAAGTCCGTATTTTTCTTGTAGTGAGAAAATGGGATGCAGCACTTGAGGTGCAGCTTCACCATTGCCAAGCACAAAGGGACAGTCACCACCCTGGCCCTGCTGGCTACAATATTCCTAATACAAACTAGGATGTTGTTGGCCCTCTTTCCCAACTGGCTCAGGTTCAGCCACACGGGATAAACATGCTCCGGTCTTTTTCCACTTGGCAGGTTTCCAGCCACTCTGCCCCCAACATGTAGCCCCACCTGGGATTGTTGTGAACCCAGCAGCAGGACCCAGCACTTGGTCTTGTCGAATGTATTGAACATGGTTCCTTTCAGGATCACTGAAGGAGATCTGGTTACCCAGGATAGAGAAGGCCAAGGCATTCAACACCTTTTTCACTAGAGTCTTCACCAGCAAGTGCTCCAGCCACATTACCCATAGGTAAAAGGAGGGAAATGGGGGAATGAAGAACTAGCCACTGTAGGAGAAGACTGGAGACCATTTAAGGAATCTGAAGCTGCAAAATTCAAGGGACCTGAGGAGATAGATCTATGACTCCTGAGGCAACTGGCTGAGGAAGTGGCTATGCCACTATGCATCATATTTGAGAAGTCTTGGCATTGCAGTGAAATTCCCACTGACTGGAAAAGGAAAAATATAATACCCATTTTTAAAAAGGAAAATAAGCAAGACACACAAAACTAGAGGCCAGTCTGTCTCATCTCAGTGTCCGGAAAAATCACAGAGTAGCTCCTTTGGGAGACAATGCTAAGGCACAAGAAAAATGAGGAGATGACGGAGGCAACACGTCTTCACAAGGCAAACCAAGACAAATTTGGTGGCCTTCTATGATGATGTCACAGCAGTGGTGGACAAAGGAGGAGAAATAAAAGTCATCTACCTGAACAGTACAAATCATGACAGTGTTCCATGTCTCAGCTTTGTTTCTAAATGGGAGAGACATGGACTTGATAGATGGACCACTCAGTAGATAAAAAAAAACAGTTGAAAGATCACATTTTAGGAGTTTTAGTCAATGGCTTAATATCCAATTGGTGATTCCTCAGGGGCGGGTATTGGGATCAACACTTTTTAACATCTTCGTTGCAACACGAACAGTGGGACTTAGCAAATTTGTTGATGAACAAAGCTGTTTGGTGAGGTCAACACCAAGGCCCAGGCTGCCATCCAGAAGGACCTTGAAAGGATTGAGAGATGGGCCTGTGTGACCCTTAGAAGTTCAGCAAGGCCAAGTATAAGGTGCTGCACCGATCAGGGAAATCTGAAGCCCAAGTACAGTCTGGGCAGAAAATGGATAAAGAGCAGCTCCGAGAAGAAGGACCTGAGGGTATTTGTTGACAAGAAGCTCAACATGAGTCAACAATGCATGCTCACATGCCAGAAAGCCAAGTACATCCTTGGCTGCACTAAAAGAGCCATGACAAGCAAAATTAAAGTGGTGATTCTCCCCCTCTACACTGCTTTTGTGAAACCCTTCCAGGAGTACTGTGTCCAGCTCTGTGGCCCCCAACACAAGGAAGACGTTACCTATTGGAACAAGTCCAGAAGAGAACTACTAATTTGACCACAAAGCTGGAACACCTCTCCTAAGAAGAAAGGTTGAGAAAGTTGGGGCTAATCAGCCTGGAGAAGAAAAGGCTTTGGGGACAACTTTAGAAGCTTTCTAGTACCTAAAGGGGGTTTATGAGAAAGGTGGAGAGAACATTCCACAAGAGCATGCAGTTACAGGACAAGGGGGAATGGCCTCAAGCTGAAGGGCAGTAGTTTTATCTTAGGTCATAAGAAAAAATTCTTTACTGTGAGGACGGGAAGGAAACTGAAACAGGGCTGCCTAGTGAGGTTGTGGACTCTCTCTCCCTGAAGGTGTTCAAGACAAGGCTGGATGGGGGTCTGAGTGAGCCAGTCTAGTGGAAGCTGTCCCTGCCCACTGCAAGTCTTAGAACTACATGATCTTTAAGGTCTCTTCCAACCATAACCTTTCTCTAAGTCTATGATTCTAACTTCATACAACTGACCTTGGGTTCTTCATTCAGCCTTTTCACATTCCTCTACATACCTAAATAATCCTCCAGCAGATCAGTATTTCTGACCAGCTTGGTATCGCCTGCAAACTGACTGAGGGGTGACTCAATCCCCTGCCCAGAGGATCAGTAAATGAAGACACTAAACCGAACTTGCTCCAGTACTGAGCTCTGGGGAACATCACTAGTGACCAGTCACCAACTGTATTCACTATTACTCTCCAGGCCAGCCATCAAGTCAATTTTTACTCAGTAAAGATTACACCAGTCCAAACTATGTGCAACTAGTTTTTTCCAGAAACATGTTGTAGGAAAGAGTGTCAAAGACTTCACTAAATTCCTGGCAGACCATATCCACAGCCTTTCCCTCATCCTCAAGGTGGGTCACTCTGTCTCAAAAAGAGATCATGTTGATCAAGCAGGACCTGCCTTTCTCAAACATCTATCTGCTGGCTGAGCCTGATCCTCTTGTTTTCCTGCATGTGTCACCTGGTAGCACTTAGGATGATGTGTTCCATGCCCTTACCTGTCACTGAATGAGGTCAGACAGACAAGCCTGCAGTTCCCTGCATCCTCTTTCTGGTCCTTCATGTAGATGGGCATCATATTTGCTAACTTCCTGTCAACCAGTACCATCTCAATTAGCTGGAACTGCTTTCCTGCATGTGTTCACATGTGCCCAATACATCCCATAAGACTGTAGCATGTTTCACAGCAATAAATTGAAGGGAATTTGTCCCAGACTCAAAAGCCTCTCACTCTTAAGATAAAAAGAGAAAACAAAATTGGCCATTTTGGAGTTATCAGTTTCAGATGAAGCTGCACTTAGGGATCTTGGCAGAAGCTGAAAGAGTAACACTGATCACCTTGAGTCCTTTAATCCTGCTGCTTTTTTTTCTTATGTAGACAGTTATTTCTGTACAGCATCTCACTATCCCCTGGTGCAGAAGTTCTCATCAGTTGTCATTTCCCACTGTCTCTTTTCCTCTGGTTTCATTCCTAGAGGGAGTTTATGCAAACACTTCCATTCCAGAAATCTTTGAAAGGGATACATACTGGTTCTTATTTTAACTGAATAAATTGGTGGATTTCTACCTTAAATACAGAGATTTTAGGTGTTTCATATCAAATTGTGTCTATTCATGCTTGTTGAGTACAGAGGCTTTGATTTATGTGTTCAAAATTTCCATCAAACTAGGTACCAATCTACATTACAGCTATTTTGGTCCTGGTCCTCCTGCTCCAAATCGAGATAAAATGGAAACTCCCTGGAGAAGAGAGGAAAGTAGAGAAAAGAACTTTTATTACTAAAATAGTAAAACCAAAACTTAAGGATTTGGTTCCTTTCTGCAAAATTTTGGAAAGGAAAAGAGGATTACATGTGCAACACAGAATTTGAATATTTTTTTCTTTATCCCACTCTTCTAAACACTGACAAAAATAGTAATAGTCAAAATAGTCTTTCAGCAGAAGGGTTATCTAACAAACCCTTTGGTTCTGTATCTGTTAACATATTAATTGTACTCGAATTATACTCTTGTGCAAATTTTTTCATCATGAAGTGATGTGTGTGCCTGCTGCTGCTGAAGAAAAGGCTGCCACGGCTATGGGCATACTCATGGAGCAGGTACAGCCCCTATAAGAACCCTTCACTGTGAAACATGTTGAGTGTTGAGGCATAATAAAAATAAATAAATAAATAAATATCAGATTTTTATTTTAAAAAAATTAGATTTTTATTTAAATAAAAATCCCTCTCAGGTGCACAAATTAAAAAAAAAAAAAAAACCCAAAATAAAACCCACCTCACACACTGTATTTCTCTCATCAACTATCAGTAATTATATTAAAGCTTGAGATTTGTAGAAAATACTTCCACCACAGTTATGTTAATCCCAATTACCTCTTCAAAGATGAAGGAAAGCAAGGGCATAAATTAATAAATTATCTCCAGTACATTTGTTTAGCCTCCTGGATTTGATATTTACAGACGTATTACAACATGACGATATGGGGATGTTAATGGTTCTATTTTCCTCCTAGTAAATATTATTAAAATAGATCTGAGGCTCAGCTAGGGACATTCGAGAGTGGAATAAAAATATACAGCATTTACTGATGCTAACACACTGTTATGAGGTGTTTTGCTCCCCAAATGCCATTTAATTACAATAGAAAAAAGTGCTTGAACAATCTGTTAATCAGACCCATAGGAGTACATTTTCAGCAATGCTTTACAGTTTAGACATCATACATACTCTTGTTTTACTATTTATTTTTTGCAAATAAAGATCAAGATAACAACAGCAAAACCAACATATTGCTCACTATGAAATATTATCATTTCCTGTCATGCATTTTTTAGAAATAGTCGTTCATTTTCTTTTGCAATTTTTTTCAACATATGCCAATCACTTATACAATAACATTTCTGACTGAGAGTTGCTTGTTGTCATTAGTTGTGTTCAGCAGTTCTGAATCATACGGGCATAATGGCAGGCAACTGGAGAGCTAGAAATAGGAATTTTCTGGCAAAGTCTTAGCAGGTTTCTGACCTACTGGTGATCTTTATAGACATCTGGTAAAGATTCATTTCAGAGTCTTGTCCTTCTCCAGCTATATTGTTGCTGGTTAGAGGCATTCTCTGAATGAAAATCTCGGAGACTTAGGACCAGAGTGCCCTCATGTCAGTTGTACTGAGACATGAGATACAAGTGATCAGACAGTACAAGAGCACTGCTGCTCTAAACAATGTAAAAGACAGTTTTGAAGAAATACCAGGAGACAAAACTGCATGTACTCTGTGTATAAAAAACCTGATATATTTGATGAAATCTTAAAATCCATTTTCAATACTGTGTGTTCTCTATTCTGAGCTTCTTTATTGCTGGTGGTTTATTCTAATGATCCATATTTCCTAGTCTGGCATTCTGTTATGAAGGAGGGTCATGAACATTAAATATTTATTTCATGGGGAAAAAAACTGCCTTTACAGTGAGGTAGAGATTTGAAAGAAAGTCAGAATTTATTTTAATGCTTCTTAACATAATTGGTTATGTAGTACAAAATATATAATAATAGAGTTGGTGTTTATTTATAAAGAGAAAGGTATTGGGATCCTAAACTGATGTGGGAAAATGAGAGGTTATGTTATGAATAAGGGTAAAAAAGACAGAGCTTCTCACACAGTAACTGTTTTTGCAGGTGGATGGAGAGGTTTGTGTATTAATACAGTTTATGGCAAGCAGGGTCTGTAAATGTCAACAATGTTATTTTTGTTTCTTCATGCATCTTCAGGAACTAGCAGCCATCTAATAATACTCTCTTAATCATTTCATCTTCCTGAGAGCTCTCTTGTTGCAGCTTTGATCTGCCAAGCCAATTAGTGATCTAGGGTTTAGTTCAAATTTTTTCTATATGTTTTTACCACGTGATGAGTTGCTGTTTGCCACTGAAACACCAAGCTAGCACTCATTTCAGTGTTCAAGCAAACGGAATAATTTTCCATTTTACACTCCACAAAGTAGAATTTAATTTGAAGCATGGTCTCTTCAGTTCTGATTGTGCATAAAATACTAATATGCATAAAATTACCATGGAGGAATTTCTGTGATGCAATGTTAATGAATAATTATTTGAATTCTCTTAGCACACTTTATTTAGCCATAGAATTCCTCATTAATGACCAAAGAATTGCACAACTATGTCCATGTTTCATATTAGATTCTTTTTTTGGTGGAATTATTGGTGGTGGTGTTTTATGAATGAATAATTATACATTTGGTCTTTTTAGACTATATAAAATATAAGTTTCTGACTCATTTAAGTTCTCACTCCCCAGGGCATGAATTAACTACTTGTAAAGAGAAATTAAGGCGTAAGGAACACAAGTGGTGGTAGAGAAAGTTGAGTTGATTTTTAAAGCATTCATCTTAAATACTTTGGTAAATAATTTTTGTAAAAAAAATGCAAATGGGTATGTCACCATGCATAGATGAGAGGTTTTTCTCATTTTTATAAAACATTCATTCTAAATAAAATAATAGAGAGAGGTAACTTTTTCTCCTGATATTTCCAGGAGATTTTAAATAAACCTTTAAAAAAATTTCTCAGAAAACTCATAAATTCTCTGCGTTTTAAACGACCTTAATCTCGTGCATGCTTTGTTAGCTAGAACAAAAACATTTGTTGAAATGCCTTTATAGGGAAGGCGGGGTTAGTGATTAGAAGATCTTCTTACTAAAAGATTCTATTGGTTTGTTATGAATAAACTGACAAGTTTGACAAGATACCCTCATAGGCTGCTCTGCACATAACAAAAATCTCATATCTAATAAAGGACAACCAGATAAAAGAAATCAGACACATCAATTACTAGCCTTTACTACACTAAGATTTACTTACTTTAAAGAAGTAAGAGATTATTTTCTCTCTTTCTTTTTTCACCAGATATCAAATATAACAAATAATTAGCAATAGAATTAGAAATTGAAGATTACCCCACTCTTTCTTTTTGTGTGTCCAAAAACATTTGCAGAAAGATACTTGCAAATTAGTCTCCCCTGCCTCTGAGGCAATCTTAAAAGATTGCACAAGGACTTAACTTCCAAATCACTGCACAGCCTCCAGCACAGAGGATAAAATACGTTGTGATTATGGTTCAAATAGTTGGCTCTTGCATGCTGAAGGCCCACCTTTTAATTGCTTCTCTAAAGGATGCATAAAAGAATTAGTAGTGAAATAGCAAACTAGTCTAGCATATAATGCTGTGGCCTGTACGTAGTAATGAGTATAGCAGCTGGCAGACAGTGCACATGACATTAGAAATTAGAATGTTTTGGCCTTCCTTTTTGGTCTGCGGTAGAACAGAACTTCAGTGCAAAAGGAATTCTTCAAAGCTTAAACACAAACTTACACAAGCAGTTAAACCCAAACACACTGCATGCTCACACACACACATCTCACATCTTTTGCATTGACATTGTTTCTTCAGTAAACTTATTTACCAGAGTACCCCTTCTTTTGCATGATGAAAGATGTACCATTTCTGTATTCCTTATCAAATACATGAGCTGTTAACTTTAATTTTAACCCAGTAACAACTTCTTACGCATAAATATATTCATTCTGGTTTCTATAATTTATCCTCCAAGATATTTTTCTAAAAAAAAAAATCTTGCTTTTCCTTTAAAAAGTATCATTTTGCAAGTGGAGTTTTATGGACATAGATTCATACATTGCTTATAAAACTTATTCATCATAGCATAGAAGAAGTAATTAGAGAACTAGATAAAATATGGGCACAAAATTATAGTATTTGTTGAATACAACTGCTTAGAAATCTGCTTCAAAGTAACAACTCTATTTTTAACTGTTTACTTTTGAAAATAATTTGGTGCAGTGTGATTCTAATAGAAGAAAAAGACGATTTTGCAGGTAAATCTAAACAGCATTTAAAAGGCAAAAAAAAAAAAAACCCACCAAACAAAAATCCCCCATAGATGATAAATAATTGTTAAAAAACGTATTTAATGTTCTTTCCTATTACAAGATATGTAGTTGTCATTGGCATTGAATGGCAATGGGAAGGTTTATGAGACTTATCAATAATACTCTCCCTCCAGCACTGCTGTATTATGAAAACAAGAGCAACTAACCAAGAGATTTGGATTTAATGTAGTAAGGTTCTGGGTCAATTTTACTTCTTGGTGTCCTTAACTACTTTACTGATAAGTGTGGAACCATCAGAAGATTCTGCTGCTTCACATAAAATTGTTCAGTTCATACAGGTGTTAAAGCACACTATGCAGATAGAGACAATATGTCCAATAACCAATATAGTTGGTAAAAATATAAAATCTATAATAAAGATTCAAACTATAAGATTGTTTGGATTGGAAGAGACCTTTAATGGGGCCTAGTTTGAAGGTCCCTGCCATAGACAAGGACATCTTCCACTAGATTAGGTTGCTCACTTCCCCATATAACCTTGTCTTGAACACTGCCAGTGATTGATTATCCACAACTTCTCTGGGCAAGTCTCTTTCCAACTTCACTGTAATAAATGTCTTCCTTATTTAATCTAAAGCCATCTTTTTTTTCAGGTTAAAGCTGTTGCCTTTTCCTCTCACTACAAGCCTTGGTAAAAAGTGTTTCCTCATCTTTCTCAGAATCATAGAATCAGAAAGATTGGAAAAAGACCTCCAAGATCCAATCTCTACTACCATAGGACTAAGTGCCATGTCCAGCCATGTCTTGAACATTTTCAGAAACAGTGGCTCCCTAGGTAGCCTGGTAGCCTGGTAACCCTTTTGATGGAAATCCTTTTCCTACTTTCCAATATAAATGTGCCCTAGTGCAACTTGAGAATATTTATTGTCATCCTTGCTGCCTGGGAGAAGTGATCATCGCCCATCTTCCTACAACATCCTTTCAGGTAGTTGAAGGGAGTGAGAAGGTCTCACCTCAGCCTCCTTTTCTCCAGGCTAATTATAAGTTCCAGTACTTCCCCAGGCTAATTATAATTCTCCCAGTCCTCGTATGTGGTCCTTTAAGTATTCAAAGACCATAATAGAGTATTCCCAGTGTCTTCTCTTCTGCAAGATGAATAACCTCCATTGTCTCATGTTTTCTTCAAAGAAAAGATCTTTTAGCTCTTGGATCATTTCTGTGGCTCTCCTCTGTACACTCTGAAAGATCCATGTCTTTTTTGTGTTGGGAACACCACAGCTGGATCCAGTACCCCAGGTCAACTCTCACCAGAAGAGAAGGGAGAACTCTCACCAGAGCAGAGAAGGGCAGAATCGCCTCCTAGAACCTGCTGGCCATGCTGCTTTTGATGAAGTCCAGAAAACAAATGGAATTTCTGGCAAATGCCTATTGCTGGTTCATACCTAAGTTTTTATCTGCTAATATCCCGATTTTATCTCCTCAGGGCTGTTCATCTTCCAGTCTTTAATGCTACTATTGATTACCCTGGCCCAGGTGTAGGACTTTGAACTTAACTTTGTTGAAAGTCATAGAATGCATAATGATGCATTTATTCAGCCTGCAAAAATCTCTCTGGATAGCATCTCTTCCTTCTAGCATATAACTGCACTGTTCAGCTTGCTGCCTGTGGTGGGATGACCTGGGCTACATGACTACCAAATCACTCTACTACTCCTTTCTTAGAAAGGGATAGAGAAAATAAGATAGGAAAACTCCTTCTGGGTCAAGATAAAGGAAATTTTAAAAAGGAAAAGTAAAGGTCATGCATGAAGAACCAAAGAAAACAAAAGATCTTATTTTCTACTTCCCAGAAGTAATGACCAATAACTTCCTGAGAAGCAGGACTTCAGCACACTTATTGGTTGTTCTGGAAGCAAACAATGTAAATAGCAAATCCAATCCCTCACCCTGTAGGTGTAGGTAACCTCACATATGCAACCCCACCCACCACCCCCACCCACCTCCTTTTTATCTTTTACCTCACACATGCACCCCCCACCCACCACCCCTACCCACCTCCTTTTTATCTTTTATTGCTGAGCAGACATCATATAGTATGGAACATCATTTTGCTCGCCAGCTGTACTGGCTATGTCACCTCCAAAGATCCAGCCTACTGCAGGGTAGGCATGGGAGAATGCTGGAGAGACATTGCTGATGCTGTGCAACGCTGCTCAGCAAGAACCAAAACATTGGTGTGTTATCAACACCTTTGTATCGCAGTGCTTTGAGGGCTGCTATGGGGAAAATTAATTTCATTTGAGCTGGACCCAATACTGTGCCATCTGCAAACTTGCTGAGGATGCACTACATTCCACTGTGCATTTCATTAATAAAAATACTGTCCAACAGTTGGACAGTACCAGCCCTGGTAGAGACTTCTGACAAATTTCATTTGTTACTGATCTCCATTGGAACATTGAGCTGTTAATTGCATCTCTTCACATGCAACCACTCAGGTAATCCCTTTCTTATCCAAGAGTGCATCCATCTTCAGTAAACCCATATATTTCCAAATTAGCAGTAAGAATGTTGGGGAGCACCATATCAAAGGCCTTATGGAAGTCAAAGCAAATTCCATCAGGTGCTTTTCTCATCCTTTTCCAGAGCAGACATTCCATTATAGAGGGCCATCAATTAATCAGGCACCATATGCCTTTGGGGAAGCCATTTTCATGTCTTTCATATGCCTTGAGGTAGATGCCAGGAGAACCTGTTCCATGACTTTACTAAGCCTGGGGTAAGACTGACAGATTGGTATCTGTCAGCAAACATCTATTCTATGACTGCCTTTGTCAGTTTGGTCTTTAATTTTCACCCATACACTCCAGATCTTTTCTAGGCTGTTTTTCAGTGACAATGGGGTGTTTTTTTTCTATATAGAAATGGAAATCATCCAATCATCAAATCGTATTTTCAATCATAGAGGGCAACCCCTTCATCTTTCCATCCTTGTCTGTCATGGACAGAAAGGCCAGTCTCTCCCAGCTATCTGTCCTGAACAGTTTTAGTCACTGATTGAAGTCCTCCAATAGTGTGATTAATCTAACTAAGTCTCAGGCCTAGCAGTCAGGCTAAGTGATCAGACTATCCAAGTTTTCCATATACACCAGAGGATGCAACCATGTGACATTTTGAAATGCATTCAAACCTTGCTGGTCATTTCAAAGAGGGTAAAATGACAACAAAACTGTTCTATAAGGAAATCCTATTTCCAAGATTTCTCTTAGATTTTTAGCTTCATCAGTGACACCTGACACATTCAAAGAGACACATTCAAAAAGAATTTGGAATTTGGGTACCCCTTGAAGTCATTAGTGCTTCTTGTTCAACAGTAGCAATGGAATAGTGGACATAGATAAGGCAGCTCTGGAAGAGCCAGGTCACATAGGATTTCAGAAATACTTGCTAACATCTACTTGCTAACATTTCTGTAGTTTATACCATATTGAATGATCTTTTTGCTACTTTCATGGAAGAAGCTGGTAAAGTGTAATGAAAGCATGGTTAGGCCACTTAAAAAAATCACTGTCGATAGTGTTGGCACAAACCAGGCTTTAATATTAAATTGTGGAAGTGAAACTTGAACAGAGTTTGATAACAAAGTTTACTCAGTTGCTTACTACAGAGTTGTGGTGGTTTAATACCAGCAGGAAATTATACCTCCAAGAAGTCAATCCCATTCACCCAAACCCATCCAGTAAGAGTGCAACAAAGAAAGAGACTATGGATTGAGACAACAATTCCCTGAAAGTAAGAAGTAATGGAACAAGAAACACACAGTAACAGTGGCAATATTAATAACAAAAGTGTACAAAAAAATAAAGTACTTTATACACTAAAGATATTCACCATCTAGATTTAGCTCCACGGGGCCACCAAGACAGAGACAAATTGGCGGACACTTCCAATGGCTATGGTATTGAATTACAATTCAGGTAAATTATTTGCCAAGGGTGAAAAAGATAGCTGTTTATTCTTTTCTCTTGACCTTGGTTAGGCAACTGATGTTGTTTCGAAGTCAGAATTATTCCCACCTTTACGATGCAAGAACTCTTGCTGTGATCAAGGATTCTTCCATACACACTTGGTATTATAAAGGGGTGCTTCATCACTCAGATGGTTTGGTCAAGGCTTATCAGGAGCTTCTGAGGTCCTAGAGCAAGACAGAGGAGGGGGTAGAGGATGCATCACCACATAAGGGATTGTGCCTGGACTATATCTTTGGCAGAAGGTCAGAGTGTTGATGAATTTTCTTGTTTCTTTCCTTCCCCATTTATTTTCTAATCAAAAGACCTGGAGAGAATGATATAGAGTGGACACCATGTCAGTAGTGAGTTTCTCCCCTTCTAAAACCAGCAAAAGTTTCCTTTCCCTTTTTCTGTCATCAAAGCTATCTGAAAAGAAACAATTTCTTGCTTTCCAGTACATTTCTCCTACTGAAGCAATTTCTTCTTCATCACACCTTGCTCACTTTTCAGAACAGTGAAATGCAGCCCCTTTTTTGTAGGTGGCTCTTGGTAGCTTCCCCAGGCAGGTGTTGTTATGGTGCCTGCGGCACTAAGAGCGACTTTGCTTCCGCTCACGTCTTCAACTCTCCCAGCCCACCAGACGCCCGAGCTCGGAGTAATAAAGGCCTCACCAGAGAAACAAGAGGGTCCTTCACATGGTGAATCCAGCAGGTTTTATTTAGCAGAAATCCAAGAGTCCAGGCAGGGTATAAACGGAGTGGGTAGGCAAGGTAAAAGCAGGAGCAGGAAAGGCAGGAAGAGCTCTGCTGAAGGGAACCAGTGGCAAAGAGCCAGTAACAGGGGAGGGATTGGGGTATATAACTGATGAGTTGGTGGGAGGAGTAGGAGTACAAATTATCCAATGGAGAGAAAAGTCAAGGGAGGGGTTAGAGTGGGGTGATTCACACTAAGCCAATGGGGACCAGTGTGGGGGTGGTCTTTTGGACCAATGCGGAGACAGAGGGTACAGAACTTTCCAGAACTGGGGAGTACACAACTGGTGACTGAAAATACAGCATTTACATTAAAAACAGAGGATGAGGGGAAATTGTGCCAGTCTCTCACTCTAAGTTAAACAATAGTGTTATCCCAAGGCATCCTTGCCCTGTGTACCTCATAGGTGTCTCCCACAATTTTTCTTCCTGGACGATACAGGCTTAAGGAAGTATGTACAGACACAGATGCAGTAGTAGTATAAAAGAACAATGCAACAATCAGGAAGGCAATTTTTAGTCAACAGAGTAACAAAGTAAAATGGCTTTTTCTTTTACTACAGTTCCCATGCACTATATCAATAAGCAACAAGTACAAATAGTAATTTACTATGACATTAAAAACAGACAAAGGATAAAACTACTGAAGTGGTAGGTTACCTTGCCTTGTATCTAAACACCAGATGACAGAATGAGGGAATAATACTCAGACAAAATGTGGATGATCATGAACAGGTTAAAAAGGTGGAGAAAGACAGCAAAACTGAATAACTCAATAAAATAATTTGTGAATTTGTGAGATTCCAGATTCTGGTTCTGATGCAACACAATAAGCAATGTTGTTTTAGACTCAGCTCTGCTGCCTGACACAAATGCAAAGAATATCCAAGCACTGGTTCCCAGGGCTCACTATAGCTGCCTTTTTGCTTGCCCTTGGTCCTTTTTTTATACCCACTGGCTGCTTATTATTTCTTCTTACACAAAACCTATAGTTCTTGAAGAAGTAAATGCAGAGATTTATGGAGATTATCTGTCTAATATGCAGGTAAGTCTGGTTTTCTCATTTTTAGATAATGCACATTATCAGTAGGATAATGGCAACCTGGTAAGGAAAAATACAGTTCATGTGGCAAGGACTGTCAGCAACCAGAAGCACAGTCAATCACTTCTCTACAGCTGCTGTGCCAGTTGCTGAAGAACACCTGGCACTAGTAGAGGATTCATGAGCCAGAGTGTCATGCTCCGTGCTCAAATTCATGAGCCAGACCACAAAGAGGTTGCTGAGATTGCCAGCCATTCTCAGCAATGTGGTGGTGTCACTGGGATTACACAGCAATGCTACCTGACAAATTCTAGAACTTTTACCAGATAACAAGAGTGATTCAATTCCTGCAGTATCCCACAGTGTCTTGTAAAACATGAAAGACAAGCTGTTTCCCTTTGGTTCAGAACCCAGATATGTTGGCAAGATAGGGGGTATGCAACAAATAAGCACATAAGTGCTATGAGCAATCCTGCTGTGTGAGGCAATGTCTTGAGAGCTTGAGAATTAAGCATCTTTATTGATGACACACAGGTGACATACAGACCACACACAATAGCACAGGCTAGGCATACCTCCAAAACTGGGGTTTGTGCTATGAGTTTGCCTTTACTGAACTGTGTGGAAAGGTAGTGGGCACTGGAAAGTTGCTCACTGTTGTATTTTTACTACTTCTTTGTTCTCCATATTCAGTAGATTAATATTGGTTGTCTGGCTGATCAGAAATATGGGTAAGTTCCTGAACTCAGAATCCTATGTAATGTTGATTGGGAGTCAGTCGTTCAACAGGTAGAGCTGTGACTCTGCTAAGCAGCAGAACTGTTAATTGAATTCAGTTATCAATATGTTAACTTTCTACATAAGGAGATTGAATAACAGCAGAAATTCTACAACACTAAATATTAAAATAGGCAGAATAAATACATTAAAAGTAAAGATTCTCAGTCTGTAACAATAGAGGTCAATCAAGAAAATAAACTGTTATAAACGATCTATTTTCTCTGTGAGAGTTATTTGCTTGATTTTTACATTATCCAGGAATCACTTGTTGCCATACTAATAAATTGATCTGAAATATACAGAGTGGAATTACAGTTCTTAAAAGGAAGATGAGGGTGAGACAAAGTTAATGCAGAGCTATGGTTGCAATGATATTCCAGAAAACACAGACCTGTGGTACAGGAATTTCCAGCTCTAAGATTTTGTGTTCTGCTTTATTCTATAACTTAGTTGCATGGACTAAACATTAATTTTGAAGTATGGCTCAGTTAAAATTATTTCCCCTCCTCCTAAATTGCATTTTGTACTTTGTTGGTGCAGTGAATTATGTTTCTGCTTTGAAATAATGAGTCTGTTTTTCAAATATTGTTGAATGGAGACAGAGTATGCTGAAGTCTTTAGTTTTCAAGGCATTTTTTATGGATCACCTACTATCTCAATTAAGGTGAGTGATCTAAACTGTAATCTAGAGTAGAGAACATTCAAATCTCTGAAGAATTAACTACTACATTCCCGTTCAGCATTCTCTTCTTTGTTAGCTGTTCTAAAGGCAAACCTCTTAGCCTAAACAGTCTGAACTTTCTCTGCACTCTTAATTGGCATCTTAAGGGATTGTTAAATATGGATCTGTTCAATCTTATGTCAGTTCAGTCAGGCCTTTGAAATTATCTTTTCTTTCTCTAGGAATGAAGCCTGTCACATGTACCATTGTCTACTACTTTATAGTGGCATGGCCATTTCCACCATTTGATTTGGAGAACAAAATTATGTATTAGAGGGATGTGCATTATGAAATAGCACATCAATTTAATGCCCCAGAAAACTTAGATTTCACAGTACCATGCCCTCAAAACAAAGTAAAGCCAACATTTGCAGAGGTAAAAGCTTGACAATGCTTCAACTGCTGCAGAAAACTGCTGAGCATGTGGGAATTGAGTCCATATATAAATATTACATACCCTAAAACTCTTTGTAAACACCAGAAAGAATGTGGCTTAAATTAACGAGAAAAGGAGTTTTGTGATAAAGAAGAAACTCCCTAGGCCATTAACTGGACACTTAGTTAAGGACAATCTTACATATGTGTTTTCAAAACTTTGGACTGTGGGGGTTTTTTGGTTGGTGGTGGTGGTTTTGGTTTGGGTTTAGTTTTGGTGTTTGTTCGTTTGTTATTTTGGGGGGGATTTTTTTTTTTTTTTTTTTTTTTTTTTGCAGGGGGGATTGTTATTTGAGGTTTGTTGTGGTTTTCTTTTTTCTTTTTTAAAATCTGACAGATTCTTCATGGTTACTTAAACATAGTTTAAAGTATTTAATTTCCTTGGTGGTTTCCTTAAAGTAAATTTTTCATGAAAGTCTCTACAAGTGTTGTATTATTTATCTGAAGCTAGTCTCCCAAACTGGTCTTTTGGATGCATGTGCTATTAGGCATACTTCTTAAACCTGACTTCTATTAACTCATAATTCATTTCAATTCTCCTTTACTCACTTCTTGAGTAGTAACCATGTACATTAAAAGAACCCCACCAAGTTCTGTACTTATGATAAAAAGTGTATATTAGGTATTTTCATGATGTTGAGTTAGACGTTGGTAGAAAAAATACCAGGTTTTAAGGTTTTAGCGTTAAAAATAACAGGGCTTAGATTGTAATTAATAATTGCTTTATAGAGCATATATATTTTAAATGAATTGTTTTTAACTATGTTGGGATGATTTTCCCCAAATATTATTTCAGGCAGATCTTGCTATAGCATGGATTACTGTTTAGGTAGATTTCATTCAGGAAACTGAATGACCATTTTTGCACATAAATGCTGCTTGTCTTCTGGTAACTAAAAAGGGCCCACTAACTAAAGACATAGAAAATATGTCTTCTAACACACACGTAGAGATAGTATTCCACAGCTGAGCAAAATATCCATTTTCTTCTTTTAGAGAAGTAGCAGTCTGCCTGCCCTAGTTCTCTGAATAGACCTTACTTCTTTTCTTTATACGTAATTATGTTTGACATTAAAAGTATAACTTCCCATGGGAGAATGAACTCCACATTTCAGCAGTCAGAGGAGACAGTATAAAATAAATATGATTAACACTTTAGGGAAAAACACAATCATATTAAGCATTTGTTTCTCAGTCAGTCCTGAATACATTCTAATTAGCTTTGTTTTTTCCTGTAGGGTTCACTTCTGATTACCTAGTATCATAATTTTTTTCTAGATTCAGTATTTGCACTAAGAAGTAATTTTAGGAATTGCAAAAACTCATATATTTTTTTTTTATTTTGAAATGTTTGGTTGAGGGGATTTTTTGGGGTTTTTTTTTGCTACCTCCTACTTGTTATCACTCTCTTTTCTGTGTTTTTTGTTACTCATTGAACATTTAAGGACTCTGTCTTGTTACAAGACACAATACGTTTAAAAAAAAGATAAATTGAGTTGAAATATTAATTCTAAAAACTGTTCTACTATTTATAATGCACTTTTAAGGTAAACATAGCATGGGCACTAGAGTGGTATTAATTTTTTTTTAATTTAAAAGAGTAAGAGAAGTGACATCACACTGGTAAGGCTGAAATATAGAGATCTACAACACAGATCTTTTTCAGCTATTGTTTGTTGCTGATTATGTGATGTAGGTGACATCCCTTCATTTTTTTATTGGACAGCACCTATTATGGCTTGCTATTTAAGATTGTACAAGTACAACAAAATCTTCAGACAAGCAAGATAGAAGGCTCAGGATGGTTTCCTTTTTAAAAAGAAGGCCAAGGCTTAAGTGAATCTTGAGTAAATCCCAACTGTGTAGAGCTTGGAAGAAAGTAATAATAGACATTTCTGTTCATCAGTTGTCTTTTTCTCATTTTTTTTTAAATATGCTCTTTTTTTAGTTATCTAGTTCCTGCTTCTTATTTCATTCCTCTCCTCTGCGTACATCTTACACCCAGATCTCTGTGTCAGAATCACTCATGACATCATCTCCCTCCTTTCCCACCAGCTTTCAGTTCTACTTTCACTTTTTTCCACCACTGTCTCACCCCTCTCAAGTCTATCTTTCATTTCTCTGCTTTGTCACTCATGAAGCCTGGATACCAGATAAGAGACACTGAATTTTTTAATGAGGCCTCTTTTCTGCCCTTCATACCCTGGCCCAGCTCAACCCCTACAAGTATAGACTGTAAGTAGCTCATTTGGAGGATTTGATTGCCAAGTTCTTTAAGCTGGTTCTGGTGATAGGTGAAGATTTATCTTTCAGATGCTTTTAATTTACCCAACTTGCTTAATTATAGTCAAAGAGATGGTTCATCAAGAGCTTGGTTCCCTTGACAATGTTTCACTTTTTCACTGAAAGACAGGCAAGATATAAGCGAGCAACAGTGCAGCAGTGGGTTGGGGTGTTTTTTTATTTTTTAAAACAAATAAGAAACATGTTTATCTTAAAAATTTCTTTGCAAAAGTTTTCATCAAATATAGGAAATACTTAACTCCAAACAGTCAAAAGTTTGCCTGTGTTTATTAAAAATCTGGTAAAACAATCCAGCAGTGAGGCATTGTACACAGTTGTAGGCTAACCCTGTTAAGATTCAGACTGCTTCCTAATCTTGGACAATGTACAAAGATGAAGAAAGATACCTACAACATTTTCTGACTTTTGCAGACCAATACAATATGGAGAGAAGGGTATAAATCAGAGAAAGAAATTCCACTACAAGTAGCTTCTCCAAAGCTGAAAAGACCATCTTTTTTAGGGATAGTAATCAGACAAAGTTGTATTGGAACTTCTTTTCTCCAGGGCATTGATTTCTGTTACCATAAAAGTGTATGTCATGGATATAGTCTAACCTGCAAGACTGTGTCTTGACCAATCTGAATCTCTTAAAAATGTAAGAATATGAGATCAGGTCCTTTTCTTCTGAAGAGGTACCATACTTCAGCAGTTGCATCTTGCTTCAGGCATACTGCTTGGTCTTGTTCAGGAGGACATTAAAGAAAGCAGACAGAAATCTCTAGAGCCAGGTAAGAATTTCACAAGCTTACATTTTATAAGCTTATTTAACCTCCTAAGTTTTTTCCTCTTTGTTCCTGAGTGTATTTGGTAATGTTATAATTGCCTACATAGTTTCAAAACCAATTCTAAAGAAAAATCTATTGCCATTCATTATACAGTTGCTATTAAAGATTTAGATATTGTGATATGGCTAATGTTGCAAATAGAATCACATTTAAGCGGGAAGTTGGAGCACAAAAGTTTGATTTCATGTCACAGACTTTAAACTACACAAGTTCTGAGCATGATTACTGTGTATGAAATCCATATGCATTTGTGTTGTTTCCATGGCATAAAACGACTAATGAGCAAAACTGAACAGAAGTTTTTTTAGTAACATATCGGTTATATAAAATAAATGCTTACAGTTTCAAACTTATATAAAAGCTTTTTAATGCCATTTTAGAAAAGGACTGGAACATGATGCATCAGCTTTACTAAAGGGGATGGATAAAAGATGAAATAAAGATGAGACTCACCAGAAAATAGCTTTCCTGACCTCATCTGGCTTCTTTCTTTCCCTGCAGAGCTGTATTTCCATGCTGTCCAGGATCATTGTTATAGCAAATTGACCAACTAGACAAATCTTAAATATAAAAAATACTGAGGTACTCTTCTGCTCTTTATGTGTGGGATGCAAATAATTTGTTTTCCTTACTCTACAATATAAATATTTAAAAGTGAGATTGTGGAGATAGATGCAAAACTACATGGGGCACAATGTACCTTAAAATTTCAATTTTCTTGCATCATTCACAACCTAAAAGCATGATGATGCAGTGATTCATAGTTGTCTTTAAACAGCAGCAGTTAAAAATGCAAGTGAATGTTTGCAAACTTAGGCTCAAGAAAATGAAAACCATTCTTATGTTAACATAATAAGGCATATAATTCTTATATTAAAATAGATAAAATATCTTTCCTGTCTTAGAACAGAATCTTAGAATAGATGTTGCATTATGTTTTACAAAATGCAGTGAAGACAAATGAGAAAAATAGAGTGAAAATTAGAAAAAAGAATAGAGTGTTTTTCCATTCATCTGACACATGACTGTTGTGATTTTGGCAATTTGCAATTATTGTTAAGAGATCTTTCGGCTTTATTATTTATGTCATTAACAGGCATAAAAGAATAAATTTTAATGATTTTTCTTCTATGTGTATCATTAATGTTTCATAGTATAGTAAACCTTTAAAGCTGGGAAACTCTAGAATGTTTTGATCATGCACTACTGTCATGGTTAAAACACAGCAGTCACATGCCCCATGCAGCTGGTCACTCACTCCCCCACCAGTGGGATTAGAGAGAGAATCAGAGCGGTAATAAAAGCTAGAAAACCTGTGGGTTGAAATAAAAACAGTTTAATGGGAAAAGCAAAAACCATGCACACAAGCAAGTAAAACAATGAATTAATTTAGTTCTTCCCCTGAGCAGGCAGGTGTTGCTTGGGCCCCATTCTGTTTGACAGTAACTTGACAAGACAAATGCCATCACTGCATCTGTCCCCCCTTGCTCCTTCCTCCCCCCACTTTATCTACTGAGCATGATGCCACATGGTCTGTAATATCCCTTGGGTCGCCTGTCCTGGCTCTGTCTCCTTCACAACTCCCAGGCACCCCCAATCTCCTTACCAGTGTGAAATATAAAAAGTAGAGAAGCCTTGGCTCTGTGCAAGCCCTGCTCAGCAATAACGAAAACATCTCTATATTATCAACCCTCATTTCAGTGAAAAACCAAAACAGAGCCCAATACCAGCCACTGTGACGAAAATGTACTCTACCCCAGCCAAAACCAGCACAGCTACCAAAAGAAGATAGCTGAATCCTATTCTTACTCACATGATCATCGTGGTCTTAGTTTCAACAAGCAAAACCTACATTTATCATCTGGTATTTGTTTTAATTAATTAATGTTTTCCATCTTTTTTAACTCCATGCAGAAATGCTGTTTGTGGTACAGCATATCAGCATTGCTCAACTCTTCTCATTAGGTACTCCCCAAAGTTCTTTTCATTAGCAGGAAGCATATAGGCTCCAACGGTCCTCTTCCTCATCAATACCTGTTTTGACCAAACAGGTAGATTTTCTCCATGGGTACTAAAGGATCTCTAAGCATGGGGTTTATTGTTCATGTGCACTGATGACTCCTGGTTGTTTGCTTCTTATAACAAAAGAGTGCAGTTCGGCAGTTAGTTGCACAAAGAAAAGCTGCCATTTTTTTTACACACACTCAAGAGAATCAAGGGAATAGATGAATTGCTGTGATGGTGGTATCTGACAGCCAAATATAAATTTCCTGGCATCGGAATCTGAGGTATTGATGATTCCAAGATTGTAAAAAGTCTCTGTCTTTCTGCCCCGTTGCCAAAGAAGAAACCATAATTCGTCTGTGCTGTTTTCAAGGTTGTTTATTCTTGCTTATCTCTAACATGTTCTGCTGCCCTGCTGCAGGTCTGTCCTGCAGGGCAGTGTGCGGGGCTCTGCCCCCAGTGGGATGTCACAAACATTATATACCAGAAACTACCTGTACTATATTTACAATAATGTGCCAATATCTATCATCTACGTTGAACAGTGTGTCCCTAGCTTAAACCAATAGAAAAATGCCAACACTACAGTGAAACATGGAGGGCATGAAGAAGGAGAAAAAGGACAAGATACCCCCAAATTCCTCCATCTTGTCCCCTTTGAACCCCTAATCTAGAATTCTAAAATTTTACTTTTGCACCCATGCCACACTTAATTCTTATTTATATCAAACACTCAGAGCTTGTAATTCATCCTGTAAGATTGAAAACTTTTTCATGGACAGAGATCAGAGACAGTGTCTCTCGGGGCTCTGTACAGGGGGATTCCTGACTCCCTGCTAGGGTCCCAGGCACTCCATGGCAGCCAGAGGGAAGCCCTGGATTCCCACATCCTGGGAACTGGAAAAGGATTTAGTTGTACACCTCTGCTGTAAAATGCATGATCAGTAAGTCCAGTATGATGAGATGAGCTGAAATGACCCTAGCATAAGCAGTGACCAGAAGCAATTCATCTACTTCTCATTATTCCTTAACCCCTTTAGCACTTGGGGTAGGTGAGCAGAAGGAGGCAGCCAGGGGAGTGGTGGTGAGTGAAATCTTTAGGCAGAGGAACCCAGCTGAATAAATTGCATCTGCGAGCTGCAGATCACCTAGGATGGCAGGTGAAGAATATCTTACAGCATGAACCTTTTTTAGAGGTATGCTACTCATCTTCTCTTGGAGGATTTTGAACATCTCGTACTGCTATTCTTTTCAGTGACAATCGCATCTCATTAACTATGTTGTCATCTCTATCATGTGACAGGAGTAGAGACAAAATGCTGTTCTGCCAGGCATTGTTTAGCCACAAATCGAAAATTTGTCCCTGGTTCATTAGCACAGTATGGAAGCACCCACTACTTGACAAGGTATTCATGTATAACTTGTCTAGGCATAACATTCACCATGTTACTCTGTTTGAGAGAAAGGTTGTTGAACCAGCACAAAATGAACAGCAAAAAGTGGGCTGCATAAGTCATCCACTGTTCCTACTGCAGTGTAAGTGTGAGCTAATATAAGTAGAGCAAGCTGCCAACTTCCATAGCTATGTATATCCCCTCCCTGGAATTTAAAATAGATTTTTTTAATGCTGCACTAATCTGCTAAAATTGTAAATGCCAATAGATTATAGTCTGCATAATGGAGGGGAAAAAAATGTTTATCTACTCCAGCAAAACTGGAAGGAAGTTTTCTAATTTCAGGTTGCTAATTTGATGCAATTGTTCTTCAAAAGAGAGGTGAAAATTCCACTAGCTAATACAAAACACACCTATGTTGCCTGGTCTGTAGATTCAATGACACGCAGTTTATACTAGTTACCCTTAGGCACAGCAGCAGTGCCACCATATACCCCTGCAAGGGTTTTGAGCTTGTTCTTGAAGTGAATAGACCCTGAGATGCCTTGAAGGGAAAGGATGAAAGCTGTGTTGGCAGAGAAAGCGGAGGGATATGTCATGGATCTGTTTCACTTTTTGATTTAAAACTTTGGAAAATACAAGTAATTCTCAGTTTTCATGCCTACATTTTTTAGCAATTATGAAATACAACTAAAACTCATCCACCAACTTCAAAAATGTTGCCTCTGTGTGTGTAGAACATATGATAATATCCTGGCATATAGTGCGTAATGTTTAAAAAATTATGGTCTAAAAGTCAGATCACTTTTGTGGTATATAGACAATGTTTTTATGAGACAATATTTAAGGATTTCAAGGATGAAATAATATAATATGTGTTATGTAATTAAATTTGCAGTGCTTTCTATGTTCTCACAGTATCCCTGCCCAGTTTTCCCTGACATATGGATAACCTAAATATTCCAACCTAAATATTCTTCTATTTCAACTGAAAGAGAAAGGAATACATGCAAAAAAATGAATAGACTTATTTAATGTATCATTCCTGAAACTACTTATTCATGTAAAATACGTGAATCCCAGGAGCGAATTCTATTCAGAGATACAAAGTAAAGTGCTCCTCTGGGTAAACCTCCCATTCAGTAAAAGTTTTTATGTTTCTGCAGAGTTGTTTTGACATGTACACATACTGGATGATCCTGTATTCATTGACATGAAAACATACTTCTTCAGACCCCAAACATATAAAAATAAATGGTCCATTTACAGGTTGATGATCACTGAGAAGAATGAGATCATTAAGTACCAGTTCACCAACTACATTCAGTAGGTTCCTTTCCAGTGTGTCACATAGAAAAAAATTGGAGACTGTAATTTCAGAGATTTCCTTCTCCTATTTTACTTTCCATGATTTATTACTGAGATTGCACTTTATTTCTAAGCAGAGATTCTTATGTATAAGCCCTTACAGTCAGAAAAAGGACAGAAATAGTATGAGCAAAAATACAGCACAGAAAATATTTAATTTTAAAGTTTTTTTAGCATACTAGTAAGCACAAGCTGAAGCTTATCTTTAAGTGAAATTATATAACACCTTCCAAGGTGATTTAGACATAAACTGTAGACTTTTACTTTTTAGTCAAATAATATTAATGCAGTTATTAAAATAATTGTTGCTAATACATTTCAATTATGTTTATGGTGGTGTTTTATTTATAGAAGATGGTAAAATTGAAAAAAAACCCATGGTTTTTACTTTGTTTTTCTTTTCCCAATGACTTTTAATGCAGAATTTATTTTCTGGGAGATAAGTTTCATTTTTTGCCATGTCTTTAAAAATAATTTTTAGACATCTCTAACAATTTTTGGATATTGTTTTATAAATTCAGTATTAAGAAATCCACTTGTTTTTGTACATTTACATTTAGTCATGAGCAAAAATAAACTCAATGGTGTAATTAGGAATTTTCATTAAATAAAGTTTCAACTGGCAGCCTTCACTGAAGAGAGCTCAATGTCTCCATTTAATAAGACCAAGTCAGTAAAATATGAATATAATAGGAAGACTAAATCTTTTCATTTGAGCATATATTTAATGTGATTCTCCTCATAAATACTTTTTAAAATTATTTTTTATTTTTTATTTCTATAACTGCTTGTGTTGACTGTATCTGAGTGTTCAAATGGACCCAAAAGACTTAGAGGAGAATAGTGTTTTCAGAACCAGTGTGTGCACTGTGAAAGTTAGATATACAAATAGTAGGGTCACTGATTGCCATCTTTAAGCTTTTGCTGGCCTGACCTTGTTTCAAGCACAAACACAGTTAATTTCTGCCAGCAGTATGACTGCTGCGTTACCCAGCTGAGTTGCAGTGAGCCACCACCTCACATTGTTTTTTGGCAATGCTATGAGGGCTGTGCTGCATTCTGTTCTAGCTGTGCTTCCAACAACCAGATGACTGATACGATTTACCTGTGTCATCTTTCACATTTTAATACAACATTCTATCACCTGAAATGGTCCTTTAGCCTACATTTAAATTTTACTGTCATGGCAAGATTGCTCTTTGTACCTGAGGTAACACAGCGTACGTTTTCTGTGATATCTCTCTGTAAGTCCTATGCTACAATATGTGACCAATATGCTCTCAAATAGCATCAAAATTGTCGTAAGTGCTTTTTGAAAATATAACACTTTTTACTAATAAGTATAGGAGAGCAGACCAAATGAAAGTGCATGCTTAATCTTTTTTGCTTCTTACCAATGTGTTTGTCTGATGCTGTATCATGTTGGCTAGAACTATGTCATTGCTGTAAGCAGTACAGACTTACCAGCCTTCTTCTAAAATGAGCCAGGGCTCTACTACAAAGATTTGTGTTTATGCAATGGTGAGGCTGAAAATGTAGAGAAGATGATAACTACAATCATCTGCATTTAAAAAAATCCAATTTTATATCTCCATATGTAAGGATTTTCTCATATTCGGGAGAGACAATCTTATAAAATTAGTTTAATATCACATGATGAGGCAAACAGAAAAACTGAGACTGTAAGTGCTTACAATACACTCACTACCTGTCCTGGAAGAAGAGCACACTTCTTTCATTGCAGATGTATGGTTTCAACACTGTTAAGGTATTTTGGATTTTGACTGTTGCCAGGAAACCACTAATTAGAATTCAACAGTGTTTCAAAGTCTAAATAGTTTAGTCTGTCTAAAACAAATCTTAAACAAACCCATAAAACAGTTTGATTCACTTCCCTGAAGTCCAACTGGTAATTTATGTCTTAAATAAGAATTGTCAATGCTGTACACATTCTCTCCAATACTATATTTGCCTGTCTTTAATTCCAGAATTTTTATTGGAATCTGATTGTTAGCCAGAAAACATAATGCATGCAGTTTATCATTTACATGTGAATAGGTGCTGTTCAAAGACAATGCAGCTCTGAATTTGAGAATAGACCATAGCCATGGACATTGCTGTAATTGCCAAAAAGGAAAAAAAAACCCAAAACCAAACCAAACCCAGCTAAAAGTTCTAGGGGAATTACTGTGTGATCAGAATAGATCATTTATTTGGGCAAATAACAACAAGCAAGGAAAATAATTAGAAAAAAATAAGAAAGACTAGGAGGTTAGATGAAGCATAAAACAAGGTTAGGAATGCATTAACTCTATTCAACATAACAGTATACACAAGTTTCTGAGAGTATTTCTAACTAAAAAAAAAATAAAATTACAGTGTGTCATGGTTTGACGCTGGCACAATGCCAGCGCCCCATGAAAATACAACTTACCAATCAAATGCTGTGAAATGTGATCAAGAACAGAGCAAAGCAGGCCAAACTTAATAACAAAAGAAAAAGCTTTATTACACTACTACTACTACTACTACTATAAAAGGGAAAGAAAGGAAAGAAAGGAAAGAAAAAAAAACACACAAAATTCGAAATGAAAACCTTCCAAAACATTTCTCCTCTCTCTACTCAACTCTACCAAACCTCAGCGAGACCCATTTGGATCCTTAATCAAGTTTTTACTCTTCAATATAATCAATACTGAGCTCATCGGGGAAGAGAGGAGTCCCCCTTGCAACCATAGACCCCCAGGAAACACAACTGCCACCTTTTGTGTTTCCAATGTCACACGTGGCACCGCCCAGACACACCGGCCAGTGTGACGCTCTCCTCTCCATGTCACAGTGCTCTCACCACCGGGCATGGACAGAGACTGCTTATAGGGCCCCTTTAAGGATGCTTTGCCAAGGACTACCAGGAACAACAGTCCAGTATCACAATTCGGGACTAGAGTCCCCCCCATTTTCCCCTGGGGCCGAGGGTCCAAAAGACAGAGATCGCTTTCTCTTCTTCCTGAAGATGGAGGGCATCCTCACACTCTCCTCAGCTCTCTCTCTGTCCACTCCAAAACTGGTAGTTGCTGCAGAAGGTCTCTTGGCCCACCAATGTATTTCCCTAAAATGCAGTCCCTCTTGAAAAGAAAGAGTGGTTCAGTCTATGGTAAACAAGCAGAGTCCAGCCAAAGGCCACTCTAGCATCTGCCCCCAACCTTCTTCTCTGAACATCTGAGGTTTCAAGCTGTCTCTTTTTTCTTCAAATTCAGGAGGAGCAATATTTCATAAAGCCTTCATTTTTCAGGAAGAGTTAAAAGTCCCAACTTCCAAGGATGGCTCGCTGCCCAGGCTCCAGCTCCCACAGCCCGGCTGGGCACCTTGCGGCCCCCCCGCTCTTTTCCTTCTCTGCGGCGAACTGCTGATAAAACCACCGCCGTCTCTTTTTTCTCTCTTGGGAGAGAGAGAGACTCTGGGGAGAGCGGAGACATCCCAGATTCCTCCACCTTTTCATCTGCAGGGGGCCAAGTCTGGTTGCAGCCCCTCCACCCTTGGGCCTCCACAGGCCGCATGGCTCCCCTCCCCCACCCAGCCCGGGCTGGGCAGGGGAGAGGTCCGTACTATGCGGTGACCGGAACCAAAGAAGGACGAGTCCTCCTGGGAATTCCGCTTTTAACCCCTCTGTGTTCTCAGAGGCGTGTCCACCTTCAATTGGTCACCCCAAGTGTCAGTATCTAAACCTGACCCCTGACTGGATGAACTTCTTCCTTCTAAAAAAAAAAATTCTCTTCCTGTGTCAAACCATGACACAGTGGCGGGGGGCTGGTGCAGAATGGAACATACTTCCAGCTAACACATTTTGAGGGGTAGTGTTCATCTGAACTCTCAAAAGTTACTAAGGAAACAGTCTGTTAAGACTGTTAATAATTGGCCATCTATATGGCTATCTTACATCTATATGCTATCTTACATCTTCTGAGAAGCCCATTGTTGATTACTAAAGGGATTCTGACAAAGGATACTTTACTATTTTCATAGAAACTACTAAGATGGTGCTGCGGGACAGAAAAAAATCAAGTACCATTTTCATCCAGCAACATAAAAACAATGTATTAAGGACTATAAGAAACAGGCCCAGCTGTTTGTTTTTCTCCTTTTAACTATTTTTTAATCTCTTTTTTTTTTTTCCATTTAAAGGTAAATTTACCTCTTAAAGTCCTTTGTGCAAAACAAAATCAATCAGTTTAATAAGAATGCAAAGTTAGCTGCTTTATTAGTTGATGCAAGGAACTATCAGAAATATGTATTATGATTAAAAATGGTTCTAAAATATTTTTATAACCTAAAAGGTAACCTAAAACATTGGATTCTGTCTAAATTTCATCTCTATAATACACCTACAAAAGTTCACACTGATCAAGTGTTAACAGAATTCCACCTTCCTTTATGTTAATAAATCTCTACTTCCCTTCTTGTGAAAGTTGAGGTGGAATAGTTAGTTAAGGTCTAAGGTTATTTAAGGCATGAAAATTTGGTGTAAAAGAGGGTAAATAAATGAATATCAGTACATCAGTTCCAACAGACAATAAAATGTTAAGCAAACTGTCACTTTCAAATCCAGAATATCACTTCATTATAACCTATAAGTATTATATTTATCCTTCCCTCAAACTCCTCAACTGAATAAGTAATTTTTGAATGTGGAACATAAAACCTACGGGCTTTAGAAAAGAAACTGGATAATCAGTAACTTTCTAAAATTAACATTTCTCCTATTATTGAAAAAGTATACATGAAGGATCTGATTGTGGAGAGTTTTCTTCAATGCAAGAATTTTTCTTATCCACCTGAGCCTATTGGAGCTTCCTATGTATTTTGTATTTTTTCATTCAAATGAAAGGATCATGAAAAAACAGAAAGACATACATCAATTATATCCAGAATACACCATCACTTTCTATTACAATCATGATTCTGTATATTAAAATTAATAGACAGAATTTACTTAATAATTTACTTATGGTTGTCCACTTCTTCCAGTGAGGTGAATGAGGTTTTTAGTTTTCTTAGGGGGTTGATTTTATGTTAAAAATCTAACATGTAACAAATTAAACAATGAAGGCTCAAGAGCAAACCACAAATTATGATTACATGCACATTTATTTATTTAAATGTATGTGCTATGCTCTAGTTAGAGAAGCTACCTCGGAGTTTTATTGCAACTGATTTGTAAGACAGTAGCATATATGTATATTTACCTCTATCATTTTGGAGAGATGTATCTTTCAATTGATCAAATGCAGAGAGGGAAATGGGAAGACCACTGCTATTAGCTTGTGGTATTTATCCAAACATGCAGCCTATAAAAATGAGATAGATGATCAGATGCTCTTCATTTTGTGAAGATACTGCTTTGTCTCTGTGTCACTTTCTCACAATATTTTACACATCTTTCTTTACAAGATCTGTTTTAAAAACAATGGGGTGATGAAGCTGGGAAGTGATTAGCTGGCCAGTTGGACAAAGAAAGGTAGAATTTATTAACAAAATGTCATTTATCTTTGCTATGGAGTTGATTTATATTGGCTAAGTCTTGAATATGTACTTTTACAGAAAAACATTGAAATTATTGTTTATAACACTTTCATGAAATTTCTGCACTTCAAAAATATGACAGAAACACCACTTTATTAAAAAAAACTAACTCAAAACTATTTATTGAATCCTAGCTATTTTGTACTTCCCAGCTGTTTTATCAGCAGGTGTTCTGACCTAGTATAGGCTATGCCCTATAAAGTGCCAGTTGTGTTGTTCAGTGTACCAGGTCATGCTGTTACTTTTTGTTAGTAATTTTCCAAATAAGGCTTCCATAGCCTGCTTTTAAAAGGTAGAAATGTGATTAAATTTGATTTCCTTAAAATTAATCATTAGATCTACAATTTTTGTGAAACTCAAGGAGATTTATTGTTTAACATATTAGGGATGACACAATATAGACAAAAATTCACTATGGATGTTTTATCAGAATACTCTTTTCATTATGAAGAAACTATTCACTCAGTAGTGGTTTTCTAAGTTGAGTTTTGATTATTTGCCAGGGCTTGATGACTTTCCACGTGCTTTTTCAATTCCAAAAGAGGTTTGTTATAAACAACAAATAAATATGTATTTGTAGATATGTTTACAAAGCACAGTTTTCTAATCAAATGTGAAAACTTGGGTCCTGAGAAAGGAGGGAAGGTGTCTTCCCTCCTAACTATACTCTTTCTGAACAAAAGAAAACAAAAACCAAAGACGGGAAGGGAAGGGAAGGGAAGGGAAGGGAAGGGAAGGGAAGGGAAGGGAAGGGAAGGGAAGGGAAGGGAAGGGAAGGGAAGGGAAGGGAAGGGAAGGGAAGGGAAGGGAAGGGAAGGGAAGGGAAGGGAAGGGAAGGGAAGGGAAGGGAAGGGAAGGGAAGGGAAGGGAAGGGAAGGGAAGGGAAGGGAAGGGAAGGGAAGGGAAGGGAAGGGAAGGGAAGGGAAGGGAAGGGAAGGGAAGGGAAGGGAAGGGAAGGGAAGGGAAGGGAAGGGAAGGGAAGGGAAGGGAAGGGAAGGGAAGGGAAGGGAAGGGAAGGGAAGGGAAGGGAAGGGAAGGGAAGGGAAGGGAAGGGAAGGGAAGGGAAGGGAAGGGAAGGGAAGGGAAAAGTTATTTTCAGTAAAACACTTGCATGTACCACTGAAATTAATGTACAAAATCCCATGACATTTTAGTACATAAAAATGGCAACCAGAAGAATAACACAACCTCAGTAACACAACCTCTAGATTATTTCCATTAGGTTGTTTCTTTTTCATATCTTTCTAGTCTATTCAATTTTCTCCTCACTTTGAGAACACAATGCAAAAGGGAAAAATACAAGAAAATAGGCAGATGGTAAATATTTTTAAAAATCAAATTTATTTCCCATGGAAAATCCTACAGTTCAGGACCTGTATTTTCAAACCTTTGTCCTAGTCATAAAAAATTTCAACACTTACGCAATTAAATATACCAAACACTATTTGCAAATAAAATACACTCACATAAACATAAAATAGGATAATTTAACAATTCAAAATAAATTGAAATAAATAATAAATAATAATTAATAAATAATTTTTAACTGTCTTCATAAATTTGGGAAGCACTACAAATAGTCCAGAAGATATTATTTTGAAGATTAAAAAAAATAAATTAAGAAGTCAGTTGCAGTAGAGACAGTTAAACCCATTTCCACAAGGAAACCTTTTAGGTTTGGTATGTGCATAAGCAAATGAATCATGGAGTGAAAGGGGTAATGCATATGAGATGATGATTATCCTAATAAAATGCATTTTCAGATAGCAATTTGAGCACTCATTTTCTCATCAAACATTTTGAGATGCCTATTCTTAACTCATACCATATCTTCACATTCTTCATGGAAGAACTTCAAAACAATGTTTATCTCTTATGTACCTTAGAAAAGTAGCTAGTTTCAGGTTAAACTAGTGTGAGTCTTTATTTAGAGGCAAAATGGAAATTTTCTACATTTGCCTCTTCTCTTAATCACTGTAACCCTATCCCTGGCAGTATTTTTTATACAATCTGTGGCCTGACTAAGTTCCTGTGGGAATCTACATTCTGCCTAATCTAAGTGACAATCCATATCTATCTCCTCTGGCTTCTACCAAAGTTTATTTTCAAGTTTTTCTTGCATGTGATTCTTTGCCAAATATGGAGAATTTAGCTGTTTAGAAACTCCATGTGCTAATTCAATTTAATTCAATAGCTGAGCTTTGTATTTCCATAATTAAAAGTTGGGGTTTTTTTGGTTAATAAAAGAGAATTTCAAAATTATATTTAGGGAATACTTTACCATGTGTTTTAATATTTTCCTGTAGAGCACTGAAAGTTATAGAATTCTCAAGATAATTCTTATAGAATTATCTTGACTTACAGTAAAGAAACATTATATTGTGATCAAAATCCTTCAATAATAATAATACATAAAAAACCCAAGTCAAACAAAAAACCCAAAAGAAACAAATAAAAAAAACCATAACAAAGCAAAGCTTTGAAATACTGCAAAATAATTTTATTTGCCTAGAAAGACTTCAACAGTAATCCAAACTGACTGAATTCTAGGCAATCTTGCTAAGAATTTTAGAGGCTTAAATGTTGTCTGGAGTGCTTTGCAGACAAGTTTTTAAGATGATTTTAGCATTTTATCAAATGACAAGGTCACTATATTTTCTGTTCTCCCGCTACAAAATTTCTATTTGCACACAGTTGGTTTTTTTCCTCTTCTAAGTATTAAATACTTTTTCTCTAGGCCCATGAGCAGTATTAGTTAGATGGAATTCTTGCAGACTTTAAAACTTAATATTAAATCAGTAAAATTTGGTTTTTTCTGATTTTTTGCGTATGGATAAAACATACTTTGTAGTTACTCCTGTGCTAGTCTATTTCTGTTTGAGAAATTTCATGCAAGCTGGTTTGGAGAACTGACATCCCACATATAGATTTTATTCACTTGTTGGTGTTTGGATCACACAGAGGACAAGATAATTATGTGTAAAAAGAAATGTCCTTCTCTCTTTGTACATGTACCTGAATTCTTAGAGAACTAGTAAACCATTCTTACAGCTTATATTTTTGATGCATTGCTTGTACAGTGTATTTCCAGTAAGCATTCTCTGCTCTTTTGCCTTTTATTTTCACAGATTATCTCAATGAGCATCTGTGGCTTTTTTCAATTGCTGCATACTTGATGATGCAAATAAAGCAACAACAATTGCACATCTATTTTCCATTTTCAGATGTATCAAGAAGACAGGTGGTTGTATAGAGATGCCATACATCATTTCAATGATTTTTGTTTTTGTTTTTGTTTTTGTTTTTTGTTGGGGGATGGTTTTTTGAAGTTCTGATTTTGTAATTGACTTTACTTGGAAAGCTTATGTTCATCAAAAACTGGAAATTGTCATGTTATGTTCATCCAGAGTGTGTAAATCACACAAATTTCTTAAATGTAGTCATTCATTTCCACTGCAATGGAATCCTTAAGTCTGAGTTGACTAAGTCTTCTGGATGAGCACAACAATGAATTTCTGACTCTTCAAGACATCACCAAAAGCCAACCAATCCTGCATCTCAAAGATTGACATATCCTAGAATAAGCAGTAATTAAAAAATTCTAATTTTTTCTCCTGTCAACTAGAGGGTTTCAAAATTTAAGAGGAATAGATTTTTAAAGAAAGTGAAAAAATTATTGATTCTGATAATGCTTTGAGACATACCTATGTTTACTCACATACTCTGGTGTAGAGGCTTTGAATTACAATGACCATCTGAAAAATCAAGAGTTAAGCCTTAGGAATTCATTAAATCTTCTAATGCCCTAAAAGATAGACCAGTTTGAGGAAAAGTAATCTGTTCTCACAGTGTCCTCCAGGAGGGTCAGGATCCTTTTTTACCTTTTTCCCCCAGGTAAAAACTTACAAATTACTGTCTCTGGAAAGGATTATCTAGATTTGAGGAAACACACCGGGGCACTCAGGGAATCCTGGTTCTGCTGCCAGGCCTATGCAAACTTTCCGACTCTTTTTCTCACCACATGCACTATCTTGCTAAATCAGATCAAAGCAACTTAAAGTATTTTATTGCAAGAAGAAAATGATCAAAGGTGAAGCCTTTGGAATGGTTGGAGGAAATTTTTTTTTTTTTTGTTTCCCTTTGAATTCAAACAATGATCTATAACTCCAATTGAAAATTGTAATATATTTCACATTCTGCTTGCTTGCTTTTGTATTCCAATTCCCTACACTCTTGAAAATTCAATTCAGCCAGATCTAGAAATGGTCCTGGACAGAAAGTGTTATAATCTGAGATGAAAGACTTTGTTTTTTAATTACTTCATTTTCCTATTTTATTTATTTATTTATTTATTTATCTGAAGTCAATGTGTGTTCTCAGCATGTGTCCTGTGTAAAAAAGACAGAAGGTTTGTATGAAATAACAGAAGTTTTTACTATGTTTTAGAAGTGCATAATGTGAAGGATATTCCGATCCTACCTCCACATTTTCAGTTATGCACATGAGCGATATTATTTCAGTATTTACAATTAGTTACATTATTAATCTTCAGTCACTTGCACAAGGTGAGTATAATGTGCTGTTTAGATATATATTCAATGTCGGTCCTGGAAACGAAAAAAATGTTGAGCATAGCTGAAACTGTCATTCTGCTATCCTATTGATACACACTGCTAAACACTGTAAATTCCGAAGTTACAAAGCTCCTGACAATTCTTAATGGTTCTCTCTAACCAAAGGTTTTAGAGTTGTCGGTTGGCTTACTTAAAATAAACTGTTCAAAATTACAGTTAAAATAAATAGAAATATTTGTAAGTCCCATAATTCAGTTATGTATTTCATTTCTATATTTTATTTCTTTTTTTTTTTTTAGTTTGGAATTATGTGCACAGACAAAATTTATTCTGTATGTGTGAACTCCAGAAGTTATAGTTTGCCCACACACCAGTTTTTTTTACAGAATGTAACATCCCTAATCAACATATATCTCTGAAGAAGGTGTGAGGTTTTTTCTCTTATGTTCAGAGGTCACTGTATGTTCATGATACCACAATTTATCATTGGGTGACTGAACATTTATTCAAATGGTTCTCTGTGATTTAGCATCATTTAACAGTAACAAAAAGGCAGTGTATCTAAATGATCAATTTCACTATAGTGAGACCACTACAAAGACCCGGAAAACCTGAACACAGTGAAGGATAAATTCAGATAAAGAGAATTTATCTGTTCTTGCCTACATGACTGTACCTATTTCTTATCTATCCTACACAAGCAATGTTTCCTACATCGTAATTTATCACAGTTCCTCCATACAAAACCACATTATATTGCAAAACTATGAAGAAACTGCAAAAAGAAACAGAAAGTGGAAATAATTGTTTTCTGTTTTGATGGGAAAAAGCACATAATTCTGGAATAGTATCTTCAGTACTCTTGGGAATATGCGACAAATAAATCTGAACTCTCAAGAGTAGATATTTTACTCAAACAAACATTTCCTCAAATATTACTTGTTGGGATTATACTTATAACAACATCAGAGTCAGAGATATTTTTGAAATTCCTAAAATTTAATATATCCTCTGCAGCTTTTTAGACAGTAAGAAAACTACTGAAAGTTCTCACAAAGGCATCCAAATCCTTTAATTGCCTACTTTCCAAATGCATTTGGCTTAAAAACTCTTTAGGATTTCTTAACACACCTTACTAAGATTAAGCACATGGTCTTTGCATATTAAATAATAAATTATTATTACTATCATGGCAAATTAGTGAACCAGACTGCTTGGGTTTAAATCTCTATTAATTAGAATAGTATGATAAGTATGCAAAACACTGTAAATACTGAGCATTTTCTCAGCATTAGTCTAATACATTTTTAAGTGAATAATCTCTTGGCCATCGTGATCATATAAACCCCTCAAATAATATGCTAATATTTAGTAATAAAAGAACCAAGAAAATTTTTGGAAACATAAAACATATTTGAATCTTACTGTCTAGGTTAAAATTTATGTACACAGAAAAAGATGCAGAAAAGAGGAGAAATAATATCAAGAATGCAGAGATATCTGTACCAAAAGGGCACAAAAGTTTATCAGTACTCAGTGAATTTCACTGGAGCTGAAGACTTGCTTAGGCATTTTTAGGAATCCTACCTCTGCAATCAAGAGTGAAAAATATATCAATATCATTGTAAGCAATATATTTGTGAGCAAATATCATTGCTCACAGTCATACATTTATATTGATGTATAAAATAGAATCCTATGAATATCCAATTAAATTTAAAAGGAACTGTTGAAATATCTGCACATATGCATCTGTCGTATCTATATATATGTGTATCAATATTGATACCTATATCCTCTATATCTATATCTCACTTTTATCTAGACTGACTTATGTCAGTATCTAATGCATCTATCTTGCACATTGCATTTGGAATCCCAAATCCATATTTTTGAAGCTAGGATAAGGTATTATTTAGAACTGGTTTAAAGACTTTTTATGAAGAATAAGACTTTCTGTGATTCAGTGGCTCACACATGAATTCCTATGCAATTTTAATTTTTGTCCTCAAAGGGATAATTCAACCTTCACCTTAATAGATTAAGAATTTTAATTTAAAGATAATTTTTCTCAATTAATCACATCAGTGATATTTCTCTTTTGAAATGCAGTTTTTCTACTCGCTGTACAGGAGGCTCAGAATGAAGGTCTTCAAAGATACTAGTTTTAAATTACTGTGGATATTTATAACTTCTTAATACCCACTTCCTGTTTCTCATGGGTCTTACAAAAACTGTTGTATGTAGTCTCACACATCAATATTTTACAGTAAAATTTAATGAAGCAGTTAAAAAAGTAAGACTATAATAATATCAAGTATATTGGAAAGACTGTGTTGATATTTCTTGGTGCTGCAATAAGTTCATGAGATAATTAAAGGGGCAAGTTGACTAATATTTTGTAAGCTTAAAGGAGCAAACCATGGAATAGTACAGCATACAGATAACAATGTCCATCTTTATTTTGCCAAATCTTTTGAATTATCAAATATCTTAATGTGATAACTTTTTCCAAAATAATGAAACAGCTGGAGGATATCAAAATTGGTGATAGATTTACAGCAAACACTGAACAATTGTCTGAAATTAATCTTAAAATAATATCTCTATTCGCAGTGTACTCAGTGTAGTTCTCAACAGCTACCACTGAGCTCCTCAAAGATGGTATAAAGAATCCACTTGAATTCCACCAGATGGTAGTGATTTAAACATTCCTCTTCAAACATTTTGCATATCCTCTAGTGCTGCAGAAAATTGTCCCCGTTGCTTCACCGCTGGGAACAAGTAGGCAGTATGCTAAGAAAGGTATATGACTTTCAAATCAACCTGAGTGTGATAAGATTTTCAATGTTTCTTGTTACTGCAGCCTGCAGACATATGTCAGAATCCTCAAAAGACTGCAAGATAATTGCTACTTCCTCTTTGGTATGGAAACAGGCCATTAGAATCCATCCTGATTTGAAGCAAAGGAAGGAAACCCTATTGGCAGAAACATTTAGTTTGGACAGATACTGGATAACTAGAATCTAAAGAAGTGAATTAGACAAAAGGTTAGTTTAGAACTCCTATCACACATTCATTTTGTTTATCAGTACAATTTTACTTCTGGAATATATGAAAATTATACTGTTTCTGAAGAAAATCAACTTTTGTACCTTATGGAATATTACCCATGGATAAAGATTTTCAGCATCATTGTATTTGCTCCACTAAAAAATAAAAGTTTACAAACATTATAACATATTTTGTCTATTAGAATGTTTGACAAAATAGCTCATGTGAAAAAATCAAAAAGCTGAGGATTTTTTAAAAAATTAAGTACTCACTTTTAAATACTTACCTTTGCGTTTCCTTTATCTCTATAAGCCTTTATAAATTTTTGTGTTTGCAATTAAATAATAATTTTGTAGCAAATATTTCGTATCATACCAAAGAATTTAGTTTTGATCTGTTTGCTGTATTGGAGGATGAATTAAAATTCACCTTGCACTTGCTAAATTCCTCTTTTCTGAATTGCCAATGAACCAAGAAATCAGTTATTTGTTCAAGTCTATAATTGTGCTATGTATAATAATTGTCTGAAAATGTCATCCACCCTAAAAAGATCTCCCTGCTGAGTGTGCTTAATTCTTAAAACAAAAGTGCTTGTAAAACCTTGAAAGACAAATCTTTCTCCAAGCTGAGAAAAAAAGGGTCCTTAGGGTACATCTTATGTTGTTCTGACAAATAGAAAAGATCATTTTGCTCACTGTGGATGGCCAACTAGATGTGCAGGCTGACTTAAAATTATAGTATCCTCTGCTTTTATTTGCACTGAAGAAAACAAGTAAAATAAATTTAGTCCACACAATTCTTTTTTGCACGTGTAGGTGGTGGTCCTATTGTTAAGATAAATTTATTCTGGTTCATTGAATGAAGTATAGAATATATTTTTTGTGTGTGATGGCTATAGCAAGTACATACCAAGGAAATTCACCTTAGTTTAGGACAGTCCATAAGCACAGGGCTACTTTAATCATTCTTTTATATCCAGTTTACTTAAATATGTGCATCCTATTCTGGTATTTTCAGTAGTTAGTTTTTCAGCTATAAGAGCACTTATGAACCTGGGTAGTATGACAGTTAGGGTACTGTCCAAAACTACTTTATTTTTTAAATGCATTATTACAATATTTAAGTTTTTTAGTTTTATACATAATCTCTAAAAATATTCATAAAGCTTTCATGTACTTTGAATATTAATGAATTAGCTTGGAAAACCTCATTACTCATGCAAAATGAACTTAATATAAAAGATCACAGCCCAGCATATACATACATATTACTTATTTCAACAACATAATACCATTGAAACTTTCAAAAGAGGTATATTCATTCTGTTGACTTGTAAAGGGAGGCCTTTATGCTATGAGGATAAACTAAGGTTACTAGAAAAATAGTTTTCATAACATCTCAATATGCTAAAATGAATTATAGAACCTTATTCTATTTCTCCCTTAAAATCAAAATCAGATTTTCCCAGTTTTCTGGCTGGATAATGCCAATGTGCCTACTGCAGCTGGCTTGTGGCATCTTAAACTACCAGTCTGTCAAGTATGCATCACTTTTGCTATACTGTGTGTCAGCAGTACTCACTTCAATTTGAGTCAGGATCACATTTTACAAATATAAAGATGGGAAAATGGGGGATAGAAGGACATAATTTTAAAGATAATCTTTAGATAACCCAGAAACCCGGAAAATGACAAGTATGTAACAGTAACTCATAAGACAGGAGCCTTAGCACTGATGCCAGTTCAGATTTGTAAAGCAGAAAACCAAAGGAAGATGTCAGATGGAAAATATAAAATGAAAACTAATTTTAAAAAATGTAGCCAGTCAATAAATGGAGAAAAATACTTTAAACAAATAATTCCTTACCATCTACTTCGAGAAATATCTCACACCAAACTATGCTGACTTTTAGGCATTTTCTGTGCCTTTCTGGTAAAATAAAGTGACTTCAAAAATACAAAATGAAATGCCAAAAATTTGCATGGACACTTCCTCACACATGTTTCTTCTTTTTATCTTCTTATCTTATTTTTTTATTTAAGATACAGTGTTGGATGAGAGTAGATAAATTGATTCGTTTTCCCACTTCATCAAAGCTAATAGACTTAAAAAGATGATACTTCAAAAGCTAGATTTTTACTTTTCTTACTCTGGCTGTGAAGCCACAGATTCTGCAGACAGGTTGGAAACAGCTTTTCTGTACAGCTTTTGCCTTCAACTCCTCACCTGTTTTCAATCTAGACTATTCTAGACAAAGTTAATTTTCTCAGATCTTCTCATCCCACCTGTGGATCTTCCATATGTCTCTGCCTGTCCCATGCAGTTATGCTTAAATGTGCAGGAGCTATCTGCTGGTAAGGGACTTTATGCAAGTCCAGGTCTCCATTTAAAATGCTCTTCAAATGAATTTTAGTAGGGAAGGAGGGAGAAAATAGAGAAAGGAAAGTTAATTTCTCCAACCTGCAATTTTTTAATACTTCTGCTCTGGCTTTTTTTTTGGTTGGGTTGGTTTTGGTTTTTGATGTTGTTGTTGTTGTTGTTGTTTTGGGTTTTTTGTGGGTTTTGTTGTTGTTGTTGTTGTTGTTTTTTCTCTGCATGGGTTTTGTCAAAGAATGTATCTAATTTAAATATCACTGAAAATACCACAACACAGCAATAGCTACATTGTTATCTGTATTCTCTCTGTGCACTGGATAGCAGTTTTTTAATTTCATACACCATTTGCAACTTTGCTGTAGTGATTCTGTATAGTCAGTACATTGTTTTGTCGCACAGAAGAGAGTACTAGCATTTTGCCTAGTTTTAGGCTTTTTATTAGCTTTTGGATTAGCTTTTGGATTAGCTTTTGGATTAGCAATCCAGACACTGACATTGCAGAAGATCATACCAAAAAGATAGCAAAAGAAGCAGCCTTTAGCTCATATCCAATAAAAACTGGACATTGGATAAATTTCATTATCTTCCTAGGTAGTGAAATATATTTGTCTTCCCCTGTAAAAACTGTATTCTTTATATATGAATGTATATTTATTATATATCTACTAACAAAATCATAAGGTTTTTTAACACAATGCTTATTCTTGCCACATGTCTTTCTAAAACAATCTATGTCATGTGTTTGATGAAATCAGGCAATCTTAAGACCAATCAACTCTTTAGGCTTATTTGGATAGAGGTATATGTCATAGAAAAAGGTCATATAAAAGAAAATATATTAATTATTTCTGTTCACCTCCAAAACATACCATATTTGTAACATGCTTGTATACATGCACTGCTGTATGTGATAAATGTGTAGGAAAATAACTTTTCATATTTGTTTCATATACTCACCCCTATATTTCTGATCCGTAGTCCATCTAATGACTCTCTTTGGAGGATTTCATTCTCAAGACATAACAACTGCCAAACTAGCATTAGGAGAAATCATGCAAGTGTGGTCTGTGAGGAAATGCAAGACATATAAGAAGATCGTGAAAGTTATTTCAAGATATAAGCTTAATGGACAGTAGGAGAAGAGAGATGTATGAGTCTTATGATGCTCATCTTGTATATAAGGAGTGTAGAAAATAGGAAATGTTATTTTCTCTGATACAATAATGAAAGAGGATATTTTCCAAAACTCTTGAAAGTGTATGCTACAACCAGTCACAAAAAGAGAGCAGGGGCAGACTACTTAAAATGAAAGGACCTTGCTTCTTACCATCTTTCATTTTTCTGTTTATTTCTATCTAAGACTTTCATTTACTTGAAGAATATTGGCAGAAGAGAAAGGAAGCACATATTTTTTGAGATCAAGGAAGATCTTCAGATATTGTTAGTTATACTTGTGGGTTTTGTATTGTTATAGCAGGAATAGTTAGAAATGGCATTGTAAGTATGTTCCAGTAACCTTTACCAGCCACATGGGAATAGAGAAAATTTTAAAAGTATTAAAAATCAAATACTAGAACTTCTGCAGTTCAAGTAGTTGTCTTAGATGAGTGACAGTGCATGAAATAGGGTTGCCAAAATGTGAATCATCTGTCTGTGTTGTCTTAGAATAACAACATTGTGGGGCATTCAGTGGATAGATGGCATGGTGTCAAATGCTTTCCAGCAAACCCTACAGCAACAACAGCTGATGACATTACTGTCTTTCTTAAAAAAAGACTTCACCTTGAATTTATGGTTAAGAGAAAAATGAATTCTCTGGAACAAATTCTAGCATTCTAGAATTGGCCATTAAAAATACCCAAAATAATTTAGCTTTGCTGACTCTCAAAAACTCCCTACTGAAGTCTCTACAAACAGCAACACTGCCCTTCAGAGTACTCACATTTTCCCCTCAATCTGATGATATCCACAGACTTGCTTGGATCCAATTGCCCAGGTCTTTAATAAATATTCACTTTTCTCTCCTTATCTATTGTGTTGGCCATTTCATCATGGAAAGCTATCCGATTTGTCAGGCATAATTTTTCCTTAGCCAACCAATACCATCTGTTCCAAGTCACATCTTTGTTCCTCCAGTCTCTGGAAACGTCTATAAGAAACATTTAAATTTATATTCCCAGGTACTAAGGAAGGCTGATTAGCCTTCAGTTCCTCCAGTCCTCCTGCCTGAGCTGAGGAAAGGTTGGTGCAACCTTTATATTTTCCCAACCACCAGGAACTTCTCCAGGTTCTGGCACATTCTCACCAATTTCATCACTAGGCTCAGGAAATCAGATAGCAGATATTATCAGCAAAAAATGATGCAAAACAAGCCTAAAGCACCTCAGCTTTTTTTGCATAGTTTCTCAATAAATTAATTTCTCCATTGAGCATTGGTCTCAGATTTTCCTTAGCCTTTCTTTTCACTGTCCTGGAGTGCATCAAGGAGAGCATTGCCAGCTTGTTTTGGGACATCATAGTCCCCTCTACTCCACAGTGGTGCAGTCTTACTTAGAGTCTTGTGTGCAGTTTTGGGTGGTTCTTCACCCAGAAGGTGACTGGGCGCTGGATCAGGCTCCCATGGGAAGTTGTCACAGCACCAGCCTGACAGAGTTCAAAGGAACATTTGGACAATGTTCTCAGATACATGGTGAGATTTTTGTGTGCTGCTGTGCAGAGCCAGGAGCTGGGATTTAGATGATCCTTGTGTGTCCCTTCCAATTTAGCACATTCTATGATTTTATTATATCCTGCACTAGTTTCAAGATCTGGGCTTTGAATTCCCAAATTTCACTTTTGCATTATGAATAGTATGCCAAATATTATGTCTGCACATTATTGTGATATCTATGAGCTTGTAAAGAAAAATTTGCCTCTTATTTGGCAGCATCATTTTATCATACTAACAATGCTCAAACACGGAAAAATACTGCATGTGAACAGAGGAATTGGCTATTTTGTTCTGTGTACATCATCTAATGATATGAGCAATTACATTTTGTTTACATACCCAGGTGTTGACTTACAGTGTATTAGAATGTATGGTGAGAATATGTTGTAGTTTACAATGCTTCAGAAGGATAGGGAAGTTGGAGCTTTCCAAAGACTTCTGATAATATTTGTTTTCATAACTCAGCATTTCTTTCCCTATCACTAATCAAAATGCAAATAAAACACTACTTGATTTCTACTGTATACAGTATATTTAAAGTTACTGCATTGTTCTATGACCCTTTGTTGAAAGAGACATCCAAGATATCTTAGGTACATACCATGCAACAACAGGTCTTAGGAACATCAGGGAATATGAAGTAGTATCAGACAGGTTGACAACAGCTAGATCAGCAACAACAGCAACCACCTGGCATATTTGCTTGCTTCTCAGAAATAGTAGAAAAATACTTTGTAATCCATGTGTTGCATTAGTTCTGTCTATGCAAGTTCACAAAGCTTTAATGCAGGTAAAAATGTGTTTCTGTGATAAAATAATAATAAAGTATGATCACAAAAGAGGTCTTGATTCAAGGGGCTTTTGACTCTTTTTATAAGAGCTGACCACCATCAAAAATATTCTCAGAGGATATCTTCAGGGCTGCTGGCAGTGCAGGAGACAGAGGGATTTTGGTTAATGTAGCCAGTGTGAGTGTCTCACTTATTAACAGATGAATTGACAAAATGTCCCAAATGTTATCCATCTGCTACTCCTTTCCAACCTGTTCTAAAACAAAGAATGTACATTTGGAATTAAAACTCACCTCTTCCCTCAGGCTCTCCTTTATTGACAGAAAGTAAAGCAAAATTACAAAAAACCCTAAAACTAAGACAAACATAGGAACAAAGAAAAAATGCTTTAAACATCAGTTTGCTCAAACCTAGCCCAGGATATTGCTCCAAGCAGAATTTTTCAGCAATCCAGATTTCATCTGAACAATGACAGTAATTTGCTTCCCACACATACAGCCTCTTTAATAACTATTTGTTTGGTAAGCCACTACTTGTCTTGAAAATCCCACGAACCTGTGCAAAAAGTATGAGGAAGAGAGAAGTCTTTTGAGATTATGAAGCTCACTCAGTGTATCCAGGCAGGGCACATGCAATATTCCTAGCAGAGGTTTGCATCATCTTTTCCCAGAGACACTAATGACAGCCTTGCTAAGAAAGCAGATCATATTTTTTATTATTGCCACCTTTTCCTAGATTAAACGACTTTTTTTTGCAGTGTACACTCAATGCTTTGTCCAGTAGCAAATGGATATGGAAAATGTGAAACAGATTTTTTTAAAGAAGGGATTCCTCCTGCCAATTTTTTCAGTATATTTAGAAACCAGTCTGCTTCAAGTAAAAAGAATATACCATTGTATTTTCTTCTGTGATAACAGAGTTTTGAAAGGTACAAAATATTGAACCAAAATATTGATACCAAAATATAGATGCCAAAATATTGGTCAGATAAAATTTTTACTTTTTCTTTCCTGAGGAAAAAATCTTGTTTTAGTCCATGCATGCAATTGTATGAGGAAAAGATTGTGTGTGTTGTGCTTTGTAATTTCTTACATTTCTCTTTACTAATATGATATGCATTGACCTTTTAATCTAGAAGCAGTCAATCTTGTATGAACTAACAGGAGAAAAGTTTATTTAAATTTCTTTGTTCCTGATTTCTGGGGACATAAGACATTGCCACAACAGAGAAGGTACAAGGTCAAATTTGTAACATTTTCTTTTTCTGTTAATTTCCTATTTAAATGCTAACCCCAAAGCAAGTTATCAAAATCAGTATTAAATTTTAATTATAATAAGTGGGTACTAGACTGGGCCTTACAATTTCATATGTAATGTGTGGAAGAGGTAAATAATACAGACATTCTTTATTAGGCTTTTTTGATGATAGAATTGCTAAGCCGGCGGAAAAGACATACTACAAAACTGACATGAGACTCAGCACCTCAATCTTTCACGTGCTTTCTAGTCTCAGGAAAACATCAAAACAGCTTGATGTACTGTTTTTGTAAGGCTATGAAGATTTCTTCAGTAAGGTGTAGCTGCTTGTGGACCCAACTTTATACAGCTAAAAATTCTGTAGTTTGAAATTTTCAGACGCCTTTTATATCTAGGAATAAACCAAAATTTGTTGAATAAGGCAGATTTGAGCACTTCCTGTGTAAAGATGAATTGATTATACATGTAATGTGTGGGAAAACAAGTCAGATGACAAAGCACACATCTGGACTTCATGTAGAGAGGAGGTCCAATATACAGCCTAAAAGGGGATTGGTACAATCTGCAGTGATCAAGAAAAATAAACTGGAAGTAAAAACTGTTTTACAGATCACATGATCATTGTTAAAATTCAAAGAAAAGACCATTGGTCTTGAAAAGTAGGACCCCCTCTCATGATGAGGCACACTTATGTGGTGCTGTTCTTGGAGGAGAGTCAAAGCAAGGATTCTGTAAGGTCATTCATTCAAACTGGACCTGCAGTGCATACTTTCACTAAAAATAAACACACTGGTGACAGGACCAGTTTCATTGTGTAGTATGGCATTTTCTGCTTCCACTAATTTCTGTCTTTACTTTGATGTCTCTCTGTCACTCATGATTTATAGAAGAACATTGAGTTGCAATTGCTACTGGACTTAGTGTTGAAAAAACATGAGAAAGCAAGATTAACAGACAACAGATTTTAAATGCTTTATCCAGATGGCTATAAAAACAGGTGGCATTTAGCTGGAGTCGTTACGGCATTTATGGTTATTCTGATGCTTTCTAATAGTTATTTCAGTTAGCCAAAATTAATTCATCTAAATTACAGTTCTTGTCTCAATAAATGACCTCTAAAATTTGTGTTTTATAAGGGACATTACAGGTAATTATTTGAAAACTACAGTTTCTCTAATGAATATAGATAAAGAAGTTAGCAGAAATAGTGCCCAAAAATGTCTGAAAACTAAACAAAACATGCCTTAGGTACTTCAAATAACATATACTTCATTGCTGAGCTATCTCTCCACAGAAAAAGTGACTAGTGACAGGAAATATATGCCAAAATTACTCCTTGGAAACAGATAAACTCCTATTCCTTCTACAGATCCAGACATTATGGGAATTACACTTGATGTGCAAGAAGTGTTGGCATCAAAATTATTGTAACTGTGGATTTATTTCTCTAACTTTCTCTCTTCTACTGTTTCCAGGCACATTTCTTGTTTCTTTCGAATCGTCTATATTTCCTGGGTAGGGGGGTGTTTGAGAAGCAGTAAATTTTAAAGAGTGAGGATTCTTCTTCAGTGACAGAGTAGTCCTGAGCAACCAATAAGAACTTCAGCTAAGCCACAACCAGCATAGGTTAATAGATATCTTGAAGAGCTACTTAAATATTTTTCCACAATAAAAATAGAGAAGCATTAAAGAAAACGACAAGATCTTGCAGATTGCATTGTTTTCCTTAATTTATGGTACATGATTTAAATTATTAAAATTATTTTTATCCTCACTCTTTTATTAAATAAAAAATTAATATAAAATGCCCTCACTATTATTTTATTTTTAACATTTTTTCCTCTTACAACAAAGATTAAAATAATATTGCAGAATAGTGGTTCAACTGGAAAAAACTAACCAGTATTTCAGATAATAGGCAGCTAATGTGTCTTCATGTGGAAGCATTTTCCTAATACAAAACCAAATTGCAAAGAAATATTTTGCTATAGGAAAAATCAAATCACAGAATGAGCCAGGTTGGAAGGGAGCACAATGGATCATCTGGTACAACCTTTCATCCCAGAGCACCTTGCATTGTTATCCACAAATCCAGTTATTGAACTTCTCCAGTGAAGGAAATTCCAAACCCTCTCTGTGCACAGTTACCTGCACAGTAAAGAAGTTCTTCCTCATGTTCAGGTGTGCATCTTGTTCTGCCTGTTGCCTCTTGTCCTATTGCTTGGCACCACTGAGCAGAGCCTCTTATCAGCTTCCCTTCAGATACTGATAGACACTGATAAGGTCCTCTCTCAGCTGTCTCTTCTCAATGCTGAAAGAGCTCCCTCAGCCTTTCCTTGTAAAAGATGCTCCTGTCCCTTAATTAACTTCTTTCCCCTCTGTGGGATTCGCTTCTGGATCTCCACGTCTCCCTTGTCCTGAGGAGCCCAGAACTGGACCCAGCACTCCAAACGTGCCTCACCAGGGCTGAGTAGAGGGGCAGGATCACCTTCCTTGACCACCTGGCAATGCTCTTTCTAATGCACCCCAGGACACCACTGGCCTTCTTGGCCACCAAGACACATTGCTGGCTTGTGGACAGCTTGTTGTCCACCAGGGCCCTGAGGTCTTTCCCTACCGAGCTGCTTCCCAGCAGATCACTCCCCAGTCTGTTGTGGTGCCCCAGAGTTATTCTTCCCCAGGCGCAGGACCCTGCATTTGCCTTTGTTGAATCTCAGGCAGTTCTTCCCTGCCCATCTCTGCAGCTGTCAAGGCCCTTCTGAAGGGCTGCCCGGCCCTCTGGGCTATCGGCCGCTGCTCCCAGCTCTGTGTCAGCTGAGGAGGGAACTTGCTGAGGAGGCACATGCCCCTCGCATCAATAACTTGCATCCAATTTATTGATGAACAAGTTAAACAATACTGGCTCGGTATTGAATCTTGGGGTCACCACTAGGGACAGGCCTCCAGCTAGACCCTACACTACTGATAACAACCACCTGGGATCTCCCATTCAGCTGGTTAATCACCTCCCTGTCCACTCGTCTAATCCACACTTCCTGAGTTTGCTTGTGAGGATGTTGTGAGAGACAGTGTCAAAAGCCTTGCTGAAGTCAAGGTAGACAATATCCACTGCTCTCTCATCTGGTTACTTGTTTCATTATGAAAGGCAATGAGGTTGCTCAAACAGGACTTGTCTTTACTAAATCCATGCTGACTCCTGATCAGCTTCTTGCCTTCCATGTGGTAGTCACAAATTCCAGAATGAGGTACTCACTCCATCACCTTTCCAGTGACTGAGGTGAGGCTGTCTGGGTAGTAGTTCCCTGCCTTCATGCCCTTTTGGAAGACCAGGGTGACATTTGTATTCTAGTCCTCAGACAGGTCTCCTGATTGCCACAAACTTTTAAAGATGATTGAGAGTGGTCTGCATAGAATGTCAGCCAGCTCTTTCAGCACTTGTGGATTCATCCCATCAGGGCCCATGGAATTGTGGATCTCATGTTTTCCTGACCCTAACCCTCTGTGACGAAAGGGAAATTTTCCTTCCAGCATTCATTTACCCTGATCTCCTTGGTCGGATATTCCTGAAGGCTTGTCTCATCAGTGAAGACTAATGCAAAGAAGGCATTCCATAACTGCCTTCTCTACAACCAGGGTCCCTCTCCATTTGCTAATTATCTGTTGATTTCCCTTTACTAATTCTTTATTCCTCCAGAGGTTTCTTGCCCCCTTGGCCTAATTTCTTTCTCTTTGGCCTCTTGAGCCTGTAGGAACTGAGCCTTGAAAATCAACCAACTCTCTTGGAGCCCTCTTCCCTGCAGGACCTGTTTCTCTGGGACTCTTCCAAGAAGATCCCAAAGAGGCTAAAAGCTAGCTCTCCTGAAGTTGATGGCTGTAATCTTACTCATTGTCGTGAAGCCTGTTCATTCAGTACTGAACTGCACAATCTCATGGTTGCTACAGCCAAGACTGCACACAACCTTCACATCATCAAGGCCTTTCTCATTTGCTAATATGAGATTGAGCAGCACACCACTGCTTTTGGGATCCTTTGTTACATGAAATGAAATTTCTACTTGGAAAAATTATCTGGGGACTGGTGGTTCAAATTATAGGTAACAATTCCATGAATCTTTCACAGGAATAAAACACGCTGAACAAATTAATCAAATAAAGGAAGATAATATTGTTCAGAAAATCTGTTAGCTCATGAAACTGGTGCTTGATTATTCCTTAGAACCTTAGCCTCTGTGTAAAGCATTAGATTTCCGTTTAGGAATAGTTTTTAGGAATCAAAGATTCTGGTTTTGAATAAACTCAAGTTGATGATGCTCCTCTGAATAGGAAATATGCATCTGGGTGGCATCAACTTTAAAAAAAGTAAATGCTGCTCAATTTTTTGGTACCAGCACTGCACACCAGTATGCAGCCTGCTCTCTAACCTTAAGACAGGAGGTCATACTTCTTTATGTGTATCATTTCCTGGGATGTGAATGCACTATATCTTCTCACCTGTTTATTGGAATTACAAATATACACACTGCAAAGAGTGGGCCATAAACAAGACAAATTACAGAGCACATTGGTTCAAGCACGGTATCTCATATTATGTGAGACTACCTGTGGATATGACTAGCTGATCTAGATGTGAGTGAACTGAACTTCCTGATCTTGGAAATCTACTCCTTCAAGCCAAGTTCTGTTTGCCATCACCCAACTTTTGACATTGGCTGTAAGTCTAACAACAGCTCTTTTTTTAGATTTAGTGGTGCCAAAGCTAGAAGATCTTATGCAGTCACTGTGTCTTAGGCTCTCTAAATGAAGTAGAAAAGATAAGAGAAACTTAGTTGCATAGGAAATGCATGAGGAATATTTGCACACTTCAATCTAGTAACAGCATACTGTAAGAATCTGCAATATTGTCAGAATACTTCATAAAAATGAACTCTGACATGAGATAGGTTTCTTTTGTAATAGGCTTATACATATATATCTGTGAATAGTGAGTAGAAAAATTCTACATGTTCTGTCTGCCTGTCGCATTACTCTACAAAAGCTCTTCAGTGACATTCAAAGGTGTAATTATTGCTTTGCTGTCAAGGTCAGCGAAACCTGAGGTAATGGTTACGTAAGTGACAATCATTTAATATAATGTGGCCTACAGGGCTATGAAGAATGGTCATTCAAGGGTATTTCTGAGATCTCATATATGTTAGAGATTTTACTTTATTTATCTCCCTTCAGCTAATTTTTTTCTGACTAATACAGGTGTGTTCACATAGTAGTAACTATGCTTTTCAGGGTGCTCAATAATGGTCCTCTTGTGTGTCTGCTCTTACTGTGCTCCACTGCCTTTGATTCATCCTGCTCTTTGCTCCCTGATGCAGGAAAAGAAAGAGAAGAGAGAGGACTGTTTTTCCTTTAAGGGGCTCAGTATACACTGCTGCACTCTAATCATGGAGTGAGAAGGCTGCTTAAAATGACCCATCACTTCCTTCATCTCCTGAACAATGAGAATCTACATCATGGCGAAACCAGAGAGTGAAATAGATTCAGTGATGCCAATAGTGAAAAGAAGAGGGGATTGTAGGACTTGCATAGTCTCAATTTTCTAGACAAGCCAAAAACAAAATAGACATTTGCTTTGCAGCCTGCTGGCTTGAGGGAACCAGAGCAAAAAGAGGAGATGGCTGTATCATTCCACGTACCTAAAAAATCTTAATCTTTGGTGAAATAAGAATAGCTAAATGCCAAGTATGTTTTGAATGAAGACAGAGGTTTCATTTGTTGGGAGCAGCTACCAAAACAAACAAACAAAAAAACAGTAATCAAAACAAGACACCCACATTTCATTTGCCCACTTGCTGAAACGAACTGAAGACCAAAAGTATAGCACATGTATTTGCAACTTTAGCCTGTTAATGATGCATTTTACTAGATTATAGAGACTGTCAAAATAGTAACTGAGGTGCTCGGAAGAGTATTTTGGCTTTTCCCCAGTGTATTCCTGACAATACAAAGGGGAATTGAATCCATAGTTTGAGAATCTTTCATTTTATACATTGCTGTATCCAGTATAAAACTGAATTTTTCATTCAGCTGGGCCAAACCACACTTGTTCTATCTGAGGCATATACTGACCAATATTAAAACATAAAATACAAAAAAAAAATTAAAAAACCCCATAAACTGATGTGGTGCCGAAGTCCCCTTTCCAGGATAAATTACTTACATATTATTTACATATTATATTACTTTACATTATTAATACTTACGTTATATAACTTACATATTTGATTCTAAGGAGCTAGAGTAAATGTAAATATTTGATTATATTTAAGGATATCTCTCATGCTCAGTCCTTACCTAACTTCATTTACACTGTCAGCTGGATATAAAGATGGATTTAGTTCATTGAAAGTAGCAATATCAAAGCTTGTTCATTATGCTTCACACAAAGGTGAGTTCCAGTAACACTTTGTGCTTGCCAGCATTATAGGTTTACCCATTTTAACTCAGCTTTACTTTCAGTGCTTGAAATGTTGGTTCTCTGCATGTAGACCAGGGTGAAAATGAGATATTGCTATGATTGCCTGTCTCAGGTCTGTGCCCTGTGTCTCATGCTATCATTAAGCTATTATACTGCTGGTGCTGAGTGGGGAAAGTAGAAATAACTCACACTGATTTTTATTGAATGGCATTTCAGAAACATAAAAAAAAATCTGACAGATTTGGCTACCATCCAGAGTTTCCTCTCCAGATGTGTTTTTTGCATGCTGTTGGATGTCTCTAAGCATATAAAATAAGGAGTGGAAGCATATAGCACCTGCCAGACAAAGCTTTGTTCAATAATTTGACATCCTTTGTTTACAATTTAACATTGACACTCAAGAACAGGATGCAAAGGGTTGCTGGTAGGATTTTAGTGTGCGAAATTATAGCTGGTGTGCTTTCAGAAGGGGGAAAAAGGAAACTAGCTATGATGTCTACTGCACATTGATCAAGTATTAGGAAAAGATACTTCTTCCTAACTTTGTGTTGGTGAGATAGGCAAAGACTTCACAGAATCACTGCAGCCAGTTGCAAACCATGTATGAAATGAGAAGTCCAGCCCATGGCATAGAGCAAAATATATAGCTAGCATTGTGCAGAGACTGTGCACTGTGTGATGTTTGCTACAGCATCAAACTTGGTAAGACTGATCAGAGGCACACAGAATTTTAAGAAACAAAATAAAACATGTAAATTAGTTTTTCATTTTCGTGGTTTCCCCCTGCTTTCTTATGAAGCAATTGTCATTCTAAGCTGGTTCATGTTACATCACCTTCTAACGTTATATCCGTCTATACTAAAGTGAAATCTATCTGCATACTACTGGTTTTCTCTTACGATAAGGAACAGTAATATTCCAGTCCTTTTAAGAATACGAAACATAAATTACTTTAAAAGATATCCAAAATTTCAAGACATCTATTAAGGTTATCTAAATATCTTGAAGAAGTAGACAGCAGAATTACTAAAGTTTCAAAACTTAGTGAATTTGAAGATAACACCAAATTGTGTGGGAGTGCTGATCTGTTGGGGGGCAGGAAGCCTCTGCAGAGGGATCTGCACAGGCTGGATCATGGCCAAGGCCAGTGGTGTGAGGTACAACAAGGCCAAGGCTGGTCCTGCCCTTGGGTCACAGCAACCCCAGGCAGTGCCACAGGCTGGGGCAGAGTGGCTGCAGAGCTGCCCACAGGAAAAGGCCCTGGGGGTGCTGGTGACAGCAGCTGAGCATGAGCCAGCAGTGCCCAGGGGGCCAAGAGGGCCAATGGCACCTGGCCTGTGCCAGCAACAGCGTGGCCAGCAGGAGCAGGGCAGGGATTGTCCCCTGTACTCAGCACTGGTGAGGCCACATCTCAAATCCTGTGCTCCGTTCTGGGCCCATCATTGCATGAAAGACTGGAGCATACCCAGAGAAGGGCATTAGAGCTGGGGGCAGATGAAGGGTCTGGAGCACTATAGTCCTATAAGGAGCAGCTAAGGGACCTGCAGTTTTTTCCAGCTGGAGGATCTTACCACTGAGTGTGGATCTTACCACTCTCAACAGCTCCCTGATAGGAGACTGTAGCCAGGTGGTATCAGACTCTTCTTCCAAGTAAATGGTGAGAGGAACAGAGACAGTGGCAAAAGATGTTTCCTTATGGAAGGTGAAGACAAGCATTGGAACAGGCTGGTGAGGGCAATGGTGGAGTCACCTTCCCTGAAGGTATTTCAAAAATGGGTAGATGATATTCTTAGGGACATATGCTTAATGGGGAACTTGGCAGTGTCAGTCTTAACTATCTTTTCCAAATAAAACATTTCGTGATTTTTATGACAGAAACACAAACATGTACTAGGTATAATAGGATTTTTTTCCTCTTTAAATCTCTTCATTATGAAGTGTATAAAATATTTAATGAAATATTCCTTGCCATTAGGTATCTCAGATTTAAAGATGTGCTAATAGACAGCATTACTGTGTCACAAAATCTGATGTACATAATAATGAACATTAAAGGGTACACCTTAACTGCACTACTGCAGAGAATTGTCTAAACTGTATGTGCTGGGAAGAAAGCTCCAAAATACCCCAGAGTTAGCTGTCAAAATGTTCCTGTAAAGCAAGAGATGAAGAAGATAACAAAGGCTGTTGTTGAAGATTAATCAAGCCCCTCAAAGCCAATGGGTCTTTTAAAAAAAAAAAAAAAAAAAAAAGTCAAGTAGTAGATTATGGACTTCTTTAACTACTTAAAGATGTGCATTCTGTCCACATTTGTACCTGTCTTCAGACAAAAACCTTTTTTGCATAGAAGGGTAGATTTTCATATGTGGTTTCATTATGTGAGGTAGGTCTTTCAAGAAATTGCAATTATTCTGGTTTTAGACAAAAAGAAATATAGAGCTGGTAACTTGGTAACTGAAGGACTTTCAGGAAAAGTTAAAGAAATGAAGGCAAGGTTAATAAAAGTGGAAACATTAAGATGCTTAAATAAAGCACATTAAATGTCTGTTATATTTTCAATAGTCCTTGAAAAAATATTGAACCATAACTCTCCAAAACTCCTTTACTTCTAAATGAGAGTATGTGCAGAGCACATACTATATTGGTAATTATCCACATTTACCCTCAAAATTTTTGCTTGCTTGTAGCTATTTAATGTAGCCATTAGGAAATATAGATTTCCATAATATTTAAATTATTACCTCTGGTTTTGAGCAGCAATGAGGTTTCTTTACGTCTTTGAATGTCTATATACTTTTTCTAATGATCTAAGTTAAAATTCTGCTGTATAAGAAGAAAACACAGAGAGGGAGGGAGGGAGGAATGAAGGAAGGAATGAAGGAAGGAAGGAAGGAAGGAAGGAAGGAAGGAAGGAAGGAAGGAAGGAAGGAAGGAAGGAAGGAAGGAAGGAAGGAAGGAAGGAAGGAAGGAAGGAAGGAAGGAAGGAAGGAAGGAAGGAAGGAAGGAAGGAAGGAAGGAAGGAAGGAAGGAAGGAAGGAAGGAAGGAAGGAAGGAAGGAAGGAAGGAAGGAAGGAAGGAAGGAAGGAAGGAAGGAAGGAAGGAAGGAAGGAAGGAAGGAAGGAAGGAAGGAAGGAAGGAAGGAAGGAAGGAAGGAAGGAAGGAAGGAAGGAAGGAAGGAAGGAAGGAAGGAAGGAAGGAAGGAAGGAAGGAAGGAAGGAAGAAACCAGTGTAAATGGACAAATATTTTTAAGTGTTTTTTTTTTCCTCTAGAACATCTGTGAACATATTTTTTGATGGGACCTTCCTTGAAATATTACTATAGAGCTCAAATGCCTTCTATTTCCTGTACCCAGATTTAACTTCCACTCGAGTGCTCATTTTCCCTTTTCCATATTATTTCCACACACATAATTCTCCAAATACAGCCAATTTTTTCCCTATTTAAAATTTACCTGAAGACATGTCATGTTAATTTTATTAAAGTTTAAAAATATTAACTGAAAATTAAAAGCTTATTCTTACAGGTACTTAGTCTACTTAATTGGAACTGAATCCTAAAAATAATTACGATAGACAGAATGGAAAAATTGCTATTTTTACAAAATATCCATAAATTTAAATACCAAATTAAGTATAGCACATTACTACTATTGTTGTCATTGTTATATTTTATTAATATTTATTAGTATTTTTGATATATCCAATAGTTAAGAGAGAAGGAAGGAGAGGTCAAATTCTTTAAATGTCTTTTTATTACCTTTTCACCTCAGCTCTATACTGAAAATCAAGACTGCTCATGTCATTCTCATTTCCAAACCTTATCAGAACATTCACATCAGAAAAGCTAGTTTATGTTTAAGATTAATCTTGAGGAAAAAGTAGCAAATATTGTCAAAAATATTTGTTTACCACTGAATCTCACAAAAAGGTCACTACAATGTCATTTACTGGGGTTAAAGTGTTTTTGATAATAATTATTCATAATTTTCTGAAGGTGCATTTGTTGATACATAAAACATTTATTTTATGTATTTGTCTTTTTCCCTTACTGAAAACACACTTTCTGAGGGACTAAAACATATGAGGCAAAAAGTATTTCCTCAAGTCAGTGACTGTTGTTCCCTGGTAAACCACAGAGACCCTTTACTTTATAAATAAGGCCTTAGCAGCTCAGCAGCATTTGTTTCCCAGTATTTCTGTGTCAGGAAACTTCTTGAGTGACTTATTTACTAACTTATTTGTTTCTTGTATCGTAATATTCTCTTCCTCTGAAGATTAATGTTGGAAACCATAAATATTTAACAAAAAAAATCCTGAAAAATATTTATCTAATGCTGTCATGTCCTCCTCATTCCTTTGTTTCAAGTACTGTGGAACCTATAACTCACTGAGGAAATAAATCTTATGAGAATTTGGTAGTATTATTATGTTGATATCAAACTTCTTTCTGAAAGTCTCAGGCCTTCAGTTTGATTGGAATATGCTTCAAATATGCTTGGAACATTGAAACTTCTTTTAGGTGAAAGTTTTTGTTTTAAGATAATTTAAAATACTTTTTAAATATTTCTAGATTCTACTTGCATCCTAAGTACAAGTATATTCTTTTTTATATATATATATATATATATATATATATATATATATATATATATATATATATATATATATATGAACATCCTTTAATAATAGTAGTAGTAATAATAATGATGATAATGGGCCTTTTGCCCATTAGTTCCTCATGACCTGAACAGTAGTTAAAAAAATTTCCAAAAGCCATTTATTTTTCTCTCATTTAAAAAAACTTCTTGGAAGCATTACAAATAAAAAAAAAAGTCTTTAAATCCAAAGTTCCTGTTTTGCCAATTTAAGTCAAATTAAGTCCACTCTAGCAAAAATTCTTGCAAAAATCTTGCAGATAGATATTGTTTCTTATATTCAGTCTTAAGCATCTTGAGAGTTTTCAAAGAAAAGATATAGAAAACCCATTTTTCTCTATTAAACCATATACTGCCCATGTTCCAGTGGGCCACCTAGTATTTTTATCTAGGAAAGCATTATGATAACAGCTCTAAACAAATAAAATTATCTTATATTGAGAATTTTATGTCTTTTATTTTAATTTTATGATATTAACATAACAGTTTCTAACATAAAAATTTGGTTTAGGATTCTCTGAGGCTTGTGTAACTCATCACAAGACTTTGAGGTGAATATGGACTACAGGAGAGGAATGTTAGAAATAATACACACAGAATAGAAACAAACCCAATTATGAACTACTATATGCAACGTAAATAGACACAGCATTTTTAACTTAGTGTGTAGAGAAACTGTAAGAATGGGGAAAGCTTGTTTTACTGTCAGGAATTAAAGAGCTGAATCTATGCAGCTTAAACAAGGAAATTAAAAATTGGTTTCTCTGTAGTTTGTATGTAAGTGAAGATTTTCAATAATGTCAGTTTTCAAATCCCACAGTCTCAAAGCCTTCAGACAATTTAATCTGGAAATAGCAGGCCCATTTTAACAAGCAAGGGTAATGGGACATTAAAATCATTTTTGTAAGAATATTGTGGATTCTCCATAGAGAAGGTTTTGAAATAAATATTAGATACTTTTCCAAAAGGTGTGATTTTGCAGTGCAAAAGACACAGCAATGGTTTGAGGATGGACTGGGAGAGAGAAATTGTGTAGTGTAACCTCTGTTACTCAGTAAGTAAGAACAAATTATGAAAATGACCTTTTTCTGAAGTTCATGTAAAATAATTGATAAATTGGTTGTTCATAAGTGATATAAGTCAGTAATTGTTCTGATATTTTAAAGAAGTTATATATTTAACTTTGTAAGCCTGTTCAAATATATATCTAAAATTTGATTTCACAATCTTATTTTAATACATTGTGGACATGTTAAGCTGAAACAATGTTTTCAGGTATGCATGTACAAAAAGTGAACGGGGTTTCTTTTACTACCATTCACGCTAGCATTTTAGTTCTCTGTTTAAAACAGAGACTTATTATGTTGGAATTTTCCCACTTTTTACTTTTTATTATATTTTCATTCTTTCTATTTTTGTTTGCTTAAATGGTTTTTTGAGGACAAATTTCTAACTTGGGTACATATGTTAACAAGTGTACACCTATGAAAACCAAATTCCAACATTTACAATAGTGTCTTTATCTGTTAAAACACAAAACTCCCCATGCATTGCTCTGTCTTGGAACTGTTCAGGCCTAGTAATGGGGATTGATGAATTCTGTAAACATAGACCAATTTCCAGTTGCTTAGGTCATTCCTCATCTGCTGGTTTTGCCTTAAGGATGGCATAACCATCCTCACTGAAGATAAAGTGCAGTTTAAAGGTGATTCTATCTGTACCAGGGTTTCCTGTAAAAGATGTGGTATTAAGTCCTGATTTGTAGCAGAGACTGACCTCTGGCCTCTTCATATCTGCTCCTACTTTGTATTTTAACTCCATTACCTTTTATTTGTAAATAAGATAAATTCTTCTTGACTGGTTGGGAGATTTTGAGTTTGAACTCAACAAAAGCAGTTTTTGAATCTGGATGTCAATCTTGGTGACCCTTACCTACAAAGAGTCTAGTAACTGTAAGAGTAACTTGGAGTCTACAGTCAACAGAACAATGTGCCACAAACCTCTTCAAATTCAAGTTTTTACGAATTCAGACGTGTCTTCTTTTCAATTAAACCAAAAATAAGTACATACATTCCTTGTCTAATTGGTGCCAGGAAGACAGAGCACCTCTAGAAAGTTGATAATCATTGAGCTGGTTCTAGAATTATTGGGTTAAAACCCCTGATTTATACATCATAGTCCTCCATTCTCATGCATCCTTTTCTAGGCTGTTTAAATCCCTCTTCCTTCAATACTAGGAAGACATTAGTAACTGAAGTCCAGTTATTAAATTCTGAGGCACAGTGTGAAATCTCATTAGTCAGTGATGGGACTGTTTTAAACTCAGCAAGCAACTTAGATGCCTGTTAAACCTTGAAACTACCACTTTTCATCATCTTCTTCAAAAACAGACTTCAAGGAACCATAAAGTTGTTAATGTACACACTGTAATTATTTACAATGCATTTAATTAAACATTTGCCTTATTTGTCTCTTTAAAGGAAATTATATTTATTTCAGAAATAAGCATAATAAAATAAAATAGGCTCAATGTACTTTAAATATCTGTTCATTTTAATCTATCAAATAACAATTGAACAAGAAATTATTTGAGAATCATCCCAATTCTCAAAACAACAATTCAGACAGGATGATGGAAACAAATAAATAACCAAAAGACAATCAGTAGAAAATAAAAGTTTAGTTTGTATTTTCAGTCACCTCAGATGGTTTTAGGGAAATTATGTAAGAGTAAACTACAGGGGGCAGCAAACATTAACCAGATATCATATGAAAGCCAATACACAGGAGCAAGACTGTCTCAGGAGTCCTCCTAGTGCACTTTAGTGTATTGTCTCTTGTAGATTTTGGAGATTATTTTTCAAGATTTGTTACTAAATAACTGAGTATTGAAATCACTTTAATATGGTTTCTGTGTATCTTCAGGCAATGAAGCAGCACTGGTCAGTACATTGTTTTCAAAACACTATTTTGTCTGAAACATCTGGGCATTCTCACTCAATTGTTTCCATTCTTCTGTTAAGAGTTGTTATATTTTTCCCATTTTTTAAATATTTTTGCATCCACAAAATTTTAACTAACCTGCTATGTTTTGCCAGAGCTCAAACCTATATAGTTAAACAGTGAGTAAAGTCCAGACTCTCTTACCTTCACAGTATACTTTGTCCTCTTTAAATGCTCTTTTACACAGAGACTTGTTTACTTGACATGGATTGTAAACTTATTATGAGTTTTCTGATTCAAGAAATATAAGACTGAAACTCAGACTATGGTGACTGAATTGCAAGAAGAATCTGTATTCAATAAATCTACCTAAATTACTTTGATACATTTTAGGTCTACTAAAATGAAAATACAAGTAAATTTCTGGTGTTTTTTTTTTTTTTTTTTTTTTTTGTGTATTTGTTTGTTTTTGGGGTTGTTGTTTGTTTGGGGTTTGGGGTTTTGTTTTGTTTGTTTGTTTGATTGGACTTTGTGACATTTTTAAAAATCATAATAATGTGCTTCTGGACACTTGCTTCATGGTTACGGATATGCTTCCATTTTTATCTTTGTTTGTAGAACAGATTTCTAAAATGCCTGAATATCCTTGACATTTTTGTTCTATGTTCTATAGTATTAGGAATTCTATTACTATTCTTATAATTCTTTTGTCCTATTTTGGATAATTTTAAAGAATTATTTACTTACTTTTAATTTAATCTAATCCTTTAAATTAGTATGCACCTGTTAAACTATACCTTTGTTTCTTCTGCTCCCCTCATGGAATTATTTTTGCGTGTATCTAAAGAAAGCAATGATAATCACTGCTTATAGACATGTTAAAACACAGAGAGACCTAAAAATATTCCAAGATATGTATCTTATCTTGTATTTCTCATAAACACAAGTAGTTACCTCACAACCCTTCTGCAGATTAAAAATATTGCAAACCACATCTGCATGTAACTCATCAATTAACTACACTCATCAACTTAAATGCAAATCAATACACATACTTCTAGAGTTGTTCAAAGATTTAAGAGAAAAATTAATCATCTTGTGAGGATAATGATTTATCATGGAATTATGATGAGATTGTATATCACATATCCACATACATATGTTAGATGAAAACATATACATTAAAAAAAACCCACCACATTAATACACAATAAAGTTATGGAACTGATTAGGTTGTTCCTAATAATATGCCTTCTCTTGAGCTACTGGACCACTGGAATTGATTCTCCGGCACATAGCAGTCTAGCAGTAAGGAAGTGGAAGAAATACAGAGGATGTGAAATTATCCTTGGACAAAGATATTATCAAATGACAACTTGAAAGAGTAAGAAAATATTCTCTTTGTTGGCCTGAGCTCATCAAGGCTTCATGTCAAGGAAGAAATTTCCTCCTACTAGGAAGAAAAAACTGTTCCACTTGGAAAAATAAAGAGAGCAAAATGATACTTGAACAGATCTGACAAACAGCAATATGCTTTGATTTAGGGAATCTAACTTTTCTGTATTTTTAGAAACTCACCCTTCTCTACCTCACTATTTTTATTTTGTTTTCAAGCATAAATTTGCCTTGAGAATGTGTCATGAATTTACAGAACGTAGATGACAAATCAGGCATGACCTTTCAGTTTGGAAATTAACTTTACTGGTAGTTGCACAGGTGGAAGTAGCACTATATTGGAAACATAAAGTCCCCACAGATGATGAGCATAATCTCCTTTAATGGTATGCCAAGTTCTTTCACAAAAAAAATCACAGGATGAAGAAGTTAAAAATCAGAGGATGCTTTTTGAAGTGTATCTTGTTAACACAGTTTTCTGTCTCTTCTAATGATTTGATGGGGAGAGGGCTTGTTTGCTTGGTTGGTTTGGCTGTGGGTTTTCAATTTTTTTTTTTGTCTGAGTTAGTGTTTTCTGAAGTAGCGTATTGAAGAAGAAATTTTCTGGGTCATATCCTCATCATTCTGTAAGTCAATAAGTCATACAATTTTTAAGAAACGTATACAGCAGTGGTCCCAAGTATTTTGTTAATATATATTTACTTATTTAAGATTATTTTAACACTACAAATATAAAAGTTTCCCCAAAAAATTGACTTTGATTTTAGAAATTTCAAGAGGTGTTTATGAACAAGAAGACACATTATACTTTTCAAAATATTTTCTTAATGCTCCTAATGCCCTAAAGCTTTTTACTGTTTCTGAATGTGAACTTTTCAATATAATAACATGGCATACATACAGAAAAGATTTATTTCAGTAGACATATCATCACATACAGCTAGCAGAAGTTAATGTAATAAAGAAATCTCCAACAGACTAATTCTTACCAAAACAGAGAGTTCTGATTTTCATTTTGATTTAAAAATACACAGGCCTCAGCAACTGGATTTTTTTTTTTTCTTGAAAATAAGAGAAGTTCCATAAGCATCAAGTAAACAGCTAACATTTAATTATAAATAAAAATAGTTGTTTGTTTGTTTATTTGCTTTTTTGGCATTTTTAATGATGTGGCTAGTTTTGGAGTAGTTTAAACCCAGCTATACACCACTGAAATCTACAAGGAAAAATCAGAGCCATAGCTTCCATCAGTAACTAAAATTGTGATTCCCCTCTCGTTATGGGAGACTTCGAAAAGTGCCAAGAACTTTTAATTTGCTTTACTGTACAAAAATCACAGCAAATAAACTTTTCTGAATGCAAAGCCACTCCAATTCATGGAGAACAGGTGGTAAACCATTCTGGTTTAAAGACCTTAAATTCTTAGTGCTCCTTTTGACTGTGACTGGATTTATAGAGAAACATAAACTCTGAGAGAATGTAGGCTTACTATGACTTTCAAGTGCAGAAAGACTAACTTACACCTAAGAAACATTCTGTAGAATAACTTTATTTTATGACCACTGATAATTGCAATTTTGAACACTTAAAACTGTCAAATAAAAATAAACAACCACAAAATCAGAAACAAGCAAATGAATAAATCAAAACAATACCCAAACAAAATCTAGTGCAATAAACAAATCACTTATTCAACTAAAAAGCAGATAATGTAGTTCAAAATATGTGTGACAGAAAGTAATATCTAAAAAGTAAATAAAAATTTATACACTGAATTTTGATTCATGTTTGTCTTTATCATTAAAAATTTCCAAATATTGTGTAAAAAAACCCAAAAATTAAAAAAAACCCCTGCACCTTTTCTTGCATTTCTTAAGTATCTATGCTTGGCAAATGGGTGGATTCAGACAAACTAATTTTCCTAACGTGAATAAACTGACCTTTAATTCCCACCTATGATTTGCATTTTGATATTTGCATGCTCTTTTTATATATTTGCATCACCTTTTCATTAATTCTGTTCTCTAACCACTGTAAAAATTTCGGATGTTTCATATTGATATGTTCAAAAATTTTACTGCTGTCTCATGTTGAATCTTCTGTTTCTTGCTGAGCTCTTCGAATGCCAACAGTTCTTTTACTCTGTGTTAGTGGTGCCTATCAAGTTACACCAGTTTGAAACAAGGTGTTTTCAAGGTCCAGAACTTTTGTCGCTTTCATGTGTTGTGATTAGGCAGTTGTGAATTCATCGCTGTTGGTAGGATTAAGCTGACACATGCAAGAATCATACTTGATTTTACTTTGTAGGAATGACTTTTAACTGTTGAAATTATAGAAGAACTGGATTTCATCTCTCTGCTGAATACTACATATCTGTAACAAGCCTAACAATAAAAAATGTGGAAGTTCCTGTCCAGAATCACAGGAACATAGACACTCTGAATTGCTTCAGAGAATAATTTTTCTGATTCTTCATTCTTGAGCTGCCCAAGAAAGTAGATTCTGTCCTTGGATTTTCTTATCAACCTTTTTTTTTTTTTTCTAATTGAATTCTGCCAACCTGCTGGTGTCACAGAAATCTGGATGTCTTTAAACTGATTGTTCTGGTCTTTGCTTGTTACTATTTAGTTCTGCTTGAAAGATAATTCTTGATACTGATGACCCAGTTAGATTATGAAGAAATTTCTGTAAATAACATTAAGGTTGATAGTCCAGTGGTATTAAAAAAAAAAAAAAAAGCAACATTAATGAATTGGTTAATCCAAACAAACTAGCATCTTCCACTCCCATAATTACATTTGTGACTGGAAATCATAGTGCTTGAAGTACTTCCTCAGGAAAACTGCAGTCTCTGATAAGGTCTATTACACAGACCTTCATTCCTTGAACAAACAGAGTAAATGACAACAAGAGAAAGTTGTCATTCTTCAAAATGAACAATAGATGTACACACTTACTTATAACAGTATTTCTCAGAGACTTGCTGGCAGCAGAAGAGAAATACTAAATAATTCTGCCTTTTCTTCAGGACTGTGTATGCTTATGATTCAAAATCTTTTTTTTAATTTTCTCCAACAACTACCAATGCAGCAATACATCTTTTCCTTTTACTTCAGTCTTTCCTTCATCTCTGTTCTCTTTGATTACACAGATAGAGATCAGCTATTTCAAGCTTTCTGCTCTAAATTCAACTCTATGTGGACATTCACATGAAATTTTTCCATCATAAAATTATAGCTTGACAATTACAAGCAACTAAATTGTTTCTCTTGCCTATAATGAAGGACAAAAGCTAGGTATATTGACGCAACAGGTATATTGACGTATATAATTTTGAGATGACTGTGTCTTAACCTTTTGAAATAGCAAAACTGCACAAAATAAAATTTCTTCTTCAAGAAGAGCTGAGCAAAATATACCCTTGTCACTTGCACTAATTCCTACAGTGAACAAAGAATTAATGGCAGCGTTTAGACTTTGTCAGAGTAAATTTTATTGTCAGCTGTTTTTCTGGCCTTCATATCTCTTTTTTTTCTACCAGATGGTATCAATGTTTTCTGCAAGCACAAGGCATCACTGAAGGAAGTTGTCCAGACACTACAGTAAGCATAGCACACCAAAATTGTATGCTTCTACGAAAGTTTTGCAGGACCTGACAAAGAAAAACCTGACACTTCTCTCATTTACCTAGTACAATTTATACATGCCTTTGTATTTGTTGAATAATTGTGATAAGTGGTAAATGAGCTGTACATCTAGAAAGGCCATTTGAGACAGGGAGATAATTTAGCAACTGTGCAGTATTGGTAAAAATAAGAAAATAGTAGTTCTCCATTAAGCATTCTTTAGGATACAAAATACTTCATTCCACATTTTCCTGTGTTTTAAGGAAGGGCAGACATTTTAGAAGTGCTATCCTGTTGCTACAGGCCACTATTAGCAGCACGTTTCTTTACAAACTAAATCCTTATGTAATAACCATAAGTGGGTAGTGTAAGCAAATGTCCCTGCCCTATCACATTAAATATCATTCTCTCCTGTACTTACTTGCAAACTGATTACTCATAGATACCCTAAGGTATCTAATAGGTGATCAATTAGGAACTTTGACTCTGTTGTTTTACTTTCTTCAGGACACTTTTAATCACAGAACCGTAGAATGATTAAGTTTGGGAGGTTCCTCTTGAAGTGACTTTGAACACCCTTCTCTGCTCAAGCAGGGTCATCTATTGTTGAGGTTTGTGGGAATCCAGGGCTTCCCTCTAGCTGCCCTGACAGGTCTGGGACCCTGGCAGGGAGTCAGGAATCCCCCTGTACAGAGCCCCCAGAGACACTGTCTGTGATCTCTGTCCATGGAGAGGAGTTTTCAAGCTTACAGGATGAATTGCAAGCTTTGAGTGTTTGAAAAGAGTAATAATTAAGTGTGGCACGGGTGCAAAATTAAAATTTTAGGTTTCTAGATTAAGGGTTCAGAGGGGACAAAATAGAAAAATTGGGTGTGTCTTATCCTTTTCCTCCTTCTTCATGCCCTCCATGTTTCACTGTAGTGTTAGCATTTTTCTATTAGTTTAGGCTGGGGACATGCTGTTTAACGTAGGTGATAGATATTGGCACATTATTGTAAATATAGCACACGTAGTTTCTGGTATATAATGTTTATAACATCCCACTAGGGGCAGAGCCCCACATGCTGCCCTGCAGGACAGACCTGCAGCAGGGCAGCAGAACATGTTATAAATAAGCAAAAATAAACAACCTTAAAAACAACACAGACGAATTATAGCTTCTTCTTTAGCAACAAAGCAGAAAGACAGAAACTTTCTACAATCTCAAAATCACCAATACCCACAAATTCCAACAGAGGTTAATCACCTAAGTTATAATCTCTACTAGAAAGCCTCTACGTCAAGGGAGACCTTGCACTAAAATATCTAGATGCCCTAAGCTTCTAAGAAGAACCCAAAAAAGTTCTGCTTATGTAAGTTTTGACATGACATGAACATGCCTGACTCTTGCTGAAGAATTCAGGTAGATTCATCAATAAACTTCATTAATGTTTCTTTCTGTGCTTATAATTTACTTACAGTAGATATATTCTAAGTAATGGAAAATGAAACATGCCAGAGAATGCCAGGGTTTAAACTTGTGAGTATTGTACAAATATTTTCAACTTTAGTATTGTACTAAATACTTTCAAAATTTACATGGAACTTTTAACTGTAATCGTAGTTTTTGCACAGCTAAGATTTTGCTCAATATTAATCACAATTTTAAAATAATGAATTGGAATTTGATTGCACTTTGTACCATACCATTGCATCATAAGAGAGAAAATACAGCTAATGGATGTCTACTGATCACCTTAGCAGGAGGAAAAGTGAACTGACTGGAGAAATTCCTGATACGCATTTCATTTCTGAAGCATTTTGCACTAGTAATTCTGAATAATCATAAATATTACCATGAGCTCTCAGCCCTCATAGCCTAAAAGACAGACTAAATCAAAGATTTCTCTGGAATATGGATTTCTTACCAGAGATTACTCTGAAATTTGGATTTCTTACCACTTAATAAATTGTAGAGCTGTGAGGGCAGAAGAATTTCCTTTAGTTATGGGCGCCTTTTGCATCCTTTCTCCACCCACAACAACTCATCTCTAATATAGTTTGGAACACAAAAGCAAAAAAAAACTTCCATTCTAGATTCTGAAAACAGGAGATTTTAGGCAGTGGTCTTCTAAGAGATTTGTTTGAACACGTAGTTATAATCTTCCCTCTAATTAAAATCTTCAAATTTTTTCATAATTAACCATTGTGCCTGCTTTAAAAATAGTTCAGGTATCTAAGAAAATTAAGGTAAATAGTGCTATTCAGATATTTTAGCTCACTCCAGGTCAAGTGCTTCTAAAAAGTCTGGTCCATCTAGACAGAGGCTTGTGCTTATTTCCAAAATTTATAGGGTAAGAACTTCTAAAAACTTTGAGATCAAACTGATGATAGTACTGAACAGAATTTTAACTGCTTCCTTATATGGCATCATATGCTACTTTATTTTGTAATCATACAATAGCTCATTTCAACAAAAGGGTAAGATTGTTTGTTAATTTTATAATGGCAATGCTTATTAACTTTACTTAAAATAAATGAGTAGACGCAAGAATTCATTATATAGTTTAGCATGCATGGTGCTGTTTGGTCAAAGTTTGGACTTGATGATCTTGGTGATGACTTGATGACTTCACTTTTCCAAACTTAATGATTCTATGGTTCAATGAATTTCATTATTGTTAAGTCATAAATAAGCAATTTAACTCTTAAGTTTATAAACTGGATGAGTACATCATAAAGTGTAAAAAAATTTACACTAAGATACAATATTACCACATTTTATGCATGTAATATGATCCAACAAAATATATAGGATAATTTAGAGTTGTCACAAAGCAATTTTCATACAGAATTGGGCTAAGAGCTCTGTTTTTCCAAATTTTTAGTGAAATATGAAAACAAAGAGTCATGGACTACCTTGTTGGTTGGAGATTAGGAGTCTCTAAAGATATTTTAATGAGCTAGCACAAATGAATTTACTTATGCTAATCATGCTTCGATCTCTGAAGCAGACCAAAACTCGCATTATTCATTTTTCTCTTGATTTGGTAATTACAAATAACTGTTAGATATACCTAGAAAACATATTTTCAGGAATATAGTTTTGAACTGGACTGTGTTAAGATGGTAGTTATACCCATTTTGTTTTAATATTAACCTCTGGGAAAGAACCGCTATTTATTAATTTGCCATTGCTGTATTTTTTTTTCCAATCAATAAGAAGCTCACAATATACCAAGTTATCTTTGAAAGTGAGTTTCCTAGATTTAAATAGATATCATTTATTAACTTAAAATGGTAAACTAGTAATGCTTTATGCCTATGTGTTCTGTCAATAGCAAATAATGAAATTGTTAACCAGGCCAGCTAGCTGACAAAGCTCCAAACTCTTGAGAAGACACTGAAGTTTTCTTACTATCCTTGAACATATCCCACTGCAAAGGGAGATTAAAATTAGGATTTGCAAATGCAAAACCAATTCCCTATTAAATGTTTTCCTCTTCAAAGATTTTAACTTTTCTTTTGCCTTTAAATGCAAAAATACATTTTATGAATGTAGTCCGCTATGTTTACTAGCCAGACCCTATGAATTTCCCAGAGCAGTCAGATTTCCACTGTGGTTTTGTGTGGAGAGTTGAATCACACTGCTGTATCATAACTAGAAGAAAGAAATTTATAGAGAGGAAAGAGGAGTGGATTCTGTGTAAGTAATGAGGAGATGGAAATTGCTACAGTTTTAGCAGCTAGCTCAGGGAATATCATGTCCTAATGTTTCTTTAGATGTTTTTCACTTGGTGACAATATTTTGGATATTTTTGGAGTAAATTCAATTCTTATAAAAATATACTTTTCATAGGCCTTTTAAAAAGTTTCAGCAGACTAATTCAACCTTTAGAGGGAAACATAGCTATACTTCCTATGTTTCTTTTTCTGCAAACACTTATGCAAGTACATTACTTTAAATAGAAGAATCACCTCATTTATTATAGTATGAATATAAGAGTATGCTTACAAATAAGTTATACATAGGCACTGGCATGGGTCTTTGTCTATATAACCTGTTTGGTACATATTACATAGATTTACAGTATCACATATGATACCAAAAAACACAGGGAGAGGTACAAAACTTCATGATCAGCTACATATTTAAACTATGTATTTCCACTGTCTGTGCACAAGTGAGTAAAAAATTCCATTTTGAGTTCTCTGAACTCTTTTAATTTCTGTTTTCTTCAGTTTTGAATACTAGAATGAAACGGTATAGTAAGTACACAGGTTGCAATGTACAGACTTCCTCACTGGGGAAGTACATTTTGATACCCACAAAGTACAAGGTACTTGTAAATAATGAAAAGCACAGATCATTGACATGGACCAATATGAATCATTAGGTAAAAAGTAAAAAAATAAAATAAAATAAGCACAGACAAAAGTTGAGGACAAACCAAACGCAGGACGGAAGCAGAAATGTAGGCCATTCTCACATGATTAGGCAACTATCTTTTGTAAAACATGACTCATATTTAGCAGGGTAATATACAGGTTTAACATGGATAAGTGATGGATTCTGCACGGTGAATGGGGCAACCTTGGTTGAGTGAATAGACTGGGGAATGAGAGGCTGGAGAGCAGCACTGCAAAAAGAGACCTGGGGATCATGGTCTGTGGCAAGTAGAATCTGAATAAACAGTGCCCTGGCAGCCAGGAGGGCCAGCCATGTCCTGCGGGGCATCAGGCACAGCATGGCCAGCCAGGCAAGGGAGGGGACTGTCCTGCTCTGCTCTGAGCTGGGGAAGCATCACCTCGAGTACTGGGGGCAGTTCTGAGTGCCACAATATTAAAGAGCATCTGAAGGAGGTCCACAAGGATCATGAAGGGTCTGGAAGGGAAGCTGTATGAGGAATGGCTGAGGTCACTTGAGGTCTGTTCAGCCTGGAGGACACTCCCTCATTGAGGTCTTCAACGTCCTTGTTGGAAAGTGAAGAGGCAGACATTGATCTCTTCACTCTTGTGACCAATGACAGGACTCAAGGAAACAGCTTGAAGATGAGTCAGTGGACATTTAAGTCAGACAATAGAAAATGTTTTTCACCCAGAGAGTGATTGGGCACTGGAGACAGCTCTCCAGGGAAGGGATCCCAGCACCAGCCTGACAGAGTTCATGCAGCATTTGGACAATGCTCTTGGGCACATGTGACTCTTGGGGATGGTGCTGTGCAGGTCCAAGAGGTGGATTCAGTGATCCCAATGGGTGCCTTGCAACCCAGCAAATTCTATGATACTATAATTCTATGACTTATTTGGTGGCTTACTACATCATATGATTCTAGTAAGTGAAAAGAATCTTTGAAACTTTCGTTTATATTCAAAATTCTTCCTTTTGCTTTATTCTTCTTTGAAATGAAATGATCAGTTATAAACATAGTCTCATTTGTTGCAGTTTGGTATACCCATGAGCTTCCTATCACTTAGGCCTACTGGAGTAGGAGGAGGAGGCATGTATTATCACCTTATGACCTTACCAATCTCTGAAACTACCTGAAGGGAGATTGTAGTCAGGCAGGGGTCAGTCTCCTCTCCCAGCAACAGGACAAGAGGACACAGTCTTATGCTGTTCCTGGGGAGGTTTAGAGTTGGGCATTAAGAAGAAATTCTTCACACAGAAGGTGATTGGGCATTGGAATGGGCTGTGCAGGACGTGGTGAGTCACTGTCCATGGAGGTGTTTAAGAAAAGACTGGATGTGGCACTTGGTGCTATGGTTTAGTTGACAAGGTGGTGTTATGTCATAGGCTGGATGATTTCAAAGGTCTTTTTCAACCTAGTTGATATTGAGATTCTGTCTCCTTCTGTTGAAGGCATGTCCTCTTTATTTTATTCAGTAAAAGCAAAATAAAGAGGCTGGGATATTTGTTAGACTTTGATGTACAGCATCCTGATAGCACTGAACAAAGGAGCAACTACAGTGGTGTTTATACATCTTGTTTATCCACCAACTGACACTGGGTTGATGAGCCAGTAGAAATATCTACAAACATTTTTTCTGTTTTTTTTTTTTTTAATTCATTAGTATTTTTCTTAAATATATGCTTGCTGTTCTTTCTGTCTGTTGCTTGAAGACTTACCAAATAAACTGATAATTTTTGCTGAACAAAAATCATGCAAGTTGCAGCATTATTTTTAACTAGAAAACCAATTTTCTTTCCCTATTTTCTTCTTAGTGAAATCATAGACAAAACAATTTCAAAAGTAGCACTTCCTTGTGTCCAGAAAACAAGTACAGACTATTTTAGAAAACTCTATGTGAAAGTGTCCCAATTAAAAGTACTTAATCCCATTCCAAGTTTGTCCTGTTCTTGTCTATACCCTCTTTAGAAAAGGGGCCTTGTGTTTGTGTACGTGTGTGTATGCATCTGCATAAAGAAAGACAATTCATCTGATGGAATGAGATAGTGATTTACCTCTTGATAGCAAACTTTATTGTTTCAGATCATATTGATATGATCTGAACTTGCTACATTGTGGAATGTGATGAAAGCATAATTACAGGAAGGAACTTCCATCATTGCTGTCATCATTGCATTTTGCCACCTTGGGAATCAGCATTCAAAGAAAAAAGATTACAGTATTCTTTTAATCCACAGTGTTTAAATAGTGTCTGCTCAAGTGAGTCCAGAAAACCAGCTGCTGCTTACTGCAGAGTCTGTAGGGGCAAACTGTTATAAATGCTCTGAGATTTGGCATGTTATTTACATAGAATTAGACAAATCCTGAGATTTCTACCTCCTTAATTGTGTGAAAAGATGGGACAATCATATCAGTGTCATTTAAATTAATATCTCTCTGATCCCAAGATCATTGCTGTTCTTGAAAGGACATGTAATGCCATCTACTACTGCTCCTGAAGGCCCCCAGTATGACATATTTGTGACCTATTTGTTAGTCAGAAACAGATTAAGACCGTTTTCTTTCCTTTGATTTTCCACATCCTCAAAATTTTTAAGAAAAGTAGCTTCCAAATTTTAGCTATAAATCACCTCCTTCTGAGATCATCTTTACACCTTGCAGAACCAAAGTGAATTGGATCTAGGCAGGAGAAGCAGAGAAATGCATAACCAACTAAGCATTTAGGTGAATGCTGTATCAAGAAGAAATATTCCATGGGATACCCTGTATCAGAACTGCTCCCTGCCTCAGTGCCTCCATCTTCTGAAGGATATTCTCTGGAAGAGTGTATGTACTGGATGCAATAAAACAATATATAACTGTTGTATGTTATTTTGCTACAGCCTCCTCAATGTGTTGAACAAGAATTTTCTGACTTGTCTGGGATCTCAAAAATTCAGATTAAGAAATTATATGTACTTCCTCTCCTCCCCGTTACGTAAATAAGCACAAGTGTACTTCTGGAATGGAAAATTCTGGAAGGATTTGGACCTAGAAAAGGCTCATGACAGAGTCATTTAAGGGAGAGACTAAGGTAGATCTGAAATAAAAGGACATGCATGAAAGAGGAAAAAAAGAAGACAATGAAAGGGTATTGTAATGATGGGGAAGCTGACATTTGAGAAAGCATAGATTTAAAGAAAAGAAAGTACAGTCACTTGCCAGAGAGAAGGGAGGCATTAGAAGATGAAAGAAGTAGATGATTCTCAAAAGACACTGTATGTGATTGGTGTTAAGAGAATGTAAAGTTTCACTGGGAGCAAAGAAACATCTATGTTGCAAAATCAGATTTCACAGAAACAGAGAAGTAAAAGGAAGTCTGAAGAAGTCTTCTATTTACTTTTTCTTAAGCATACATACCTGCAACCCAAATGTGCAGTATCTCCTTGAGATTAAGAACATGAAATATGCTCTCATTCCACAAACACTGGAGTTGGATTTTATTGCTCCTATTCTGTCCTTTGTGCCTTCTCAGAGAAGGAACCAAATGAAAAAACACCAGCGAATTCTTAGCTTGTGAGTTTGATTGCCACCAGTTCATGTTTGTCCTAATTTGTGACTATTAAAAAAAAATATATGGAGGTCATTGAAATATATCTGCATTAAAAAAAAAAGGTGTCTGCTGAATGGGTAGTCATTTTCACAACAGAACTTTGAAAATATTTTTTTCTGTTGTTGAGAAAAACCCCTTGTGACTAATATGTGATTTCCCTCACAGGGTTAGTCTAATGTATGAAAGTGCTTTTCAACATTGAAAGAAAAAGGACTTGGCATCCAAGCTTGTTAATAATCGGGATTCAATACAACAGATTTAATCTTTCCATTCCTTTTTCACAAATAAGTTATTTGGCTAAAATATAGATTTTTTTCCTCATGGTACTAATTTCTGTTTTAATTGAATTGCTGAGAATGAAAATGATTAGAGAATGTTGTGTGCTGAACAGATTTGTTTGGATAATGTGGTTTTAACACCTCTTGTTCTGCCCAAAATACACAGTCTTCCATAAAAGAATGTGGTAATGCATAGCTTCTATACTACATTCTATAGCAATAAATGTTCACTGGGCTTGCATTTAGTGATTAATAAGTGGCATGGAAGGAAACATAAACTGAAACAATGAAAAGGTAACATAAACAGAATGATTATAAGGAAAATATTTTTACTGATCCAGTGAAAAATTCAGTCATTGTAAGTCATAAGTGAGTCAAAATCATAATGTCAAAATGTTTCCTCCTGGTATCAGAATTCACGGAATTTGAAATATTTTATATTTAAAATCAAAAATAAAGTGAATATAATGCTTATGAAAAGCGGTCAGTTAGTAAGACTAAGACTTCAAGCTAATACCAAATACTTCAGGATATTTTATCTAGACTGACGTGCCATTAAACTTGCAGATTCCTCTGGAGCAACTGCATTAAAAAATGAGGGAATAATTTGATTTTCCTTGCATTCCTTTATTAAACATAATTTAACGGGAACACTTATCTATTAGTCATATTTTTATGGATATAAATATAGAAATATATACTTTTCTATATTTTTAATTAGGAAACAATATCTGAAGATAATTAGAGATATGTTGAGGAAAAAAATTACTGTCTTTGTATTCAGATCAGAATTTAACAGATTCAATGGAAAAATTGGCTATTCAAGTTTTCTTAAAGCCAAGATAGAGCATGACAGGGTCCTCTCTAGCAAAAAATATCCTTCTTTTAGTACTATAGATATTTTTCTATGCTGTTTTTGAAATATTTATGGGCCCACAGAAATAGCAATATTCAAATATTAACTGTAAGGTGCTTTAAGAGAGAGATACTGAATAGAATGTTATATTTTTATATTCCCTTTTTGCATTGTATCTTGTGAGATTTGTAATGCAGCATTCTGCTGGGACAATACATTTCTTGCCTCCCAGTGCTTGTCTATGCCCCTAGGTTTATCAGTACAGAGGAGACAACATGAGAGGAGTGGAGAAACACTCTCCTCATGAGAGGAGCTGAGCAGCTTCTCCCAAAACACCCTTATATTCAAGAAGCAAAAGGTTCAAGGTTGGGAAATAAACTAAGACTTTACATTTTCCTCCCTCTACCCCCTCTTCAATGCCCTGACAGCACAGCACTGCCATATAAAATGAGTCTGGAACCTCCTTGATGTTTTGCAGGAGGTAACATTCAGATTAATGAGACTTCACTTTGACCAATTGTTAGTTTGTGAGCATTTCTGGATACTTTTTCTATAAAAGAAGCCATGTAAACTGACCTGAAGTGAGTGTCTACTTAGAAACTAGAAGTCAGAGTTCAAGTCAAAGATTAACAAATCTTTCATTTCTGTGAATCAGTTCTGGTATTAGTATCTTCCTCTTGTTCCTGAGTTTTAAAGTATGTGAATTCTGCTATTTATCAGTATTTACATCAAGAAGTATATAAAGATTTAGATCAAGCAGTGTTATACAGAGATCTCTGACTTATGGCTGCAAAATGGTGCCTTTAGTCTCTCTAGTGGATGTTGAGGGACATTAAATAATCAAACACACTAAGTAATGTATGAGGTCTAACTTTTGGTTTATTGTTGCAATAGATTCAAACTAACAAGCTGTGGTTTGGTTATTAGTTTTCCTTTACTGGCTTCCACTTTCCTCTGATGGAATTAGAGAATATTTCTGACATTCTACACCTAGCTCTCTTGTCCTTGAAATGCAGTGGTACCTTCCACATTTTGAATCCAGAAGAAAAAAAATAAGAACAAAAATCTCAGTCTACTGTACCATATTCAAAATGATGCCAAATTTTGAAATAGACCTCGGGCACCTGTGTGCATACATACATTTTATAGGTGTATATATATATATCTATATATATCTATATATCTATATCTATATATATATATCTATGGGGAGGGGGAAGGGGGGGGGAAGTATGATTTTCAAGAACAATACCACCACACTGTGTTCTGTATGCTAAATATTTTCTTTCTGAATACTTAGCAGAGTTCTCATATCATCTCAAATAGTACAGAAATAAAAGACAAAGCTGCCTCCCCATCTACAAATCTTATTTACAGGTTTCCCTACACAAGCTGCTGTTTATTTTCAGTTTGTGGCACACACTCTAGTGTGCTTTGACAAAGCTAATCCTCAAAACTTCATCATCCCCAAGCCCCTGGAGATTTCCATTTGCCCTGTGATTAATTACTGGCCTCTTGCTCTTTCCACTTAAAAAAACCCCCAAAAAAACCCCAAAACACAACCAAAAAAAGCCCCAAAGAGCTACTTCTTCTCTGAAGAAACAATTAAGCTTAATTTGCTTCGAGTTAATGTGCTGTATCACCTTATTCCACCACCATGCTATTCTGGGGCTATGGTAGACCTTATGGTTTAGGTCTGTGGTTCAGTCACACCAATTAATAAGCTGGGACAAGTTTTAGAACCAGCCTGCTCATCTCCCTCATCTTTCTAACTTCTATTTCTAAAGAGGAGAAATTAGAACGGGGCTTAAGACCTGTAGGATAAGAGAACTGAACGCCTTGCAATGGATTTGGAATCTGCTGGCACATGCAGAAGTTGTTTGGGCACCAGGCGGATCACACAAGTGTAAAAAGTTTAATTTCCTTCAGCATGGAAAAAAAATAGCAGATGCGGCAAAAATTATCATAAAGAGCTGCACTGAAAATTGCTTTTCTCTCCATACCTTTGTCTCTAAGTAGTGAAGTTTCATAAGTTAGATACATATGAATCAAAAATATTTACAAAATAAAGACAACTACTGACAGAGTCTAGTGAGATACTAAATCAGCTCTTAAAAGATGTGTGCACAAACTGAATTAGCAGAATAAATTTTTGCATATAGATAACATGTGTTTACTTGTCTAGTAGTCTTTTATTAACCTTAACAATAGGAGCTTAAAGTATCTGTGGTCTAAAAGTGAGAATTTCCAAATATCAGTATGGCAACTGAGGAACATTTCTCATAATCATTTTGCAAGTCAATGCCTAAAATACGTATTAATGCAGTTTTATGACAAATCACCTGTTAGATTTCAGCCGACAGCTTGCCATACGTTAATCATAAATAACTGTAAAATACGGCTATCATAATGTAATATGGAAAAAAAAGGGAGAGGCTGTAGAGCAACTTCTCCTATTCCCCCTTGCCTTCCTGATTTTGCTGTGTACTGAACCAATGGCCACTGGTTCCAGTTGTTAATGGAATATCTGTGTTAAAGAGCTTTGTGGGATGCTATTTATCAGGAATAGAAAGCAATAACAAAAGGCAGAACAGATGAAACAAAAATAACACTGCCCACTATGAACAGAGTACTATTTAATACATTAAATTCACAAGCCTGATACATTAAGGTCTAAAGATGACCTTTTGAAGATGTATGGTAGAAGTTACTCAAGAATATGGTCACAGGTAAGTATTCAGACGAACAGCAGGCAAGCTTACTCATTTTGCTTCCTCCTTTGCTGCATTTTTTGAGATTTAAACCTGCACTCATATCTTGCACTTCACATAAGATTTTCACTGCTGGTGTGCAGTCTCCATGAGAAGACTGGAAACAGCTGCATGAGCAGGAAGAATGAGAATTGAACATTTAATCTGGGATGACATGACAGAGATGTATATTTTTTTTTTTGAAAACCTCTAAGGGAATACATGATACTTATTTCCAAATTAAAAAATCTTTCTTCCACCCTGAAACCCCCAGAAAAAAACCCCAAAAAACTCACCAACATTTCTATCTTCCAAGTCCTGTTTAAGTACTATCTTAGAGATCATTAAGTATTTTACAGGAACCATTTCAAAGTTTAGAGTGTGTAGATGTATTTCCAGTTCAGTGATGTACTAACCATAGAGTAACATACTGCTGCAATCTTGGCAGAAATAAAACACTAGTATAGAATGCTGTGTTTGAATTTTTTTTAAGTTTGGGGAAAAAATCTGCCTTAATGAGTAGTTTGTAACACATGAATTAAGCTTCTCATTGTGTTATTTGCTCTTAGAAGGAAAGGAATGTTAAAGGAATATTAACAGACCACATATACAGGTTAATGTATGTGTATGTATACACTACCATCTTAAATACAAAATCTATGCTATTGATAGCAAAAGCTGATACGCAATACAGCAGCAGAAATATACAGTGTTTTAATGCTTCTTCATTAATTTAGGGTAATTTCTTATCTTTTTTTTTTTTTTTCCTTCGGCATCACTACAAAACATCTTCTAAATAATGAGATCTGGTTTTAATTTTTTTATAAAAAGAAATGTATTTATTCCTAATGTGATACATTTATTTCAGACTGACTGAACTAAAGGAAGAATTACACAACCTGCTTATGACTCTAAAAAAAAGCAAAGCTAAGTGTAGTCCTCAAATCTCACATCCATGTTGTGATACCATGTAAAAAATACAAAATACATGAGTTTATTGCTCAGCCCTTCAATGTCATGCAAAGATCACAGCATGAAGAGCACTAAAACAGCTAAGTTATTCCTATGAACTGCTGGGACATAACATTAAGACCTAAAATATCTATGTAGCATTGCCATTTCAAAGCAAATATACCCTTGAAGCCATTTCAGTCAAGGGGCCAAAGGTGATGATTTAAGTCTTGCTTTCTTTAACAACATTTGTTGCAATAAAGACCAAGTAGCATTTTTCCCAGCTTTTGATTTGTGTTGTACTTTGAAGACACTGTTGCTTGTTGAAAAGCTAGTCTTTTATAGAACAGTTCGTTCTCTTTGAGTAGATAAAAAGTAATCATCTGTGCCACATTTCATATATTTACCTTTTCATACAAAGTAGTTATTGTACAAGGTTACCTGGTATTTTGAAAGATACTGTTTGGAAAGCATTAGTGTTCTTTTAAGTGTGAGATTATTTGGGTGACCATTTTTTATGGTGTAACTGGCAACATCAAAAGAAGACAGCAATTTATGGGACTTGTGGAGAACAAAGTTTATTTTCACTTTTGTCAGCCTTCATGCTGGCAGCACTAGCTTCCAGAGGATGATAAAACACGATTATATGATAGAAAACACCCAAATCATTCTCCTCTGCAGAAAAGGAGCAATGACCTGCAATGAGCTTAGCAGGTGCCAACAAGACTGACTTCAGAAGAATCAGGAGCAACACAGCTTGATGGAGCTGCAGCCAGCCGGTATGGAACTCGGGACAAGAAGCGCCACTGAGCCAGCAGTGCAGCCGGAGCTTCATTCCACCATTCCTATTCCAGGAAAGCCAACTTTTTCAGCATCAGCATTAATGGGCTCCCGCCGCTATAACGCCTCACTAACACTAACTGCGTTTATACTGAGACTCTGCCCATTTTACACAGCATGACCCGAGTCACAGGGGGTGTATCTTCCAGGCTTCCAAAGACGCCTATAAGCCCACAATGACATATTCCACAGCACTCTTCACCCTGCTATTTCCACCTATGTTCCTTCTCTGCAGGGGACTGGACAGAAGGTTAAGAAGAGTCGGGATGGACCCTGTTCCAGCCCAATGTTACGCCACCGACCGTGCCAAGCAACATGTGGTGTCACTCCGCATGGAACCTGACCATTCACCAGGAAAGAAAACGTGAGATATGCCACACACAAAGACGACTGCTACTAAAATACCGCTCTGCCACGCCGTCCCTGTGGGACACCCCTGCGGACCGGCAGGTCTGGTACCACCCTGTGGGTTTACCCATCTGTCCGCGGAGGCGCGCACGAAGTTCGGCGCGGCGGGCGCGGCGCAGGCCCAGGGAAGTTCCGCCGCGCTGCCCGCCGCCCTCCCCGGCCCGCTCCCTGTGACGTCAGCGCCCCGTCCCCGGCGCCCGGCGGCGCGCGGGTGTGCGTGCGGCGCGCGGCGCTGCTGGCCGGCCGGCGCGCGGCCCGGGATGGGGTCGCCCCGTGCCCCCCCGCCCTGCCCTCAGACGCACAGGCACGGACAGCGGCAGCACGCTGCCCCCGGGGCTCGGGGCTGTGCGGGTCCTGTGAGCCGCACGGCGTAAGAGGATTAAAAAAGAATAATCACAAAAACCCACAACCCAAAAAAAAAAAAAAAAAAAGGCAAAAGCACACACACACACACACACACACACACACACACACACAGACAAAAGCGCAAACAGCCATCCAACCTAAAGCCCACAGCAAAACGGGAGAGCGCCGTCTCTACCAGTGTCCCCACGGCGTCCCCCTTGTTCCCCAGAGGAGCAAAGCGGAGTTGTGGGGGAGGGATTTTCACGTTTCGACTCTCGGGCACGGTTTCTGGGATTTTTTTTTACCCCTATCTGCCCTCCCCACTCCGCCCGCCCTGTGCCCTCTTCTCTCGCTTTTGTTTGCACTGCACTTTTTGTAGCACGGGGGGGCGGGAGAGTGGGTGGGAGACCTCGCTTTTATTTGTAGCAAAAGATCGGTTAGAAAAGACGAAGGAAGAAAAGAAAAGAAAAGGACGAAGGAGAGGAAATTAAAAAAAAAAAAAAAAAGAGTGAAGGGGGAAGGAAGAAAGAGAGAGAGGGAGAGAGCAAGAGAGAGAGAGGAGGAGGAGGAGGAGGGGAAACGGAGCAGCTAGCTGGGGAACAGAGAGCGCGCCCGGGAGCAGCAGCAGCCGCTGCAGGAAGGAGAAGAGAAGAGCAGAGCGGAGCAGAGCAGCGCGGAGGAGAGGCGGCGCTGGCAAGAGGAGGCAGGCGGGGACCTGGCTCTTCTGGATGCTGGATTTTCGGACTCTCGTTGACTCTCTCCTACTCCCCGGCGCCGCACTGTGAGAGACACGCACGAGCGTCAGGCAGCAGCGGCGGGGCTTCGCTCGTAGCTGCTGCTGCTGCTGCAGCGGGGCTCGGATTAAATTGGCCGCCCCGGAGCCGACCGGGAGCAGCGGGGGGAGGTGGCGGCGGCGGCGGGAAGCAGCGGCAGGCGGGCGAGCAGCGGCGAAGGCTGCTGCTGGGACCGGGGGAGCCAGCATGACCAGGTAACTGCCCCGCTTCTGACCCATTTTTCCTCCGCCGCCGCTCCCTCTTCGCCGCCTCTCTGGGCGCGCTTGTGTGTGCGAGCACAGAAGTGTGCGTGTGTGTGTGTGCGCGCAGCCCGCACACATGTCCCTCACGCACAACTCTCCCGTGGGTGCCCCAGGGCTTCCCCCCGGCAGCTTCCAGCCCGCTCCCCGCGCTTCCCCGCCGGGTCTCAGCCTGGCGGCGAGGCCTGCTCAGGGAGTGAGGGGAGCTGCGGTACGGGGACGGGGGATGGGGCAGGGAGAAGGCGATTGATGGATCAGAGTCGACGTTTCCACTGAGTGCCGCTGTGCGCGGGCGGGGAGAGGGGAGTACGGTAATTACACACTGTCTGTTTGCTTTGGCGAACGAATTATTAATATTAATATTTTGTTTATTCCAACGGGTTCGGAGATGGGGGACGGTAGCAGGGGTGAGAGACCAGGCATCTGCTACTGGAGACGGGGCTTGGGGGCGAGCGGCCAGTAGGGACCCCGGGCGCCGGTTCCGAACACGGCTCCCTCTTCCTTCTCCTCCTCCTCCTTCTCCTCGTTCTCCTCCTCCTCCTCCTCTTCCTCCTCCTGCTGTCTCTCGGCGGAGCGGGAAGGCACGGGGATGCGAAGATTTTCACAGGTTAGGCTTTTAATTTCTTTGTTTACTCTCGCGAAACCACTTGAAAGGAAGCACATCGGGCTGAAAACTCAGTTTTCTGAGCGCTTGCAAAGGGGTTCTTGAATTTGTTCAGCAAACTTAGCAGCACCCTCTGCGCCGTCTGCCCGTGCAAGGAGGCACTCCTTACTGCTGCAACCGGGCTCTCCCAGACTGTTGTTTCCTTAAGCAGTTGTTTCCTTGCACGGAATTCCCTATTTTGCCTATTATCTGTTCTCGACAGAACGGTATTCTTCCAATTTTAAGTGATTACCACTCAGCTTTGCATGTATGGCTTTTGAATGCCCACTTCTCCTTGTTACTTCTCCAGAACTCCTGTCATGCTTATTTTATTCTTTTGCTTGGCCTTTGTACAATTACTGCCTCGTGTAAGGAATGCAGCTTCTTTACAGTGATTTCGATGTCCATATTCTCAGTTTTGGCACACGTAGAAGGGTTAATTTATTTACAAAGAATAGTTAGGGTTTTATGTATTCCTTCACTTGTCGCCTGAGATGGCGTTATGTTGGGGATAAGTGTGTAGATGCTGATTGACTTTTGAGTTTCCTATTTACAGAGTATTTGTGATGACACTTATATTCTCTTAAATTTAGGATTAATGTGGGAAGCTATGTTTGTCTTCTCAGCCTTTCAGAGATTGCTTCCAACAGACCTTTTGTTCAAGCACAAGCAACTTCTCTGTAATATTGGGACATTATTGGAAATCTCAATACAGAGATGGAAAAATGTATGTATCATATTTTTCCTTCTTCTGGTATCTGCTAGTGGTTTAAAATGTTGTAACAGTCAGTACTTTCTTTTCTTGCTGTAAAAGTGTGTAGTAAATGACATCATTTTCTCCTGGGCTGTGAGCAACGAATCCTACAATTCTTGTTATGAATGGAGCAACTCTGAAGAAAAAAAAAAAAAAAAGATTCTCCCCTGTCCTAAATAGGATCATATGTACTTGCATCTTACTTTAGTAGGCAATTTTTTGATTGCTTCTTTAAATTCCCTCTCATGAGATGAGCTATTACTGCTTTTTAATGTGTGAAATTGACAAACTGGTCAGTTTAATAAATTCAGCTGTCAAATTTCACTCAGTCAAAATTGCTAAAAGCTGTAAATATACTGGCAAGGGATTTTTAAGGTACCGGGTGTTACACAGAAAGAATGGATTTAATGAGATACTTTTTACATGAGTAGTTTTCCAATTTTAGTTTTGTCACTTGCGTTAATATGGTGGGGTATATTTAGATATCTTTCAGCACAGAAATGATGTATAGCTTTTCTGTATCCACTTAAAGCAGTAAAAGCTTTGTCTTAGTAGAAGTCTTCTACTCTAAGAAGATCCTAAGAAATTCATTATAGTTTGTGTATGCTATGGCAAGCTCTTAGGAATGGTAAGCATGGTATGGAAAATGATACTTTGGTATTTCTAGATTTCAGGAATTTGTCATAGGACCTGCTTTTAGACCTGTCAGTCATACTACTTTTAAAACGAGCGCTAAAGAATAATGTGAATAAGCGTTGTGCTGTGATGGTTATGTAACTCAAACCACCAGCAGTCAGCGAACTCAATGGGTGTTAGTAAATCAGTGCCTAATCTTAGGAGAGGCTGTGCAAGAATGCACCTGGGGATGAGGTAAAGAACTAAGTATCTGAAGATTTAAGTCCGGTCAGCGATTCATCTTTCATTTTTAACATTGCGTTTTGCTTCTACGTTTGAGGAATGCAGGGACCAAAACTACACAAGCTGAAGACTAGGAATTCCTCTTCATCTGCTGCTGTGTGTACTGAGCCACTAGGGGCCTGTATAAACTGCTCTCATAGAGCAGATACCAGTGCATGGCATATGCTCACTTTCACCAGACATTTTTTACACAGGTACATAATGTCAAAAGCAAAGATGCCAGTAATTCATTCCTTACTAATAAATGAGATTGCAGTTTTTTGGGAGGTGGGTACAAATTGCATGTTACTAATTTTCATTTTTTACCCCACTTCATCTGCTTCCCCAGTCCTGTATTGTGTCCAGTGTCTCTGCTTTCTTGATTACTATGGGAGATGGGATGAACATGACTCAGGAGGTGCAAATTTTGGGCAAAGTTGGATTTGTGTGTCTTCTGCACTTCATATTTTCTGTAAGCTGAGAAAATCAGATTTGTTGCCTGTGTGTTTTTTCTATTAGATTAGTAATGGTACTGTTCCATGCAAGTGTAGGGTTAAAAGATAAACTAAACAGGATTTCTACAAGGCAGAGGCAGACATAGATTGATGGTGTATTTAAACTAGCTTTGTAAGTGTTATGTAAGTTGGAGAATGTGTCAGCTCCAAGGCTTTGGCTGGAGTATAGTCAGCATTTATGGGACATGGGCTGAAGATGCATCATACATCCTCGAGCATCGGTTTCAAAAATTTAAAATCCACCAGCCATAGCCTTCTTAATAGACATTAAGCAGTAAGGTCAAGTATACTTGCACTGTTCCATTGTTGGTTTTCAGTTTTTGAAACAAGGCAGATAATTTGTAAAAGAGCACAGCTGTAATATTTGCATATTGGATTTCCTTCGAAATGAACTTCCATTACTAAGCTCTTTGAGAATTCTCATTTGGAAGGATTTTCAGGCTGAATCACAGTAAGGTCATACAATCAAAAAGCAGTTTCCCTATGGTATGTTAATTTTTTAATAAGCTGTCTTTTAAAACATCTTAGTCTTATATATTGTTCGGCGTTGGGCCAGTTAAAGCGAGAGGGGTTTTTTGTCATCTTGCTGACAACAGTTGAGCAAATATTGACTGAGCTTAATTTTCTGAAATGTGTGTGTGCGCCTTAGGTAAAGTTTTGATGAAATGTAATGAAATCTGCTTTAAAGGCTTTCTCAAATGATAAGCGTTGGTTCAAAAGTGTAAGTCTTACTGCTTATCAGTAAACCAAGGCGGTGGCTCTGAAATGCAGAGGAAAGGCGCTTCATTTGTGCTTTGGATATCAAAAGGAATAATATGGTATGGATCTATGAATCATTGTATTTCATTTTTGCATATAACTTTGGTGATTTTTAAGCTTTTGTTCTCTAACAAGAGTTGAGAAAAGGATATTTGCTGGTTTAAGTTCAGTGTCAGTCAGATAATGCCATCTATGGTAACAGGACCTTGCTTTCATTGTAATTCTTTTTAATAACAGTTGTCAAGACATAGTTTAAATATTGTATTTTTGTGAAAACTCTCAATATCACATATTCTGTGAGTGTACTTTATTTGCTTAATCCTTGTATTCTTTGGAAAAGGCCTTAAATAAAGCCAGTTAATGAATGTATGCTGGCAAATTGGCAGCCTAAAGCAAGAATATGTGTTTAAAAATACTTATTTGAATACTATCAGGAATTTAACAAGTAGGAGCAGAGAGGAAGCTTACTTCTGTTGATGTGCTATGGTGAAGATTGCAGTACAGCTGGAGAAATCTGATGATTTAGAAAAAGGTTACATGAGAGTGGTTTGCATATAAATTTCTTTCCAACAAGATCCATTTCACTTGTTTTTTTAAGACACTGGGCATTAATAGAACCATATTTACTACTGCACAGTTTCACCTTATATTTCATAAGATCAGATGACTTTTAGTAGTTTATTGATAATACTTACCTTAAACATAGCATGTTTGTGTCTTCCTATAAGAAGTGGATATCTAAAATAACAGTAAGAGAAATGCAGAATAATAAAAATTGTTTCTTTGCAAAAAAATGAGATTAAATTGAATAAAATATGTAGTGCTTTTTAAGAAATTATTTATTATTCAGGTTCTTTCAATTAATTGGTAAAAGTGACAAGTCAAAATACTATGAGCTTGTTTTTTAGCTACATCAGCAGGTATACATAATCTGAATTTCCATAGGATATTCCCTAAATTTACCTTTTTAGGTGTCTTCTGCTTACATGGTGTGACAGGCTTCTTCATAACCTTGATACCACAGTTACAGAAAGAGAAAAACAAAAAAGACAGTATGATTATTTTGCAGTAGAGTTTCAAAAGAGATAGTTTTTTTTTCTAAAATCAGCTTCCCTGTTTATACTTGATATGTGATTTTTGGTGGGGGGTTTTATGTGTGCCTTTGAATACAAAGAATTGACAGAAAATGTCCTCCTCATTCAAAAGAAAAAGATGGAATTTCAGGCACTTTGATTTATTGTACAAGAGGACATGTTCTAATAGCATACTGTCATGTCTTGAGCTTCGTCATATTTAAGCACAATGCAGTTATTTTAGTTTTTCTCTAATCGTCCAGTTAGTGAAGTCACTCCTCAGGTATACAAATTAATTTGTATACCCGACAATCAAAATGGATGTCCTGGTTAGTGCCAGCCAGACTGCTCACATTATGTTGTGGTCAGATAATGCACACCTTTTTCCCAAGCAGTATATCAAATGTGGTATATCAAGTTTTGCCAGCAATTATATTGCTCTTTCTTTTACAGTCTTTAGAGTTCTGGAAATTATGTCTCTGCAAGTCAGAGTTCAGTAAATAGTATATAAAAGCTATCTTTTTAGGTTGCTGAATCAGGTGATTCCTAAGAAGAACATAGTCAGTACCAACCTGACTAACACAAATGTGACTTAGGTATAAATTTGCAAATAAATACACAATTCTCTTAACAAATTTGCCCAATCCTATTTTGATGTCAGCATTTCACCTTGGCTTATTTACTGGTTTTACCCAAAAATCTGGGTTTATTGATACTTGCTTTGACTCAGCAATAAAAAACTGAAATACATTCTGTTAGCAATGTCTTAGTTGTTTTGATCTTCAGAAAATCTCTGTTTGCTGAATTTGAACACAGTAATTCTGCTTGCTTTACGATGTTGATCAAATAGAAAAAAAAATCTTAACTTTTTTTGGAGCAATCTGTAGGCCATACTCTTTTTATAAAATTTCACCAAAAAAGCTGAATTTTCTGTACAAGGAATAGACTGCTATTGCTACTAGCTCATTTTTTTGCTCTCTCCCTCTCCCTTTCCCTGTTCCTCTCCCTCTGCCTCTGCCTCTGCCTCTCCCTCTCCTTCGCCTTCCTTCTCCTCCCCACTCCTTTCCCCTTTTCTTATAAAAACAAAGATAAAACTGGTCTTTTTAAAGTTCGCAAAAATACATACAGAATTCTGTACTCTGGCCCATTTTTTTCATCTTCTTTATGACACAGAGAATGAGTTTATGAAGCAGATGCATGCCACTGTTTCTAACCCAGAGACATGATTAATTTGTGTTCCACCTGTATTACTAAACTTCTGTTAATCACTCGTTTAATTTTCTTTTATTTTTACTTTAGGAAAGGGCTTTCTGCCTCTATGGAATTTATTGAAGGCAGGGAGGTTGTTTTTTTAAAAGGTTGTTTGTAGGACCAAGTATTTTCTGCCTAGGTTTCAGTAATGTGTCTGTCAGGTGCATAATTTCTTTACCTTTTATGCTACTTTTTGTTAAAATCCTGTTTACATGTGTACTGTGTATTAACACTTCCTGGAATTTGACTATTTTTTCTTAATAAGCAAAGAGCTTATTCTTTTGAAAGTCATTCATTTGATGTAAAGAGCATGCAATGAAAGATTTCTAAATCACTGATCAGAAACTAGGACAGGAAGTTTTATTTATTTATTTTTGTTTGTTTAGGATGGTAGTGTATCTTAGAAAGCTGCTTAACTACTGCCCAGAGCAGCTGTCCTTCCCTGAAAGATTAGGTTTCAGGAGCAGTGATGGATGTTGAATGCCTGTAGCCAGTTGTGGGGTTTTCTCTGAGGTCAGTGCTACTGATGGAGGATAGGAATTTACAGCCTTATGTCTCTTCACCAAAGTAACCAGTAGCATTTCTTTAGGGGGGGAAAAAAAGCCCACAACAACTAGGTATGTTCAGTACTGAGCTTGTATTGCTGCATAAGCTATTCATACTAGTGAGAAAGAATAAGTAGATTTGTGAATAGCAAGGATAAATTTAGTCATGAGTGTGCCCTTTTGTTTCACAGCAACACACAGAAATAGCTACAAAAAGTAAATTGGATGATGTGATTTTATTTAGAAATCTTTTATATTGTATTTTAACCTGTGTTAAGAAGTTTGGAATTGACACTTTTGACTTTTCATTTCAATTGTTTCAGCTATGTTTCAGAACATATTCTCGTTTTTAACCTAAAAATAGGGGTTTTTTTTCCCATGGAAGAAATGTATGTTAGTGGTCTTCAGCAAGCATGACCATGGCAGAGTAGATATACATCAGTGATGAAAGGGTACATGTTCATCAGGTAGAAGGAATTTACTTTGATGACATATAATGTTATCTTAATTCGGGTATCACAATACATATTGTTAATAAAAGTGGATAGTTTACATACCCTTAGCTGTCTTTTCAGATGCATTTGTTGAGGTCAGACTTCGAACGTTTTTTTTTTCTTTTGGACTATTTGCCTTCCCTGAGCTGTTGAAGTTTGCTCGTGATACAAAGTGATGTGATTAACTTTAAAAAAATTTGGTTGAGAAAGGTGTACAGAAATCCCAGACTGCTTTATTGTTAAGCTTGCAAACTGTTTTTGAATTGTTTTTATTAATTTGTACCATAATGGTATAGGTGGATTTTTTCTGTCAAGTCTTAGAAAAGTTGTTCTAGTAGGCTGAAAGCCTTCAGGGATCGGTGAGAAAGATTTCATTTGACAGCAGCATTGTTTGGATTAGATCCATAGTGTTTTTGTGCCTTTGCATAAGTGATAGGACTTCTACCTTGGGTAATCCTAGCCGTGGTTAAATTCAAATCCGGACAAGAAAGCTTAATGAAATATCTGATAAGTTGATTTATAGTATCTCATAAATGGGGGAGTAAGAAGCATTTTGGTAAAGAGAAATACTTATCCAGAGAACAATTTTGCATCAAGGAAATGGCCTTTTGCCAAATGCCTATGTATTCTACTTATTGGCAGAATGCCATCGACTTTATTTGGAAAACTCTGTTTGCTTAAGTAATAAATATTCACTATTTACCAATTTATTTTACTAACAATACAAGATGGATTCTGTTACTAGACATTTTCTTTCATTTTTGACTTATTTCATGAAGAATAGACTTTCGCTCATTGCCATTAAGTGCATCAATGGATCTTGGTTAACAGAATTTTTCAAACAATGAAAAATCTTACTTTTTTTGATAATTTGGGTATTTTGGGATATTATTTTTTGTTGACATGAAAAGCCTTGAATTTTTCTATTGTACATAGCATGTGATAGAAAAATTGTAATATTAACCTAAAGAACATTTTGTCTTAGTTCATATTAATGATAATTTAATACAATTTTGTTTTGTTAATGAAAAGTGTATAATTAGTGTAAATGGTTTTTGGCACTTCGTTCAATATCTAGAATTGGGCAGAAAATGTTCAATATGTAGAATTTATACTTGTTTGCCATTTTACATTTTCAAAATGTGTCCTAAATGGTCACATGAAGTATCAGCAGAGTGACCAGATGAAAATTTCATCAAGGGAAGCAGACAATGAAGAGAGTGTTGTACTTAGTAATGCTAACAGGTGGTAGGGAATGCCTGCAGGAGGAATCACACCTCCATAAGAATCCTAGCATTCTTTGGGTTTAATTTTGCATGACTACAGTGACTCTGGAAAAAAATAGAGTATTAGGACTACAGCAATAGTATTTTGGTTAACTTAACTTTGGATAGTGTGCGGCTGAATGTATTAAATACTGTGTATATATATTTAAAAAGGAAATGTTTATTCTTCATCTGTTCGATTGTATCTGATGGAACAGATACATGTCATTCTGGACAATGTAATCCCTAAAAGGACACTTAATAGGACTGTATTCCTTGCTGATTTATTCATAGGATTGCTTTATTAATCTAGTGCACAAGGGTAATCTTATTCCAAAGGTATTAGAAAGCATGAAAATAACTACTAGACTTCTTAGAGATGTGAATTCCTATGTCTTCAAACAATTTGAATTTATAATCTCAGTTGGTCTTTGTACTTTTTACTGTGGTGTATATAAACCATGAAAGCTGCAGAGGCCTTAAAACTGTTTTTTTCATTTTTGCTAATCTCTGCAGTAGTCCAGATTAGAGAGACAGAGATTAATAAGAAAATGAAAATACATTATCATGTATGGAAGAAAAGTATGGTAAGATTTTTCTATCACAATGATAGAATTGAATTGCTAAACATGTTTATATAATAACCAGTGCTTAACAGAGGTATACTCTTAACAGATAGACAAACTGCTTTTTCAGCCTTTTTTGGCTGTCATTTTTGTTAAAGAGGTGAAGAGCTTGCCATTTTGTTGTGAAAATTTTTCTTTCCTGGATTAACTTCATATTGCAGATGCCAATCAGAAAATTAGGCAGAGATTTTTTTCTGCAGTTTTTATCTGTTGCTCAGATAATAGCGTTAAGCTCTATTTCATATTTAATCTGACACAACTCTTGAAAACACTGAAGAACTTGACAATGGGATGAACCTGAATTCAAGAATAAGGATTGAAATTTTGCAACCTCAGAATTTTCACACTAAAGCAAAACTGCCATACAATCAATGACAATTTCACAGCTGTGACTGGGGATGTCCCTTCCCCATCTCTGTCTCCAAGTTGTTCTCTATTTTGATTTTGCAATTCTACAGTTTTATAAAGAGCAATTAGGAAAGAGAAATGTGTCTTCTGGAACAAATACCAATGTCTACTTGTACCAACTCTTCTATACTGTACTTGACTCTCTCTGGAACAAGTCTTTTAGGTGTCCTTTAAATGCAACTCTCCATAGCAGTTCTTGCTTCTTATTGTGAGAACATATCTGAGATTGTGAACTCTCAAAAATTGTGTGAGTGACTCACTAAACAAGTCTTTATTTTTTAGAATGCCACTGAAATAATGAGCATTGCGTACTTTTATTTGATATGTTGTAAAAATTCCCTCTGAAACCAATTGTCATTGCAATCTCAAAGGCTTAATATATGATTTTTTACTTCTGCTGCAAATTATGGGCATGTTCATTCCGATTGATCTCTGATTTCTTTGACTATGTATCAGTATCTAGAAAGCAGTCTACAGGCATTGGTGTACTCATGACTCCACATGGATACCTGTCTACCTGCTGCCTTTGTTGAGGTATTTGAATAAGTCTAGGCTATCTGTCTTTTAAAAAGTTCTGTGCTGTCTTTTATGTCTTGGATAGGATGCAACAATGTCTTTTCGTTCTCTATGAAATCACTGCTTTTTCAACCACTTCCCATTTTTCACAGCAGGAAGCTTTCCACATGAAAAGAAGAAAAGGAGACCTGTTTGACAGCTTCTCTTGTCTCCTTGTGTCTAGAGAACTGCATGAGTGTAGCAACAAAGAGATGGATTTCTCTGGTGCTATTTTGGTGATTTTTGTCTCTAGGTGCAGTGGTGGCAGATTTAGATTTAACTCTGGATGTTGGCTCTCTCTTCTTCAGGTACAGGCTTCCATTTAAATCTTCGTGTTACTCAGCTGAATTCAATTTCTTAAATTCCATGTCTGTCAGAGCAAGTCAGGTTTTATTGAGACATGGTCCTGATCATTTGTTCTCAGAGAATAAACTGGCAAAAGAGACTCAGGTTGATACTTCTGAGCTCAGGAATTTCAGGAGTATAGGTTTCAATGATTTTCAAGCTCATTTCAATGCCAGGTTGTCCAGGTAGAATCAGGGCTAGGTATTTTTAAACAGCTGTGTTAATATTTTGAAACATTACATGTCATTAATAGACACCATTTGTCAGACATGGTCATACTCACTATATTTTTCTTAGTATGCTGTATTTCTTCATCATATTTAATGTGTGTGAGAATTTTAAGGCAGATCTCACTGTGCTTTTCTCAGTGATGTAGTTCCTATTCCACCTACTAAGTTTCTGAGGTGTTGTAAGTAGTTAACTGTTGTGTTTTTTGATTTATGCATATACATATCAGTATAAAACAATTAAGCAAGATTTTGCCCTGCTCTTGCATGTATAATTTTTGTTTCTGTTATTGTTGGGTAGATGATTCCTCCAGTCAGAGGTATAGGTGTGTTACTGGGTTTCTGGTGTTGCCTGTTAGTAGCACGTGCTTAATAATTTTGTAGCTGCTGAGGGAAGCTCAGTGTGAACAGTTCCACTGTTACAAATGAATCCATAGCAGCTGAGAGCTTATGTTTTGCTGAGAGTGCAAAGAGTTAACAACACTTGTCGAAGGTGTTTAATTGTGATTTTGGTTGCCCTTTCTAGTGGTTTAAACCTAATATTGAACTTCTGTGGCTTGTCTGAATGTATGTGAAGTCTAAAGCTTCTTTCAGAATTACAGTTTTGGCTATTTGAACATGGCTTTCTTTATTTGTGTGTTTTCAAAGTTCTATTCTTACGAAGACCAGTTTTCAGAAATGTCTATCACTGAGATCTTGTACTTCAGGGTGTGTTGCAAATCTTGTCAATGTGTTGCCTCCTTACTGTTTGCAAATAGCTTAGATACTGGTGACTTAACGTTTTGATTTGTCAGTTATTTGTTTCCTGATGAACTGTTTCCTTTTACCATCGAACATGCTGAAAGGGTGAACTGTCCCTAATCTTCTATTTTTTTCTATAATGATGATGATTTTTCTGTCTTTATTAATGGTGTGTAGACTGAAAGACAGAGGGTCCATCTCAACCAATAATTTTTTACAGTATTTGCTTGAAGATACCACAGTACTTCTTGAAAAAATCAGAGCCTTCCTTTGGAGGACTGTGAAAATATTTCTATGTTCAGCAGTTCTCTTACAGATTTTTCCCGTTGAAACATTAAGGCAGTTTTCTGATGTTTCTTATCATCAGATAAGTGTAGCTGAAATTTAGCCTTCAAAAGTCTTGTGGCTTCCCTTTATTCAAATTGTAGATTTCATGTGTGTTTTACCAGTTGTAAAGGCATGCTTCCATGACAAGCTAGAGCTTTGTGAGAGGGCTTGGTGTGTGACTAGTAGTCAGATAGCTGATAATTGAATAAGCATCATTGGGGTGAGATGATGTTATTACTTAGATGGCAGTCAGGAATTACTTCATACTCTCAGATGGACAGACTCTTAGGTCTCAAGTGGAATAAACAGGAATAAATCAGGAATAATTGTGTGTCTGTATATATAAATCAAATATAAATCTATTTTGTGTCTGTATAAGGGACTGAGGGTGTATATAATATATATTTCTTTGCATTACTAGTTTTTACTTGAACTATCAATAGTTTTATAGTTGCAAATTTTTAGCACAATTCAGAGGTATGAAGGCATTGTACACTTGTGCATCACAAATACAGTACCCAGACAGATTGCAGAGATCCACTGAATGCTAGAAACTAGTCCAGTCATCTGTACTTTGCAGAGATCCCATTACTGCTGAGTGCTTGTATGCATCTTCTGTTGTTTACAGTCTAGAATTTAGTCCCTGGTTTGTGCATTGATAAAATACAAATAATACAGAAAAAAAGAATGGCTGCAAAACGCTCATACTTTCACTCTTTCCTTTTATCTTTCACTAATTATCTGTAATTCTGAGGATAATTTTGAAGAAAGAAGTTGTTTATAGACATATAGGCAAAAACAAATTTAGGCTCTGGGAGTCATGTAACCAGATTCTCTGAAATTACTTTAAAAAAGGTGACCATTCACAGCTGCTGACAAAATAACACACCAAATGAGAGAGGAGAAATATTTTTTATGTGTTAGAAAGAAGACTGTCTTTTGTAGATTATAAAGGACTTTTTTAAAATGAGCTTCCCTGTGGAAGGACAATGCTTGTTATGTAAGCAGTCCTTGGTAATAAGGTGTGTGCTTTCTATGGCTCACTATTCATTCACATACTCCCACAGTATTAAATGGATTTAATCACAGATCAGGTTAGTTGTTCTTTGTCCTGTCATTTTCTATAATAAAAGTGTATGTTGGAAATATGAGAACATATATGAGAAAATGTAAGCAAAGACAAAAAGGATAAATAAAAAATACTTCATTTATGGTAGAATTCAGCAGAGAAGTTAGGCTCATCCATACCATCCATATAGTTAGGTAACTTCACTACCATGTAACATCACTGAAATCTATGAGAGTATATGTGGATTTAAAAGTAAGCATGGGTGTGGGTTAAAAACAAGTATACACACTAAAGTGACATTTTTAATTCAAACGCAAGTCTGTGGAGTGAAATGAAGGAAAGAATTCTAATTCTGCTTTACACTATTTCTGCATTTCCCCCATAATTTTCAAAGAAATATTATTGTCATAGCTGTCAAGAGATGGAATGGTTTAATGCTTTCCTTGGCTTTTAGAAAGTATGAAAGTAACATAATACTCCTTGATACTGTTTTCTTTTCAGTTTGCGTACAGAGCAAGCAAAGAATCTCTGAACTATTGAAATTGACTGTATTTTCATTTGTGTTCATTATGGAACACGGTCATTTTACTACAGGAAAAAAAATCAACAAGTAAGAGGTCTGTAACAGGTCACAGTTTGTTGCTATAATTGTTTCCATTCATATACACTTTTTAAACTTTTACGTGATACAGGGATGCTGCTATAGGCATCACTAGGTCAGGAATTTCTCTCTTTCATGAAACCGTAATGCAGGGCTGAAACACTCTATACCCAGTCAAGCAAGAAATTTTTCTAATTTATAATTTTTCTAATTTATTCATACTATCTAATATTTTAGTGAAGTATTTATCTGAATCAGCTGAGGTGCTTTTTTAAGTGTTGTTTTTTTGGTTTTGCTTTTTTTTTTGGTGTGTGTGTGTGTATTTTTTTTCCCCCCACTGGTCTTGTTCTGTTTTATAAAATTGGGTAGTTTTGCATTGGGTTCTTCACAGCTTTATTGAATTAGTGATGGATAAAAAACTTAGGTAAAGTACTTCTACGACTTCAAAATATGTTGCAAATATTGAAAATAATGAGAAAATTGTTGCTTGATGCAAATCTGTTGACTAAAATTTAGATATTAGATGGCATTTAGTTGTAAATTATGCTGTGGAAGTAATATATTTCCTGTGGATTTGTATGCGATGTTGTATCGTGATGTGATGTGGCATACTCAGGGCTTTTTATGTCTGTTTTTCTTTAGCTTTCGTTTTATGTTCTTTTAGAGTTTCCAGCCTTTTACCTCAAAAAGCTTTTATTTGTCTTACATTACTGCTCTTCTTTGCTGTCATAGTCTTCTGTAGATTAGTGGCTTTTGTACATTTTTGTTAAGGTAAATGAGCTGAAGACCAAAAGACTTTGGAAGTTGTATCTAAGAGTAAGAAGATGTCTTTTGTCTAGGTAGTTGGAAGAACAATTTTAAATCAGTATGATTTTGACAGCTAGATTTGCTGACATGGACTGATGTATGTAGCATAGGCTTGCTTTGCTTTTAAAGTATAATTTTATTAAATTGAACAATCCACTTAGGGGTTAAGCCTTCCAGTTCCCTTTCTGTCCCTTTACTTCATTGAAGTTTTTGATCCTTTATTTACTTTAATAGAATTCAATGCACAGGGATTTATCAGTAGAGGAATAAACATTGTAGTACAGAGCAATCAGATGATTTTCTGTACATGTGATAAAGGCTAATATTAATAAATCTCGGAGTGATATGAATCATACAATGGAAATAAAGATAAAGATAGTAAAGTATTTATTGGAATCGTAACACTAAGTCCCAGATTTCTTCTGTTATATGAGAACAAAATCTGTCTTCAAATTAATATTTTTTATTTCTTTCATAGGACAGAGTACCTGATATATAGATGTATGAAATCTGTTATTTGTTTTCATTTTCGTCTTTTTCCAGATACTAGATTTTTTAAAGTAATGGTTTTTCTAGCTAGTTTGATTAAATTTCTACCACTGGTATAGGTGAAGTCACATATTCTTCTGGTTTGTGCAGTTATTATTTGACAATAAACCTCATCAAGGACAACTTTCTGCTGAAATATATATATATATTACCCAATATACATATATGGGATGCAAGTTTTAATTTCAATTCTACGTTTTATACAGCTTTTACCCCTTAGTTGTACAAACTGCTGTTACTAAAAATATTTTACTATAACTCACGGTCAACTTTCTTTTCATCTTTTACTTCATAGACTGTTTTTAACAGTAATCTTCACACTGTTGATTTTTATTTGTGTAAAAAACATGATAGCTTTAGCTGTCATTTGCCTTATATTTGACATCTTTTTTGTTGTTCTGCTTTTATGACAATAAAAATATGACATTCCCTGCAGTCAGATTTTGGCAAGGTCTAGAAGGATTTTTCTTAAAGTGGTTCTGTGTTCAGGTAAATTAAAGTCACTCTAAGAGCTTTGAGGATTACTGGATCAATGCCCATCATTTTACATAGCATTTTCATTTCTGTGTACTGAAATATATTTAGGAGTTGTCTCACAAGGTACCAGCAGGACTTTGTTAAGTATGTGTGTATTCATTGTTTACATTTTATTCTTTAACTGATGTTTGTATTCAGTGCACATTATAGTCTCTGAAGACTGAAAATGCTTTTTATTATTGCCTTTTATCTGTCATGCTGTTTGAATGATTTTACTGGACACTAGTAAAGTAGGAAATTGATACAAATAAATTACAGCTTGGATCTATTTCTGTTGTCAGCAAGCCCTAAAAGGAAAAGAAGATACGGCTTCCATAAAAAGTAGTTATTTAGAAAGTAATATTTGGCAAATTAGTATATGTAAGTTGTCCTTTCTGTGTAGCTTTCTATGTAGGATTGAAATGTTTACAACTATAGTTGACTCATAACAATAATATGGAACTGAGCCACTTTTTTTTTTTTAAATTGATAAATATTTTTTCACTAGGAAGTGTAAAGCATCATGATTACTCCAAAACAGATGGGTTTCTTTTCTTTCTTTTTAGTCCTGAAGTCTCCTGAGTGCCCATATATGTGCACTCAGATAAATGTGCATGCACAGAAATGAGAATTTTGTAACTAAGGAGATTGCATGCAGTAGATTTTGTTACTGTTTCTGAACACCAGAAACATGATATTTTGAAATTTTGTTGATTTTTTTAAATTATTGAGATTTAGAAAATACATCTCTAGCAGTGCTTGTCAGATGTATCCTCATCTAGACTTAGAAAGTTCTGCTGTATGCTACTAATTATTCTACTTTTATCACCATTAGGTGACTAACAGTGCCATTACTGTTCTTATTTCTTATGTCCTTCCTTCCCTGCTTTCCTCACAGGTTTTAATGCCAGCAGTGTAGCTGTTGTATTTTTCTGGTAACATTAATTCTGATAGGTGCAGCACCTTGGTAATGTGTGTGTGATCCTGTGTTCATAGGCAAGATGGCCAGGGAAGCACGTAGCCAGCCCTACTCTTAATGCTTGGAGGGCACAGATGCTCCCTCAGGTACTACCCATTGTACTGTGCATGACATGGAGTGCAGGTGCACCTACGTTTGGGTAGTTTGAGCAATACAATTTCTGTATTTAGATAGATTTACCAAATGCATTTTTGGCACTCCATTTTACACAGTGTTAGAAACTTGACAGTTCCATGCCTGCAAAAGAAGAGGCATTTGAGCCTTAGCTTCAATATTTCTTAACAGTTGCCATATACATTATTTCGTTTGCAGGAGGTTTACTGGAAAAATATACCATTATTTGTCTTTAGTTTCTTTAATAATGCAGTGGTATTGCATGGTGTAGAAATTTCTTGCTGCAACTCTTAAATCTTTTTTGTTGCAAATTTAAACGTAACATTTTTGATGTTTAGATTGACTGTTTGAAGTTAACAGGAATTAAAACCAGCATGCACAATGAAATACTAATACTTTTAAACAGAAATGTTCCATGAATGATGTGACACTTAAGATTTCTCCATAAAGATTTCCCTTTGAATTTTTGAATTATGTTGCTGGTAGGATAGAAATTTTGCAGTTGTCTGTTATCTTTTTAACTTTATTTTTCTTCCACTTTCTGCCTTTTTATATATGGATTTTAAACTAATGATTAAAAAAAAAGAAAACATTTGGATTTTCATCATAAGTTGATAAATCATTACGTTCTTTTATATTGAGTTACAAATCAGATTTGTCTCAAGTGACACTCCTTTTTATTTACAATAAAGTATAAACTTCCTTGCATTTTGCACTGTGATCATGCAAAAATTTGAAATACTTCTGGAGCAAGCTGCTTCTGAACAATCTCTTTTCTTACTATTTTTTTGTCTTTCTTTTTTTTCCTAAAGCAAAATCTTATATTGCAGAATATATGATGAATGTGTATTCACATAATATATAATAAATACATAAATAAATAATAATAGTAAATACTATGTTGCCAATTCAAGACCTTTTGGGTCCTTCATATTCCATTTCACTGAGGAATGAACATAAAATACGGGAAAATATCCTGAAATTGTAGTACTTTTAAGGTTCTTTGGAAAGGGCATGTGATGAATCTGAAACCAGTCTTGAATGTCTGCTCCTGTTTAAATCGTTATTAAGCAATGTGGGGATATGCTGCTCTGCTGTTTCAGCCAGCCTTCAGTCATTTGTGTATGTGTTAAAAACTGGAATCATTTGGGTATGCAAAATCCTTAAGAGTGGCTGATAGATCTGACATGTGGCAGTTGTTGCACAGGCATAGATAGTGTTGAATGGAATTCAGAGTACTTTGCCTTGTCAGCTTTGTAAGCTCTCCTGGGAGACTTCCAGTAACATACCAAATTGAACATAGATTGATTAATACAGAAATGTTTTCACTAGGAGCCTTGGAAAAGTGAAATAAGAAAATTGACAGTAATATTCAAGTTTGAAATCATGTTTACCAAAATCAAATTCTTACATTTGTGTTGAACTTTGAATTATTTTTTACAGTTTATAGACTTGTTTTTTAGTGAACAATAGGGCTGTTTTTGTAAGAAATGTATTTGTACCTGCACTGTTTTGCTAACAGCCTTTTCATGTGGCATCATTTGAATTTATTAGATCATAATTCAGATGATATTTGGGACTTGAAGTTTTTGAATAAATGTTGTCTTCACCTACCATGCAGCATTAACGAGTACTAAGAATTGGACATTACCATGTAATCAATTTTCATTGTCTGACTTGCTCTGCTTCCATCACTGATCGTAGACAATAGGTTCCGTATATTTCACATCATGCATATTAATTACTCCCATTACTTTTTTTGAATATTTTCAGCAGTAGAATAAATGTATTCTCTCATACAAGAGATGCACTGACAGCCCCAAACCACATTTAATTGGAGCTCAGCATGCAGTTTAAGATGGCATCTGTTTACATGAAGCATGATTATTGCTGTTTGTGCTCTTTTTTTCTCTGTTCCTTTAATGAATATGAAATTTTTTTAAATAGATGAATAAGATTGCCCTAAATAAACAAAAAAATAAATGTGGAAAGGATGGGTAACCTATTAAGCATTATAATCAATTTTGTCATGCTGTCTTTCACTTGCAATTTCATAAAGCACAAAGATATTTAGTGGTTTTTAATCAAAATTGATTATGTATGAATTGATTAATGCAACACCATGGTGTAAAATGTAAGATTTATTGCATATTCTGTAGATGATGAATCTTCCTGTACATTAATGAGCTGAGGTACTTTTACTATCACCTGAGTAACCTGTGAGTTTGGAATCTTTATGTCCCAAACCTGTCTGCTGCCAGTGCCAAATAGATAAGATACCATGCTGTTTTATATAATGTTATTTGTATATCTTGAAGTTTCATGAAGGCTTTGCAGTGTGTCTTCTGCAGTTTGTTAAATCACGAATTTTCAGCAACCTATGCTGCTTACAGATGACTTCGATCTACAGACCTACATGTTAGAGGCACCATATCTCATTAACATTCCTAGAACGTCTTGTTCTCATACAAAATTTGCTATAAATTAGGGAGAAAATTACAGTTTAAATGTGATTTAAAGAAAGTTAAGTGGGTGACAGAGGAGAGCCGTAGCAGCAAAAAGGCTGTATGTCAGGCATAAATGATGGCCTTGGGAAAAAGAAACCTAAAATTGTATGAAGGGTGAGAAAAAGTACAGGAAAGGATTACTAAGGAAACTGTTCTGGGGGTAAGGAAGAGCTAAGCCATGGCTATTGTTTCACATAGGCACCAGTGATAAAGCCAGGAGTAATCTGAGGATCATCAAGAAGGGTTACAGAACTACTGGGAGTAGTGGTGAGGGACTCCAGAGCTCAGATAGTGATCAATCTTTCCAGTTATGTTTGAAACATCCAGTTTAATATAGCAGATCAATAAATGGTTATGGAACTGGTGCCACAGCAAGAGACTGCTTAGGCTATGGGATTTACTTTGAGAAGCCTGGTCTACTAGAGACTTATGGGGTCCATCTGTCAGAGGAGAAGAGCATTTTTGGTCATAGATTTGCCAAGCTGGTGAGGAGAATTTCATACTAAAGTTTCTGGGAGAAGGAACCTCAACCCATCTCTCTCCAACCAGTTTGATGCCAAGTTTGGGGAGTTTGAGCAATACCATTTCTGTATTTTGATAGAGAAATGGAATGAGAGATGCTCAGAGCTGGGAGAGGGATCACAGATCATCAGGAAAGCGCATGAAGAACAGTGCAAAGGAATTCCACACAATCCAGACATAAAGTCAGCTTCACTAGGGGCTCGACTTAAAGAGTCTGTGGAAATGCACACAGTGTGGAGAATGAAGAGGAGGACTTAGAGATATACAAACACCTCCAGGAGTGCAGTCTTACTGGCATGATGGAGATGTGGTGGGATGGCTTCTATGACTAGAATGTTAGATTGGAAGGATACAAGCTCTCTAAGAAGGACAGGAAGAAGAGATGATGAGGTGCCATTGTCTTCTGTGTCAATGACTAGCAGGAGTGCATGGAGCTCCATCTAGATGAGAAGGTAACTGAGAGCTTATGGATCAAGATTAACGGGAGTGCAGGGACAAGTGACCTTATGGTGCTAGAGGCCACCCAACCAGGACAACTGAGTAGATGAAGCTCTCTGTGCACAGGAATGGCCTCATAATCACAAGATCTTGTCCTGTCAGAAGACTTCAAACACCCTCATGTCTGTTGGAGGGACAATACAGCAGGGCACAAGCAATCCAGGCGGTTCTTGGATGTGTTGGTGGCAGCTTCTTTCTCTAAGTGATAGAGGAACCAATGAGGGGAGGTGCTATGGTGGATTTTGTTCTTACCAGAAGAAGAGGCTGGCAAGAAATGTGGAGCTCAAGAGCAGACTGAGCTGCAGTGACCTTTAAATGGAGGAGCTGAAGATACTTAAGGCTAGACAGAAGGATATACAGCAAACTCACTAATCTGGGCTTCCAGAGAGAAGATTTTTGTCTCTCCAGGGATCTTCTTGGTAGAGTACCATGTGATAAAGTCTTAGAGTCATGAAAGGACCAGGAGAGCGGGTAAATATTCATCTCTTACAAACTCAGCATACCAACAAGGAGACGAGCAAAAGTTCCAGGAGGCCTGCATCAATAAAGAAGGAGCTCCTAGACAAACACAAACAGGAGCCATATAGAGGGTAGCAGCAGGGACAAGCGGTTTGGGAGGAATACAGAAAAGTTTCCCATGCAGCCAGGCATAAGGTTAGTAAAGCTAAAGCACTGGTAGTAAATCTGCCTAAGGATGTAAGGAGCAACAAGAAAAGCTTCTATGTGTATAAAAGCTTTGTGTATGTCAATGATAGAAGGAAGACTACAGAAAATGTAGGCCTTTTCAGGAAGAGAAAAATAAAACAGGAGACCTGGTTAGCCTACACATGGAGAAGGCTGAGGTACTCAACAAATTTTTTGGCAAGTGTTCCAGCTACGCACAAATCACAGAAGGCAAAGACCAGGACTGGGAGAATGAAGAACTATGTGCTGTGGGAGAAAATCGGGTCTAATGCTATGGAACCAGGTTAGATACATCTGCACTGAGGATATTGCCAGAGAGTTTCCACATTTTATGTTGCTTCTGCTATTGCTGAGTAGGTATGAAGTATAAGACTGCACGAGCTTTTTTGGTTCCTAGCTGTGTATGTGTATTAAGACAGTTGAAAACTTCAAAGAGTTTGGAGATCTGCTCCACCTCATGAAGCGAATATGAGCTGTTCTCGTCTGACAGTTTCAGGTGCACTTGCTACTCTTGCCCAGACAAGTTGCATGTGACTTTCATGGTGGAAAGTTTCAGATAGTTTGAATGACAGTAGGTGCCATTTGATAGTAAGTGCAAAGCTTTTTTTGTTTTAATAGCTCTTATCCTTAATTTACTTAATTAAAAAAAAAGGTCACAACATGTTATTGCATTGGTTAATGTTTGTATGGTAATTTTGTCTTACTTTTTTAACTATGTTGACCTTTCTCAACAAAATTAGTTTCAGAAATTTAATTTGTATAAGTAAGTTTCACCACAAATTTACGACATGGACCAGAATCTGTAAAGATTACAAATCTTTATAAAACTCTCAATTAATGAATAAAGGCCTTATTTGCCTCTTGGTGATTTACTGTACTATCTCTAGCTTTATTAATGGGTAGTATAGAACTTCTCAGTTGTGTTTTTTTATTGTTGCAAATATTTGCAATAATGCATATTTGAAATTAATTACAATAATTTATCTGCTCACTATCTGAAAGTACTGTGCTTTTTTCTCTTTTGGACTTAGACTCTAAAGTAAAAGTGACAACCAAACCTTTTAAAATCTGAACACAGTGGTTAATTGAAAATAAGAATTTTGTACTGGGAATAAACTGGCAGACTATCTTACAGTGTAAATTCTCTGTGGGCTAGGTTAGGCCTGTGTGGCTTAGTGGCTAGGGACTGGGCAACATGAGCCTGTTCTGCAACAAGAATGACTTGTGGACATAGCCAGTAAAATGAATTGTAACAGAAGTTCTGTGAAGCATAGTTTGATAGATTTTTAGATCAGGCAGTCAATACACAATAGTATATATATACTGTTTTTTTTTTTTTCCCTCAGGATAAGATACATATGTCTGGACTATCATTACTCCATCTCACAGACATAAGAAATGGGCATTTGATAGAGCTACTACATTGTGGAGATTGTCATATTTTCTACTATGCAGGCTGAGATTTTCAGTCAAGCTTTTTGAAGTGTCTAGGTTGCTGCTCTGGAAACCATGCAATTATTTTTACTTTTAAAGAGGAAAATCTTGTAATTTCAATGCTCTTACAATTCTCCTGAAAATGAATTTTCTAAACTATGTCCGTACTACATGTAGTATTTAAGAATTTTTTGTGCACACTCTGAATTCTAGTAGTTTTTTCCTCATATTTATGATTCTGGAATGTAAAAGAGAAACCTTGACAATTTTCTTTCCAGGAGCACTCTTTCAAGAGATCTGATTAACTTTATTTTCACATTAGTTTTGTTAGATGTCCTTTTGCTCTTGTCCTCCTGGTTTTCACTCAACCGTAATTTAAAATGAGGTTTATTGTTGGTTGTGGTGATCACTCTGTGCAACAGAAAACTTTCCATTTCCTTTAGGGGAATTGATACCTTTGCAGTGCGCCATGTTTCTATTGCAGGGCAGATCCATAATTGAACAATCAATCATTTTGCTTTGCTCTTTTGTTGAAATCTTTCTACTGTCTAAACCTACCAAAAGCCCAGAGTGGATTTAATGTTCTATTACTATTGCTGTTATTATTAACATTGTAAGTGCTGATTAAACATGCCTAAGGATATTGTACTAGATATTATGAGAATGTATAAATTTGCAAAAAGCTTCTACTCTGTGCAATTTTAGGCCTATTATTTTAAGTGTATCTCATTCAGATTCAGTTCACTATGTCCTAACTGGACTAGTTTAATACAGTGTTCTCAATAAAGTATATTGAGTGGATACTTCTAAAAATGAATACCATGATGAGAAATGTATAATGGGTACCTAAATATATTACACTACTTGTTAATTGTTTGGGCTTTTGAAATTTAAATAATAATAGTTTCTTCAGTGTTATTTGTAAAGAGATCCTGTAGCTGAAGACGCTTAAAATCTTAAAAGCTGTTGTAATAAATATTGTTAATCATTAGGTTGTAATACTTCATAATTCTAAGGCTTTTGTGGGAAAACAACTAAATAATTTCTTCTGAGCTGTGTGCAGACACCCTGTAGTGCTTTTGTTGCTGGTTCTTTTCAATGGGTCTTAAGTTCTCCTTACTGGAAGTGACCTCAGACTACTTGTGGAGGTGGGAATGCATCTATTCAGAATTTCTGAGGACAAATTCCAGCTACCCAAGACAGTATGCAGTGCTCTATACAGAGGGAAAGTTCAGCTCAGTAGCAATAAAAGTATGTTTGTGTTTTGAAGTTTGTTGCAAAGTGGTATTTGTATCTGCTTTTCACTGTACTTCTGCACATAGTGTGGCTGCTTTTTACCTATGTATGCAGTACAGTTATTGGGCATGAATAAAAGTTCAAAATACAGCAACAGACAGGATATTAAACAGCCAACAAGCTTTTAGGTCTTAACCAGTCACTCAGTGTTTTGTTTATTAAAAACGAAAAAAAAGAAATTATGAAAATTGGAGTTGATTTGTTTTATTGCAGAGGCAAAAAAAGAAGATGCTTACTAAACCAAAAAACTGAGCTAAAAAGTTGCATTGATTTTCGCAGTTGCTGAAGCAGCAGAATTGTGGCCTCTGAGGCTTTTCTAAAGATTCTTGTGTTTTACACCTCTTGATTTTTCTGGGGGTTTAAATTTTTCCTCAGAAATCACAATCCTGCAAAGCATAGTTGCTCTATTTGTAATCCTGCTGCTTAAAGTTACTTGAGCATACAGACATTCTTAGATTTTGCCTGTTACTGTTGTCCAGAACTTTTTCTGATGCTTGTATGACTTCAGCTGGGTACCTACATAGGTAGCTGGGTACCTACCTAGATTTGAAAATGCATAATTTTCATTGACCTGTTCCTTAATTTTAAAGTTTAGTGACAACCAGGCCTTGAATTTGAGAATACTGATTCTGTTTTCTCCTTACTACAACACAGATATTTAAAAAAATATTAAGTATGTTTCTGTGTTAGTCTGCGTAGCATCGTTGCAATGCTTGAAGTGTTGTTGAAAGAAATACATGTTAAACTAATATTCATACAGGTGTGAGAGAGGCTGTCGTTTGTGGGTGAAAGATTGGATGGCTGTGTACATATAAACCAGTGTTTTTATGCAATTGATCTCTTCTGATGGTTGCAGATATGGGAAACAGACGTATTAAAAAATTCTACAACCTTTTTTCATTCTGTTTCAGTTTTTTCATCTATAAAGTGGAGATACAATTCAAATAGAGGTGCTGTTAAAGTAGATGAGACCTGCAGATACAAGATGTTGCTTGGGAACAGTACGATGTATTATGAATTATTTTATTTTAACAAAAGTTGCAGGAGTTCTACCAACTGTCTGAGCTTTTGCTTTCTAAGATATAAGAACACTCACAGAAAAGTTTTTATTTTCTTTCTGAGTCACATTATAAAATTCCCTGGATATTATTTTGTATGCAGAAGGAAATTAAACAAAGAAACAAACAAAAAAAAACCCAAAAAAAAGAAGGGTGCAAAGTCACTCCTAGATTAGCTTCTAGATTCTTTTGTTACCTTTCTTTGCAATCTTGTTCTGAGTCAATAGCATTCTGTGCAGGAAAAAATTTATAAATAGTTGTAATATAGGACGGCTGCATAGAGAGAGTCAGTTTAGTGTGCAAAACATGCCAGTGTAAGTCTAATGAAAATAGCTTTGTAAAGTTTGTGTAAATAAACTGAAGCTCTTACAAAATGCATTTCAAGAATACTTAGAACTGCCTGATTGAGCTTCTACTCTTGATCTAATATGCAACTCCCAATATTAGTCCTAATATAATATTATCATATGTCTAATAGTGTATATATCACATTATCTTCTTGAGGTTGGTATGGGTGAGTCATGGGTGATATCCTTGTTTTTTGAAAGCTGGAAATTCATTTGTATCCTTTTTCTAGAAGTTTATTTGACTTAGCATACATAAAGTACTTTCTAATAAAATTCTCATCTGATTCCTATCTGAAATATCAAGGAACTGTAATTTTAGTAAATGTCCCAGTTTTATTCGTAGTAATAGGAGGTTATTAACAAAGCAGGTTTTGTGTTTCCATATATAAATATGCAATATTTAAAATTTTTCTAGGGCTTAGATTATACCCATAAGAGATGCTCATGGACAAAGGGTACATGAATTGTTCAAAGTTATTACCTAGGCAGGAAGTGTCATTTTCAAAAAGGCCATAATATGGTATCCATGTAGCAGAACATGGTGGAACCATATGACAGGTTACATTTACTGTGGACCTTTGACCACATACCCCCACAATTAGTCTTGCTTTCATATTTATGCTACTGAGCAGCCTCTAACCACTGACATTTCAGGTAACCATAAAAGTATATGCTAAAGTACTAGACACAGTTACGGGCATTTTAGACTGTTTGAATTGTTTGTCAGATGTATGTAAATTAATTTGATTGAGATTAGAATGTTTTGCTGAGAGGAAAGACAAAATTCAGGTAGATACCTAGTTAGAGCGAAGTTACATAGAAAATTCTCAACCTTTGTATCTTTTAATATAATTAAATACAAGAGGACTGTTTAATTGTATTGGAGTTTTAAAATTTTTAATTCCAAAAGGAGTCCTGTTGTTTTCTGTTCCTTGGTATTCAGTGACAATCTCTGTAGTAGGTATTGGAGGATTTATGGGGGCATTTTAGGCTTTTCCAGAGTCATACTGTATCCCTGACATCTGAAATTCATCTAGCTGAATTTCAAGAAAAAAAGAATTCTTCTTTTACTGTCTCCCCTGCAGCTGTAAATATGTATATATAAGTATATGCAGATTCTCATTCACTCTTCTAATTATTATTTAAGATACTGTAATTATATAATACAGTACGTGGCTAGAAATGAATAAATGCGCCAGTACCTTTCTGGCAGTGGGAAAATACATTTTTTTATACATTACGATAATTTAGCTGTGGTATAGTTTTTGACATTTCTTATGCTTAAGGTTACAGAAACTAAGTGCTAATGAGTAGCTTTTTAAAATCTAAAATGGAGGTACACAAAATATGAGGGTTAGAGCTTTCTTAGCACCCTGTCATTGATATTTGTGACCAGCTGTGTGTGGTCTTGGAGAAATCCAGTGATATAGACATGTTCTAAGTTATTTTTTCCTCCACTGTGTTACTTTAATAATATGATGTCATAAGACATCCTTCAATATTGAATTTTGGGAATGGCTGTGTGAGTCTGTATGTTTTAAATAGTTTTAGGCTTCTGAGTAAGACCTGAAGAAGTTGTTTAAAACCTCACAACGTAATTAGCAGACCCTTTTTATTTATAATTAATTGTACCTTTATCACAGTAATTATATTTTGTTAGTCTTTAAAATTAATTATATTTTATTATCAGTAAAAGCCACAGCATTTAAGATGTGGATTTATTTCCTGAAGAATATACGTGCACAAGAAAATGACCAACTATGTCAAGAAACCACAGATACAGCAGAAAACATAATACATGGATGCTTTTTCCAATGACAGAGTTATGATAACAGTGTGATTATTCCTAGAAATGAGATTTTGATCTCTTACATTATTACTCAAGAGGATAAATATGGGGCTCAGTTTTCTCCTGTGCTGTTTATCAGAGACTCAGTGAACATCTTCATTTCTCATCTTCTTCAAGATTCAGGTTATACATGAGCTGCTGTCTTCTGCACTACTGTCTGAAAAGTTCTGGTTCTTAATCTTTTGTATTAAAGATTGACTTAATTTATGGGTTGCAGCTTTACTGCATACCATGAAAGGTGATAGATCAGTATGCTGAATTACTGCAGTAAAGGTATCTTTTATACAAGAGTACTTTAGGATTTGTTTTGAATCAACAGTATTATACTAAACCTTACAAGGATCAAAGTATTGTAAATTATTTAAGAAGTGTGCACTGATTTTTGTATGTTGTTATTAAGTGCGGTTTGGAAATTCATTGGTTTTGTAAAAAAGAAACTAAATGGAATATTTGCAGCAGAATAATAATACTGGATATGTAACAACAAATTGATAGTCATGATTGAGGGGGTGTTCAATATATATTTGTTTTAGAAAATATCTGGACTTACAGGCCTGACTAACGAGTTCAACTGTTGTCAGCATTCATTCATACACATGTGGCACAAGATTCCCCAGAGAAATGAAATGAGAGCAGTAGAAATAGGAATACCCTCCTTGGTTTTCTGTGAGCAAATATGTAATTTCAACTCAAAGCAGTAAATTATATTTTTCAATTCTCAGACTTCCACTTGTCTATCTAGAGCTTGTTTCCAGAAGGTATATTTTCTCATATTATGAAGGAGTGAGAAAAAATACTAAACTTTTTATTCTAACACATATGTATAAAGCTATTTTTTTTTAAAGTAGTGAATTTAAAAAAAAACAGTGTCCTAAAGAATGAGTGTTACTTGACATCAAAAATCTTCATTAAGAAAAAGTAAACAATTTTTCATGAGTTTCCTGTATTACTGTGCATCCAGTCTCAACATATGAATCTAGGCAAGAGATGTGTTACCTTCTTGGATATGGTATTTTTTTTTGTTCTGCAAGGATTCTTTTTCAAGACCTAAAAATAATAATCTTTAACAACTCTAATGAAAATAAATTGAAGATAAAAATTCAGGCTGTTGTGTTCTTAGGCAAAGTTCCATGTGCTTATAGGCATTCTTAGATGTGGCATTTTTTTGTTCTGCAAGGATTCTTTTTCAAGCCCTAAAAATAATAATCTTTAACAACTCTGATGAAAATAAATTGAAGATAAAAACTCAGGCTGTTGTGTTCTTAGGCAAATTTCCATGTACTTATAGGCCAGCTGTAATTTAAGGTAAATGGCATGTTAGCTTGATTCAAGAACAGCGTAGCCAGCAGGACTGGGGGCTATGGAAGGGATTGTCCCCCTGTACTCAACATTGGTGAGGCTGAAACTTGAGTACTGCATTCAGTTTTAAAAAGGACACTGAGGAAAGGAACATGTCCAGCAAAGGGAAACAAAGCTTGTGAAAGGTCTAAAAACATGTCTTTTGAGAAATGGCTGAAGGGCACTAGGTTTGTTTCATTTCAAGAAGAGGAGGATCAGGTAGGACCTAATTGTTCACTACAAATACTTGAAATGTGGTTGTGGTGAGGTGGTAGTTAGTTTCATCTACCACTCCTGTACTGAGAGGACAGGAGGAAATGGCCTATATTCCGTACCATCTACATCATGCCCAAATCCTACACTTTCCAATTATATATATATATATATATATATATATATATATATATGTATGTATGTATATATGTATACACATATATATAGATGTGCAAAGATATAATTTCCATAGTTAGTGATTGTCACTCCAAGGTGTCTGTTGAATTCATTTAGGCCATATTCTATCCATGCTAGATGTCTTTCAGGGCAGGAGGGCTGGTTTGCTGTTGGGTGGTTGAGAGCTGCGTCAGGTGCTCATGACTGGTGTACCTGGAGCAGTCCATTGTCATTGTCCATGGAAGTTATGGCATGCAGAGGCAATATCATTCACCAACCAGTGTGACATGCATGTTTAACACTACAGACTGTTCTCATCCAAAGATCAAATCCCCTTGAGGTACACATCATGTTTCCCTGTCTCTCTGCATTACCCACTAAGTGCACTTGGGTCCTTTAGCAAAAACACAGACAGGTTTGCCTTAACTGCACTAATTCAGTCTTACCTAGCACATTTCCCACATGTACCACAGGGACTTTATCCTCTTCTACAGTACATAGAGGTTTTGGCTTGGCAGGGCCAGCTCAGCTGGTAGAGCCTTTACTGTTAAAAGTATATCTCAGTGTTTGAAGGTTTCCCCATCCATTGCTTTCAATGTGGTGCCCAGCTTTGTGGTGCTCAGCTTTCTCAGAGGTAATTCAACATTCTCAGGGAACATGATATATTCACTGTGTTTTGTACAGTCTGCTTTTTAGTAGTTGGGGGCCACTAGAGCTGGCCTTGTGGGAAGCTTCTGAAGCTTCCACCATGTCCAGCAGAGCCAATCCCTGACGGCTCTGAAGATGAACATTCTACTGGCCAAAACTGGGCCGATGAGCGAGGTTAGTAATGCCTCTGTGATAATGCATTTGGGATAAAAAATCAATATGATGTGGGGCACTGTTAATTTCAGTTGGAGAAGAGGAGGAGATGAGAACATGGCAACACCAAGGTCAGTGCAGAAGGAGGGCAGGAGGTGCTCCAGGCACCAGAGCTGAGATTCCTCTGCAGGCCGTGATGAGACCATGATGAAGCAGCTCTGCCCCTGCAGCCTTTTGGGATCCACGGGGGATGCAGAGATCCACCCACAGGCCATGGGGGAGGTGCTGGAGAGGGTGGGTGTCTGGAGGAGACTGTGATCCAGTGGGAGACCCGGTGGAGAGAGAGGGCCCTGCTTCCAGGGTGGAGCAGTCTGTCCTTGGAGGACTGCACACCATGGAAGAGACCCTCGTCACAGCAGTTTTAAGAGGACTTTGTGCTCATGTGAGCGATTCATATTGCCATAGTTTCAACAGAACTGCCACTCATGAGATTTGAAGCCACACCCAGGAAGTTCATGGAGAACTGTCTCCCATAGGAGGGACTCCATAGCCTCACCCGGAAAGGACTCCTCTCCCAGAGCAACAGAAGAAAATCGTTGCGTGACGATTTGACCAATGCTCCAATGCCCTGTCTCCCTGCACTTTTGGTGGGACGGAGGGAGGGTTGGGGGAAGAAAAGATGGGTTTTTTTAAGGGCTTATTTTCCTTCTCATTATCCTCCTCTGATTCTGTTAGTAATAAATTCACTTTGTACTTCCAAGCTGAAACTGTTTTGCTCTTGGAGTATTTTCTCCTTACCTCATGAAGCCTTCATAATTTTTTGCTCTCCTCTGATCATCTGTGGCAGGGTAGGGTGAGTGAGCAACTTTCAGGAGTGCCTGGAGTTTGGCCAGTGTCAAACCACAACACCTGCTCAATACCATGCTCTCTGGACCAGATGTCCCTCAGGTTATTTTGAAATGAGTCCCGTTGTTCAACTCAGTTCCTTCAGGGGTGCCATTTCCCAAGAGGACTTGCTTTTCAAAGCCCAAGATGGAGTTCCAGGAGGTGGCAGGAGGCACAGGTACTTCTCCTGCCATTCAGTGTTTGTCTCCACCCCTGTAAGCAAGCAGTGCTTGCCATGGCAGGTTTGTGTGAGTGTGATGCAATCATTCTGCCAGGTGTCCCCATATTTGTATTTCGAACATTGTCACCCACACATAGGGGTTCTACTCCCTTGGCCTGCTTAATTGTAGTGCATGTTTCACAGGTATGGATAACCTGGTAGTTGATGGCCATGGTGAAGTCCACCCCTCAGTCACAAGCCTGTCTGTGTGCTGCATCTCTTCCCTGATGACCTGAGGCATCATGAGCCCACCAAGGCAGAAATAATTCACCTCACTGTTGCCATCACAGATCTAACTAAATTTGGTCTTGGCAACTTGATGCATCTCTCTGCTGTTGCAACACTCCTCAGTATCACAGCTCCTAGGTGTACGTGCATCTACATTATATACTTTTACAGCCAACTTTTCTATCCAAGGTACCGAGGTCTCATCACAATTCAGCTGCCCAGAAGCATTTACCTCTGCACTGACAATTTTCCATCATTTTAGCCACCTCCACAGAGCATCCATGAGTCAGTAGAAGTGGAGTGTTGGCTATTTCTCTTGTTCAGCAATATCTAAATCCAGCTGGACAGCTTTCAGCTGCAGCCTGAGTTCATCCACCTTGCCCCTTAATTGTTTCGGCAACTCATTGCATAGGAATCCATATAGCAGCTTTCACATTTTCAATTTATTCCTACAATACAGATGGAATGAGTCAGCGATGAGAGTGTGTTACTTTTTATTTTCAGGTAGCTGATTATATGGTGGCACCTCCTCAGCATATGATACCTTTTACTCCTCCTCCATCTCCTTTGATGATAGTCCGAAATTATCACCTTCAGGCCAGATCATGATAATTTCCAAGGTCCCTGGCAGTTGTGATTTCCTGTTCAAGTCAGGTGTGTGGTAGTGCAACCCACTTGGTAACATCAGTGGTGTGATATGTGCAAGGGTCGTTCCCTTTGAACATCCAACCCGGCACTGCCGGTCGAGGTGCCAGAAGAGGCTGTGCTTCAGTGGAAATCACTTCTGAAGCAGCTCAAACCATTTCATAAATTGCCAGCATCTCTTTTTCAGGTGGGGTGTAGCAGGTCAGAGATCCTTTTTATCTCCAGCTCCAGTAGACCAGCAGTTGTGTTTGTGTTTTTTTGCTAGAGACTCCAGGAAGGACCATTCTCCCTGGCTGCCATATAGAGAACATTTTTCACATGCTGTCCTTTTCTGAGTGGCCCAAGAGCTACTGCATGAACAATCTGCTGTTTAATTTGTTCATAAGCCTCTTGTTTTCAGGTCCTCACTTGAAATTATTCTACTTCCATTTTGCATGATGGAGAGAAGGCTTACAGTTCTCTCTCTTATTATGTGCAATATACTTCCTCCAAAAAACCCACAGCACCTAAGAAAGCCATGTTTCCTTCCTGTTGGTTGGTGGGGACATAGCTGCTGTATTTTTGACCACGTCCATTGGAATGTGATGATGTTCATCCTGCCATTTTAACTCCTAAAAACTGAATTTCCTTGGCAGGTCCCTTAACTGGCCTTTAGGAGGAGTTGAATTATCTTCTCCCCTTTCTAAAAAAGCTTTCTTGCAGTGTTGCCCCACATGAAGATGTCATCAGTGTGCTGCAAGTGTGCTGGAATCTCACCCTGTTCCAGTGCAGTCTGGATCAGTCATGGCAAATGGTGGGGCTGTGCTTCCACCCCTGCGGTAGTTGGTTCCAAGTGTGCTGGACACTGCTCCAGCACTGCCTCTGGGTGTCTGTTCATAATTGCACCCATTCTAGAAGGGGAACAGGGGAGGATGATTTTCTGCAGCTTTTCTCACACTTTTCCTTCTTCAGGCCTCTTTAACAGCTTTTGAGAATTTTGACTTTCTTGTGTCTGTTAAGGAAAGAATGTTCTTATTGCTACATCTGCCAGATCTCCTCAGTGCCATCCACACCACGTATAGAGTTAGAGACCAAAAAATTTACAGACTGGAAAATGAACTCAGAATACGCTCAGGGCTCTAGCCATGCCCCATCATAGCTACTGAAAGAATTAGCTGTTACTGTCCTGGCCAGAAACAGGACACAGTAATACATTTTAATAGTACAGTAGATCTATAATTATGCTAGTTGCTCAAGTGGAAAGGAATAGGTTAGCCTTTCCTCCATACTATAGATAAATGTGTAGAAAAGTTTCGGAACTAAGTAATATTCATTTGTCCTTGGTTAAGGTAAACTTTAAACTTTCCATGTAAACTATAACTATAACATAGTAATCAGTAGAAGACCTGGTGAATTTTGAAACCCATGTCTGTTTTGTTATCTAAATTATGGTATGTTGTGAACAGCGTGTGTTTCTGTAAAGCTCCTAGACATTCACAGACAGCAGGTGCTAATGAGCTGTATAAAGTGTTATACATCTTTGTTTTAAACAAGATAGAAGATGGCAGGCACATCTTAACCTCTTTTTTCTGTAAATATTCTAAAAATAGGTAAAGTAACCTATCTTGATGGAGGACTGATCAGCTTCCTAGCCACGTTTTAGAAATGTAAGAGTTAAGGTGTCAAAATCAGGAAGAAAATGCCCTGTGACCATATGTTACTGATATGAAAAGAAAAACAAAACCAAAACCAAAACCTCTATATTTTTACCAAGAAGACAAATGCATTTTAACACATCATGTAGTAGACAGAAGTTAAAAGATTGAAGACCTGGTGATAAACTGATATTTGCGCTATCTTTCCTGAAAAAGAAGAGGATGAGTTTGAAAAATGTCAAGTGCAATGTTTACCTGCATTGCTTTAGAAGTTCATTAGGAAGAAATAAATTACTGCACACATTCGTGAAATATTCACGTAGGAGTTTTATGGTCAAAACTTGAATGTGATCTCATTTTTAGAGAGATCAAATGAGCCTGTGTGGAGGAACAGCAATTTTCTAGCAAAAATTGAGTATAAACAAGGAGTGTGCAAAAAGTGGAAGCCAGGAAGACAGGTAACCTGTAAAGAACATAGAGACACTGTCTAAACACACAGATATAGTAGGAAAGCTAAAACCTATATGGAATTGAATCTGGTAAGGGAGGTTGAGCAACAAATCACGGAAGCAGATTGGGTCAGAAGAGACCTTTAAGATAAGTTAGTTCCAGCTCCCTACCACAGGCAGAGACAGCTTGCACTAGAAGGAGTTCTGTAAGCACACAGGGAATAAAAAGAAAGCTAGAGGCAATGTGAGCTTGCTGCTGAATGGTGAAGGGGTCCTGGTGAGAGAGCACAGAAAATATTAAGGTACTGTATAGCTTCTTTACCTCAGGATTCACTAGTGAGTGTGGCCTTCAGCAGGCCCCAGAGATCAGATGGAAAGTCTTGCATGAGGAAGACATTCCCACAATGGAAGACAGTTGGGTTAGAAAACAGTTAAGCAATTTGTAGAGCCCTACCACAGGTGTAAGTGTTGAGGGAGGTAGCTGATATCACTGATAGGCTACTCCTAGTAGTTTCTCAGTAATCATGGTAACTGGGAAGGATGTCTTAAGATTGCAGCCCTGTGCTCAGGGTTGCAGAAAGGAGGACTAGGAATAAGCCACTCATATCTCGAGTTAGTCCTTAGGAAGGTGATAGATCAATGGTACTCTGGGGTACCATTTCCAAGCATGTGTACCAAAGAAGATGCCCAGAAGCAGTTCAGATGTATTGATTCACCACAAGGGAGTCTGGCTTGAGCAACTGATAATTTTCCATCTGGAAGTGACAGGCGTGGTAGATCAGAGGAAACCAGTGTTTCCTCTTAGGCTCAAGGCTATTGTCTGCCTTGACAGTGGGAATTCTATTGGCACTGTCTCCCAAAAGATCCTCAGAGAGAAGCTAAACTCCTAGAGAAGCTGAAGAAGCATAAACTGGATGAGGAGACAATGAGGTGGATTAAAATCTGCTTAAATGACTGGCACCAGAGGGTGCTAAATGGTGACAAAAATTCCTCAATTGGTGTACCTTAGGCTCAATACAGGTTCCAGTCCCATTTACTGTCTTCAGTAATTATTAGGATGTTGGGTCACTGTACCCTCAGCAAGTGTCCTGGTAGTACAAAACTGAAGAGTGACTCATAAACCAGCGGGTTTTGCTGCCATTCAGCAGGTGGCAGGAAAGGGCCAACAACAGCCTTGTGTAGTTCAAAAATTGCAATTCCAGAGTCTGGTACTTGAGGAAGTTTACCAGACATGTACCATAACATGCTGGAGGTTGACTGGCTGGAAAACAGCTTTCCTGAGGCCCAGGCTCAGTGGACACTATGCTGAACACAAGTCAACAATTTGCCCTTAGCTGCAAAGGTGGCTAATGATATTCTGAGCTGCGTTAGGAGAAATGCTGTCAGCAGGTCAACAGAAAGTGATCCTTGCCATCTTTTCATCACTGGTGAGGCCACATCTGGAGTACTTTACCAAGTTCTGGGCTCCCTAGTACGAGCGAGACATGAACATACTGGAGAGAATCCAGCATAATGAAGGAGCTTGAGCATCCTTTGCGTGAGAAAAGGCTGAGAGAGCGGAGACTATTTAGCTTGGAGAAGAGAAGGCTCAGGGGGATCATAACAGTTCACATTAATACCTGCAGGGAGGGTGCATTAGAGGACAAAGCCAGGCTCTTTTTAGTGATTTCCAGTGACAAGACCAGAACCTGAAACACATTCTTTGGCTATTAGTTGGTGATAAACTTCTCTCCATTTTTGGAATCACAGATGAATAGGGAAGGCTTTTTTTTTTTTCCATTTTAAATAATGAAATAATATCTTTCATAGTTTCATAGTTTCTGTAGCAATCTGATTGAATTCAACTGCAGTAATTCTGAAGAACCAGCTTTATACTCTGTTCTTTTTCATTAAAAAATAACTGTTAAATCTCTATCAGCTGTTTAAAGAGTTTTGATTTTTTTCAAGGAGCTGTAGAAATCGCATTAAAGTGTTTTGTTGTTCTGTAGTAATTTCATTATTTTCTTACATTCTTTTTAAATGTTACTTATCTCATATTTTCTGGTTATTCATTAAAATATTCACGCTTCTGTGCAATTCCTGACAAGCATGTATATATATGGCATTTTCGATCAGCTCTTCACAATCAGCTTGAATTATTAACTATTTTTCAGTGTATTTGAAATATATTTCCCTGTTCTTTGTTCTGTAATCTAACACCTGAGAAATTGGGACAGATTATCTCTGGAATGTTTTGGTTCGTTTAGTTTTTGTGGTTTTTTTTGGTTTTTTTTTTTTTCTTGTTTTTTGTTTGTTCGTTTTTCTAAAACTTACAGTCTTCTCTCAAGTGTTTCAGTTACTTGGAAGTCTGGTTTCCAGTTTGCGAACAATACTATCTTTAGTTTTGGATTAATTTGAGAACCAAAGTATTTGTCATCTAGGTGGGCTTTGAAAGTAATTTGTAGCCACTGCATCTTGTCATATATTTAATTCCATAGTGAACGTAGCATTAGTTTGAAGCACATTGATTGATAAAATATCTTGGAAATATGCAAGTAAAGTCTGTACTCAAATGTACTAGCTGTTAGCATAGAGCATTCACTCAGCAAACAGTTTTCAGAACTGAAATTAACTATTTGCTGTGAAAAAGAGTATATCTGTTCCTGGAAGCTGATTTGTGATGTGAACAAATGATAATGTGTATTTATAATCCAGGTAGTTCCTTTATTTCCTCAGCCCTTAGATTTTGCAATAGAAAACTTGAAGAAGATATTTAATGCTTCCATATCACATAAAATAGCAGCTGCAATTTTAATTAAATCTTTGCTTTCATTTGCTTTCATACTTTGTATATACAAGGACCTTAGGTACAGGGATTTTCTTTTTATTCCTTTGAACAGCAGTGTTTTTACTGCAGTGTCCATCCTCACAATTCATATACACAGTCTCACGATTGGTAACAAAGTCCAGCCGTGTTCATGAAATGCATCAGTGTGGATAATTTTGCTGCAGATTTTTTTTTTAATTTTCTCTCATTGATGAAAGGTAATATAAATAGTATTTGCATTACAAAGCAGTTTATACTTTTCTTGATGAAATGTTGTGTGATACTAGGAACTAGCTTCACTAGGGATCTTCATTACCAGCAAAGTTAACTTACTGGAACACTGGTTACACATGTTCTGGTATCTGCTTTGGCATATTCAGCTAAGTGGGATATAGATCATGTCCAAAATTTAAGTTCACCTAATTTTTTATTTAAATGTAAAAGAATATTTACTTCTACCTTGGACTCTTTTCTATAAAAACTCTGAGTTTTTATAGAAAAACCCTTGGCTTTAATAGATACTGATCCAAAAATGCTATTTTAGGGTGATAGGGTTTTTTTAATTTCTAAAGAATGCACAGCTTTGTTTTGTTTATTTCATTTTGTTTGTGTGTGTTCCCTGTTGCATCCTCACCCCCTATGAAGTGTTACTGTACTTTTTAATGGAAGTGAGTACTGTACTTTTTAATGGAAATGAGTTGATTGTTGGCCCTGGCCACTCTCTTGTTCCTCTACCCCACCATGATCTGGGGGAGAGAATAATAAGAGTGAAAGTGAGAAAACTAGCTGAGATAAAGACAATTTATTAAGTGAAGGAAATAGGAAGAAGGAAAATAACAATGTGAAGACTACCACTTTCCACAAGTGTTGTGCATTCAGACAGTCTTTGAAAAAGAGCTACACCCTAAAAACCCTTCCTTCAGTTTTCATTACTGAGCATGATGCTATCTATCATGAAACATCCCTTCAGTCAGTTGGGATCAGCTGCTCCAGCTTCCAGCTTCTAGGACACCCTAGCTTACTGTGTCTGAATTTGTTTGACTTAAAAGCTGAATTTTCATCTTTCCTGCTGTTTGGCATTGTTCCTTCAGAAACAGAAGTAGAAAATGCTGTATTAACTCTCTTCCAACTACTCAGCAGATTTTCACAGATAAATCATTACTTTCACAATTGTACCTATGTAACAAAGGTCAAGAGACTGTAGATATTTTTACTGGGGAGAGAGACATATGGTGGGCCAGCTTGGCCATCCAAGCAAGAGCTATTACATCATTGTCATCGTAAGGGATAAATCTGACTCTACAAAAGGAAAGAAAGGCAAAGGTAACATCCCAGTAAAGGGAACATATTTAAATAGAAGCATATATTCCAATGTGTTTAGTAAAAGAGATATTGCTTCTGAGTTTCAGGACACTCATGCAACCTTGGATTAGTTGGTAACTCTGAGTGTGCCTAGAAGCAAAGAGTCTGAAAGGAGCCAATTTGTGTATGGGACAATATTCTATCAATATACTGTTTTAGAATTTTTTTCTGCTTGTGCCAGATGCGTTTACATTTAGACTTGTATGTGTGTTTGTGGACCTGGTAATTCCATAGTTGATGGAACCTTTAAGAGGAATAAAATTTACATTTTCTTTTTTTCAGTCTAAGTCTGCCAGATAATAATGTTATAGCATAGCACTTAAAGTTGGATTTTTGCCAGAAAAGGACAAGCAAAAAGGAGTATTGGCAAATGTAGTTAGTGAACTTTACGGCTCATATTAACAGCAAGTAAATGACTGAGCAAACTTTCAGCCATATGCTACTGTATGTGTGTAAATGTCAGCTAGTTAGATAAATTAGAAGAGGTTATGAACTATCTAGGCTACACAGGTACCTGAAATGATAGCTGCTATGTCTAGACCTGTTACAGAAGTCTGTATCTTAACAGAAGCCTTAGGGTTTTGGAAAAATTTTGCATTAAAAAAGAAAAAAATCAGGCAGTCAGCTAGCAGGTTTTGTCTTTTCTAACAAAAATTATTTAAACCAATCCATAAAGAAGAGGACTCCAAAAGAAAAGCTTCTATCACTTTGTGTCAGAAGATACTAAAACTCTGAAAAAGTTTCACTGACAACATTTGACAGTGTGTTTTATCTCAGTACTGTAAATAGTAGAATACTCCATTTTATGGAGGCTTTCAAAAGTATAACAGGTCATTGTATAGCTGTTGCTTTCTTACCTCATCATTAATTTGTTGTAAAAGATGTAATAGGACTCTGTCAGTTTACAATTTAGGCATTATCATCTGAATAAAGAGAAATTGAATATATGAGGGAAATATTTCTGCTATATAAAATAAAGTTAGTATAATTGTTACAGGTAAGATTTTGATAAACATGTTTCCAAAGCACGTAATTTTAAAAGGTAAAAAATATGAAACCTGGATTATAGCAATAATGTTCTGTCTGCTTTTGTTGTGGACAAAAAACCCAAGTGTTATATAATGCATTTTTTCTGGTTCTGTGGGTCATAGAGGGATCAGACCCAGTCATCAGATTTTCTGAAGCATTTTGCTAAAATTGATCAAGAAACATAGAACTAAAGAGGACGAACTCTAGAGAGAGCACAGTCCTCAGAGGTTTAGATTAATTAAACTAATTAAAACAGTTTGGACAGTTTTCAACCCAAGTGTATCTACTTGCCTAACTACTGGAGCAGATGACCATTAAGTAGACAATTTAGGTGGCTGTTTTGCTGACAAAGGAAATCCTGTGCAAACTGAAAAGAATTAAAGTTCCAAACTATAAATAATTGCTGTCCAATCTAGACTGTCACTACACAGCTGTCTAGACCTGAGAGTGAGAGAGCTGGTGCTCTTCCTGCCTTCCAGTTGTGTATACAATGTGACCACGTAAGATTTCAGTTTCAGGACAGTATTACTTGGACTAGAAGGTGTTTCCCTGTGCATAGTTCTGCTTAATTAAAATACCTAAACAGAATATGTTTTGAAAGCTGTTCTCAGTATTTTTTAAATTAGTGATGACAATTACAAATACTGTGTGATCAGTTAAAGAGTGCTCTTACCCTTCTAAACATAACAAGAGGCAATCTATTCCTGCATCTCAGAGACCATTAGATGTTCTCCTGTTCTGTTCAGAAATTTTGACCTGGAGGTATGCTTCTTTCCTCTCTGCAGTCTCATGAATGTCTTTCATGTGGTCTTCAGAGCATTTTCTAATGTGATTCTGTATGATTCTTAAATCCCTCTTCTGAAAATCAAATATTATATGTCTTCAAGATATTTGCTTACCATTTTTAATGGCAAACTATTGTTATGAAGAGGTACATAGGCTTTGATGAACAAAAATTTTCTCCACTTTCTCCAGTATGTGTTGGGGCAAAGCGTTGGCAGAAAGGCATGAAGGAAAAGCCAGCTATTTTTATAGCATCACTGTGTACAGTCCAGGGCTAAGTGAAATATTTTAGTTCAATTAAAAAAAAAATCTTCATCTAAAGCACAAAATTCATCAGTATCAGGACATGTTTTTGTAATTTCTTTCCAACAGAATGTTTGACCAAATTTTGAACAGCAAAGGAAAAGCTTCTGGGTGTTGGCCATTTAACAGTTAGGAAGATTTTTTGGTAGGTATTAGAGCACCACAAGGCAAGAAAAATCAGAAAAGGAAAAAAAAAATAATTGCAAGGAAACCATTCTTCATGTAAAGTCAGATGGTGTAATTGTTGCAGCTGTCCTGTGTAGGGACCAGAGTGGAAGTTACAGAAAAAGAGTTGTGGGAACATTGGCTAGGGAACTGAGGAATGCGCTAGGTAGTTTAACTGTTGATGGCTTTACTTAGGGACCAGATTTATCTTTAGTACATGATGTTAGATAATATTTCTATTTCTAAAGTAATCAAGGATGTCATAGTATGAGCTCTGATTTACGCACAGTTTTGTGAACTTGTTAGCAGAGGATTCTAACTCTATTAATTCTACACCTTTTGTAAACTGAGATATTATAAGCATGTTATTTATAAAAACATATAAATATATTTTAAGTTGTGAAAAAAATAGTGTAACTCAAAGCCTTGTCTTTCTACTTCAGAACTGTCCTGGCATGGGTAAGAAAAGTACTCTGAAATGTGTCAGTGACTGAGACTCAAGCTGCCAGTTCCTGATGTAGAGCTGAGGTTTTAGTATAAACTGCAGAATCTGATCTGTATTCTGCTAGCAGGAAAAGAGACATGACCACACAATTGATTTTTTTGGGTTTGGAAAATTCTGGAGATATAATAAAAAGTGTTCGGACTTTGCAGATGTTCTGCACAACAGCATTAGATTAAGCTGGTTCATTCACCATGCAGTTTAAACAGTACATCTGATAACCTTTTTCAAAGTTAGAACATCAGAGCATAGATTTCATGTGCAAACATGAAAATCACAAACTAACAACAAAGTGTGGTGAGTTTTGCTTGAATTGAGTCTTTGTGAAGAACAACAGATCATTAAACAAACTAAAATAAAATATACTAATAGAATTTTTTTTTAAATCTGACACAAAGTAATCCCCCGAGTTTTATAAAATCTAATTTATTAAGAATATGCCTTGTACACGTAAATACATAAATGAAATAAAAATAGTAAGTCTGTAACTTCAGATATATTTCAGAAAACATCCCAGGGTGAAAATCCTTAACGTTCTGGGATCAGAGTATGTAACTGGTGCATGCCTGAGTCCACTTTGGTTCATAGGTCATGTGAGCCAGACCAGAAGAATTATATCTCAAAAAAACCTGAAATCCAGTTAATTCCAAAACTCTGTTAAATCTTTTGTCATTAAAAAACAAATAATTAAGGATGTGCCTAAAGTACCATTCTTGTGATATGCCATTCATGGTGTTGTTATATGTATGAGTTAAGACTTTCTGAATTGGGTCGAGAGAATGGAAAGGGAAATCCTAGAATATGTTTGTGTAGTTGAAAAGTAGTTAGTTCTTTAAGAGATCCAGTCTTGATAATTCTGTAGTATGTTTTGAGTCAAACCACACTAGACCACATAGATGGGATTTGCACTTAAAAGGAGGCAGAGATTCTTCTCTGTCTTTAATAAAACCTCTCCTTCTATGTACAGTAGTTTGTGTGGCAACATAAAAGCTTAGTTATAACTCTAGCATTAAATTTTTGTAATTTAGTATTAGTTGTGCATGAGTTTTAATAATTTTCAAGAATATCACAGACACAAAACTCATTGCTGATGTTAGCTACCAAGGTCCAGATTCTGCTGGCCGTACTGTCTTGTTTACTTTAGGTGGAGAGTTAGGAAATTTGCCATATTTCAGTTTGGAAATCCATTTTTATTAATCACCCTTCTAATATATGTAGCAGTATTATTTGCCATGAACTTTATGCAGAATCAGTGTTTTAAAGATATCATGGGATAGAAGTAAAATGTCTCAGTAAATGTATTGTTTTAGCTGAAATCTTTTCATTAAAGATATATTCAGAAGGATCTAAATTTATAACAATGGTGGGGATATGATATGGCCTTTCTTTAATGGTTGGGAGGAGGAAAAAGGAGAAAAAATGTATAGCTTGTGACCCCGTGAATTTGAAGACATCATTCTATATAAATTACACCCTCTCAGATTGCATGGAAGTGTAAGACAGTTGACCATAGCAGTGTGCAGTAAACCCTTGCAATAAGCTGATTTACACTTTAAAAGTTACACATTTAAGGGGCAAGGCAGGACACATTTGTTTATAAATTATTTTCTTTTACCTATCTTAATCCCTTAATGACTGTCTTGTAATTTGGTTTAATTTCTACTTTTTGTATAAATTTTCTAACAGAAGTTGATATAAAAGCCTTTGTGGACAGGCATGAGTGATTCTGTTTCTGTGGCAACATGGGTGAATAGAAGAATGATTTCCTTTTGGAACCTTTCCTAAAAGCTGTTTTGTACGCCATAACGATATCTCTAGATTGCCATCCCTTGTCAGAGGTGAAGGGAGATCACATCAAGGGTCAGCTTTGTTCGTTGTGTTTATAGATTATCCTCTGCAATCAAAAGACTGCACTGCTCCTCTTTTCCTTTGTGGTGCTGAACCAATTCCCTTCTCCACTATACACTGATGATAGGTAACTCAGCAAGATCTTTATTTTTTCAAAACATAACAAATAAACTAGGACTAGATCAACTATTGCAGTGTACTAAAAGTGTCTCTGGTAGCTACTTCAAGTTCCTAATTTTTCAGTTATAGATCTATTTGTAAATAATTTACATTATGCATCTTACTCTCTAGAAAAGCCTGAAATATTAAATAGCAAGTTGAACAGTTCAGTTCAGCACTTTGATTAAGAGGGAGACAAATCTTACTTAGTATTCTTCATCTTGAGGCTTAGTATATAAATACCTTTTTTAAAGTGTGAAGGTCAGCTAAAATAATAGTTTAATTGTGATATATCAGATTATTTAATAATCATGTTGGGGAAGTTTCAAGTCACAGAAAGTCAAAAAGTTCTTTACATTGTATTGTATAAAACTTTAGTAGTATAGCTTGCTAATCGTAGTTAATAATGATGAATATATATGTCATTTCTCATGCTTCCTATCCATAAAGATAATGAAAGACACGTTTTTCTGTTCTGACCTAAGTGAAGGGTCATGCCTGTTAATAGATAGTATGTTTGTGAATCTCAGTATCTTTCCGTCTTTCTCAACCCCTAATTTTAATAGATGTTTTCTGAGAGAGAATTTTATCCTTATAATAAAATTGATTTTAAAGTTTCTTTCCTCTATGTAATGATACTAATGCCTTTGTTATTTTCAGTCAGGTATCTTAAATAAAAGTAGCAAATTTTATTTTTTGTATTTGTGTCATCCTCTGCTCCATATTTGTAATTTTTTTTTGTGAGCCATTTTTACGGTTATTGCTCTAAGTCTTAAGCGTATTAGGTTCTGTGTCAGTAAAGGAGAGAGACCAGTGTCTATGCCCTGTAGAGGAAAGACAGCTATTACATATCAGTCAGTCTCCAAGGAAGATAACCTTTTACTAATGAAAGGCATGGGGATTTTGACTTGAAAATTTTTCTTTCAGAGCTTCTGACTTATTTGCTTAGGGAGAATATATAGTTGTTTCTTTTGACTGTATCTATTTTTACTGTTTCAGTAACTTTGATTTGGAAAATTATAAGGATGAGGTCTTTAATTATTCAGTTGAGAAGATAAATTGAAAAAATTAACACTATGAAGAGAGGTTAAGAGGCTATTTTTTAGTGTATTTTAGGCATATTGTCTAAAAATTACAGTGGTAAAGAGTGAGCATCAGACCTAGAAGATACTTCATGCTAACTGTGCTTTGAGGATTTCATGGGGAAATTATTTGATTCAAAAATAGGCGTAGGGTAAGCTATAAAGTGTGTCTAAAAGGACTAATAAAGGATGACTGTGGTCCTTGTGGTGGTATAAGTGTCTCAGTACAGATAATTGTATAAAAATCTGGAAGCACAAAATAATAATTATAATGGAACTATTGTTACTAAGATACTCAAGTAAATGTAGAACCTGTCATAGAGAAATACAGGCAAGAGATAGTAGTCCATAAGTACAAAATAAATACCTAGTTAAAATGGGAGTCGGACCAAACTTAAGTGTTTCTCTGTAATCTTAGAAATACTACTTAGTACTTAGTACTTACTACTTACTTCTTCCCTTCTTTCTTTCCTCCCTCGTGATCTCACAGGACATTTTAGATTTAGTACAAAATCATTTCAGGTTTTTGTCTATCTTTGTTTTTCTACTTAGGTTTTTTTTTTTTTTTTTTTTTTTTTTTTTAAACATTTATTTTCTTTTGCATGTTTGCATGTTACCCTTGTACTTGTTGTCTAAGGCAGGATATATCTTTTAAGTAGTTAGAAATAATATGATTTTAGTAGTGTGATATCCCCTTCCAGATAGTAGGAAGATCTGAATAGGTGTCTTTCAGAAGCTGTATATTTTAGAAAATGGCTTTCAGAAAGACAGATGTTTGTTGCAGACATCCTGGAACCATGGAAAGTATATGTTACTAGATATCACCAGAAGACAGGTGAATTATTTTTAATTTTAGTGCCTTACCATCTTCTTTTCTTCTGGTACATCTTTAGCATCAATTAACCTAAGTTTTCAGTGAAAAATTTAGTAGTGGTGTACCTAAGTGGAATATGGATTATGTATATACCTATGTAGCAAGAAAATAATCTGCACACTTGTTATACAAGCAGGATTATGGCAATAAACACCTAATGCTTGGCAGAAACACATATGTTTATCATATTCAATTGAGCAGTATTTGAAATACAGAGCACGATGAAATTCATTGACATTCTTACCATAGAGCTGTCATTGCAGCACTGATAGCAGATGATAGTTCTACAAGCACATGTCAAATCTGTGCTTACCTATTTTGACATCTGTTGACGGAAGTTCTCTTTTTCTATTTAAGTGGACAATAACCTTGATATTCCTTGTGAGCAGTAGAAGCCTACAAATGTTGTTTCAAGAAGGATGTCTCAGCTTGTGATTTGTACCCATCATAGCAAATGAGCAGATGGAAACATCAAAAACCAAACATTGGCACATTTGAAATAGATCCTCTTGCAACATTAAATCTTTAATTGTTTTGTTCACAGGCCATAACTATTTTCTTGACATTTGTGGATATAAAAGAAATTTTACAGAATTAATTTGGTGATAATTATGTTGTCCCCTTCTCACCCACCTTAGTTCCTGATGTCTCCTTCCATATAATAATCCTTCAGCATTTTCCATTTCTCTATTTTCCATAAAATAGAAACGAGCTTATGGAATAATTATGGGAGAAGAACATTTAGAAACATGACAAGCTTTCCATCTTTACTTTAGTATAAAGTCTGGCACACTCCTTTAGGAGCAAATTGTGTCCAGCTTGAAGTATAAACCAGAAGGACTTCCTTTTGCTTCAGAATCCATAGTTGACAATATTACAGATTTTTTCAATAGCAAAAAGTAAATTCTACCATTTTTCATTTGAATCAATGATGAGCTCTAAGCCCAAACTATGCACCTGCAGCACGTTGTTACTTCGTTTTTTTAACCAGTATTGTATTATGGATCTAAAGTAATATTATGATGAAAAGTTAGTATAAGTGAATGCATTTATATAGTAGTTCTTTAATGACTAGGGCTAAGTGACTAATGCTATCTATCTATCTTTCTGACATCAGTTGGTAAGCTATTCCTTTGAAATAAATTAGTGTCTTAAAAAAAAAAAGGGCAGGAGCATTAGTTACCAAGATTCTTCCATTACCTTTTAGCAATGGGATGGACCATATGAAGTAGTCTGGATATTGAATACAACTGATAAAATGAAGTCCTGTGGCAAATTAAAAACTATTTCTGTACCATCCCTAAGATCAAATAGTGATTTTTACAAGCACAGTAATTAAAAAAAAAAAAAAAATCAGCCTTTCAGAACAACCTCAAGTTCACTTGCAATCTCCAAATACAATTACTCATTTAGAACATAGTAGTAATTTCTAAATGGTAGTGTAAGTCTTTCCTAATTTGTGGTTGCTTTGCTTTGTTCGAATATAGTATTTATGATGTTCATTACTAGCAACTGGTTAGGTGCTCCTATTCATATAATGAAACAAACTACAACGTAAATATGCACAGACAAAATTTTAATCTTGAAAAGTCTCTTCAGAGTCAGCAGATATATCTTTAACAAAAGGGATTTTGTCATTTTAGATGGAGCTTGATTTCCTGATGGAATTATGCCTGTATTTCCATTTGATACAGTCTCTATTAAAGTATGCATACTCTGAAGTTGTAGAGAAATGTAGTGTAAAATAAATACATTGACTTGGTTAGCACTTCTTAATTTTTACAAATTGAGTTATTTCGTGTTCTCCAATGGTGTTCTAAATACCTTTTCACAAGACACCTGTTATCAAGTGGCTTATTACTCTAAAAATGAAATGTGCCATTTATGATCACAGAAGAATACATTTGCTATCTGCTCAGTAATTGATAATCTTTAAAATACTGCATTCTGTCCTATAAAATTAAAATGTTAAGGGCTCTTCTCTCTCCCCAGATTTTGAGTTCTTTTGTAATGAAATGCAAGATTTTCAGATATGCAAAACAAAATTAAGTACTCAGTGTTAGGATGGGGACTATCTCTGATTTTTTTACTGCTTTCTATTACTAGTTTACAACTTAACTCTTTTTATTGATTTAAGCCCATTCATTTAGTAGTATCTTTAGATTTTAGCCATTACATGAGCTCTATTTGCAGTACAGAAAAGTAAGTTCTTATTTCATATTAAAAATTAGTGGTAGTTTCCAACTAGCATGTCATAGCATTAGATGATCCTAAAGAAAGATGGATAAATTAGAATGTATCTACAAATAGCTAAGCGTGGTCTAGGCTACTGAGGGAGAAAAGTTTTATGACTCTTCAGAATCAGTAAAAAAGCTGTGATTTCTTGTACTTCTGTAATCCACTTCTACACAAGATGTAATATGCATGTGCTATTTTGGCCTCTTGCGAGGCTTTCATTATGCTGAGAACCTGTTTCTGAAACCAGTTTCAACTTAACTAGAAAAAACAGCTTCTTGTTAGCATTCACATTCCGTGTTGTTGATGGAAAACTTCCTGTTAATTCAAGCAGGCTTGATTGGTCCAAGTGAAAGAGCTGCTTGTCAACAGTTTCTGAAACAGTAGGTGTGCTGGAGTAGAAAGCTGGAAAATCATGAGTAATTGTTTACAACAACTGTGAAGAGAAGTGTAAATACAGAGAAGTCTTTCTTTAAAAACCTTTGTATTTGATTTGATCAAACAATGAAATTTGTGTATGTTTTTATCATAGTTATCAATGTATGAGAGCTAAAAGGCTTTTTTTGAGTTTTATATTTATATTTTTAGGTATGCCAGTAAGTGCTACTGAAATTGTAAATGAAAACTCAAAACTTTCAAATGAAAGGAGAAAAAATGCTGGGAGGGTAATTAAATGAAGACGCTGGTTCTGTGGAGACCTCTCAGAGAAAATGAGACGGAGATTCTCTTCCAACCCTTGCTCTTATCCTGGGCTATAATGCTTTGCAGGATCAATCACCATGCTCAACTGTTCCAATACCAAACTTAATTTTCATGTTAACAAGAATTTACTGGTGATCAGCATTGCCACAGCAGCCGTATCCTGTCTCCATCTCTACCCTTGTCTGCGTTTCCACATCCTCTGTGGTTTTGACATTCTAGTAAGAAAACCTCTTATTGAGACTTTCTCAGTACACAACTTTAGCAGTAAAAGCCTAATATTATTCAAGAGATACCTTCCCAGATTATTGCAAAATACAGACTCTTTTCATGTCTCCCAGCTAGTTCTTTTTCTGGGTGCATGAAACTTCACCTAGCAGTTAGGGTAACATTAGGATGAAGAGAAAATCATACATGAGCCAGAACAAATGATACATTGTTTTTCCTTTCCTGCATGATTTTATTTCTAAACTAGCAAGTATTACTGGATTCAGCAACAAACAAATTTCCTCTAGGCCTGTAATCTGACTTCAGGCTAAGCTTACTCCTTTACCTGTGAGAGTTTTGAACATGAATGTGTGACCACTGATGACTTTTCAGTATAATTTATTCATTGGCATTTGTTCAGGCTTTAATGTTCCAGAACTTTATCCAGATCCATGTGTTTTTCTCAGTTCCTGTTGTGCAAGTTAAGAATAATATGATAGTGTATGACATAGGTGTATGAAGTAAAATGCATTATTGTTTATGAGTTGGGGCCATATGGAAGTAATGACTACTGATGAAGAAATTAGTAATACAAGTACTCAGGAAAGAGTTTGAGTGTTGTGTAGTAAAGAAAATAATTAATTCTTGACAGTAAAAGAGCAGGGCAAAAATCTGAGCTTACTGCTTTTAAAATGTGAGCATAAATTTGTAATTAATAGATTGGTCTGCTGAGGAGGTACCACAGCTGATCCCTTCAGTTTTGCAAAAACAAGGGCAAATATTTGTCTATTATTAAAGCTGAAAGAAGAACAAAGTCTGGATTTATAAAAGAGAGGGCAGTAAGGACAAGAAGACTGATTACCTACGAACACCCTGAACTTTGAGGTGAAATCATATGTTAATGTCAGCTAAACACAGCCAAAATATGTTGCTTGCACTGTATTTTTCTAGTCCCCTTCTATTTTTGTGTCCAGTATCATAAATTATGTGACCTACATATTTTCCTTTTAGGAGACCATATCAGTCTATCAGATCATGGGATTGGAAGCTTTTACCTACTGTTTTGCTAAGACATAATTTGCTAATGGTTTTAGGGAAAAAAAATTGTTGTCATTGTTTTCTTATATATCTAATTAATAAGGAATGTTTGTATTTCTGGTATAAATTCATAACTAAGTTACATAGTCAGTGACTAGAATGCATTTAGTCCAGTTAAGTGCCTGCAGGGGTGGAACTGTTCACATACCAAATTTTATTTCTTGACAGGGATTTTCAGTGTTAGATCTTCATAGGTTCATCTCTCTGAACTGTTTTTCCTTCTCTTGGTGTGACCGTTTATGCTGCTAATTATTAATTTTTTGTGGACAATGACCTTGGAAGAATGTTTCCTGAGAGCATATCTAAGAACTGTACTCAGTTTTCAGTGTATTTTATTGAAGTCCTCATACTACTTTAAAATTTTTTTTTCTGTTTATATTCTCTTATCTGCCCTCTTTCTCTATTTGTCATTATGGCAAAGGTGTCCTGAATTTGCTAACAAAGTAAAGGGAAGAGCATGCAAAAGGGAAGTTCATGCAAAAGAGAAATTGATGCCTATAGTAAGTAAGAGCTATTGATAATCTAAGGGATGAACTAGGAGAAGAATAAACAGGTTGCTGTCAGGACAGTGCTACCTTTTAAGTAGCTTTTTGTATTGTCTTTGAATTCTCTTCTCCTGTGCCCGTTCAGAGGATGCTCATAAGCTTTCTTGCCCTTTCCTTTGTGTCTCTATTGTGATTTAGATGAACTTTAGCTTTTTTTTTAAGTGAGGAAAAATGGTTGCTGTGAACATATTTTTCTGTTACTGTAATATATTGCTACATTTATGTGTCATAACTTCCAAGTGCATTGCAGAATACCATATTTAACAATATTTAGAATATTTTACTGTGCAGCCTCTGCTTTCTCCCGTCTGGGAATCACTGATCTTCATGGAATCACCATTATTATGTGTGTCACTATTTGTGTAGCAAGTTCAGAACAACTCAGTATAGTGCAAAAGTTTCTGAAACATGTAATTTCAACAACTTAATTTTCATTACTTTGACTTTGTTGAAGGTTTATTTATAGTATTGTGATATTTATAGAATCACAGAATGGTTTGGTTTGGAAAGGACCTTTAAAGATCATCTAGTTCCAACCCCGCTGCCATGGGCAGGGACATCTTCCACTAGACCAGATTGCTCAAAACTCCTTCTTTCAGCCTGGCTCTGAGCACTTACGGAGATGGGGTATGCAGAATTTCTCTGGACAACCAGTTACAGTGCCTCACCTCCTTCTCAGTAAAGAATTTCATCCTAACTTCTAAACAAAACCTTCCTTCTAGCTGTTTAAAATCATTGCCCCACTTCTGTCACTGTCACAACTCCTATAGACTAGTGGCTATTCAGTTTCACCAAGTGAGCCAAACCTGCTCTTTGTTTATAGTGGGAGGAACTTCACTGCCCCCACAATCACTAGGAGGATCAGGGACTTAAAAGAACTGGGAGGCTTTAATGCCGGGTGAAGATTGAGCCAAAGAGGTCACTGGGCACCTCAGACTTCAGTTTATCAGTCATCACTGGTTCAACCTGCTTGCATATCACGGATAGGCTCTCCTTGGACTTTGTTTTCTGGCCTGTGGATTTATAGGATTCCTTCTGGTTATTCCTCATGTCCTTTCCCCAGTCCTGTTCAGATTTTACTTGGCTTTCCCCAGTACCATCCTTAGATATTTCAACTATATCCCTGTACTCTCCCCAGTTCACATGTTCCTGCTTCCACTGGTTGTGCATTTCTCTCTTACTCCTCAGCTTGAGTAGCAAATCATTACTCAGCCATGCTGATTTCCAGCCTGCTTTACTCAATTTCCTACATACAGGATAGAGAGCCATTGAACTCTTAAGAAAAATGTTCTTAAAGAGCTGAATTTTTTGGGTTTGATGGAACATAGAATGCTTTGGTTCACATGGCATGGGAAGACAATGCGCATCCTTAAGGATGAATATGTATTTCAAATACCTGTGCCTTTTCGTAAATCATATATTTTGATTTTTGCTTTCAACTGTCAAGGTAAGAAAGTGGGAAAAAATACAAAAGTAGTTTCTCTATTTCACCTGAATTGTGAATTGGAAGGCAAGTCTTATTACATTTTTTCAAAAAGACCCTTAAATTCTATGTGACAGTTTCAGTCTCTTCATGGAAGTCTCCCATGTTTAGTGAGAGTGGGAGAGGTTAGAGAGTGTACCACATAGGACAGGAAAGCACTAAGGAATCAGGATACTTGTAGTGAGTTACTTTGCATGTAAAGGTGTTCTGTGTGAATTTATACTGGCTCAGTGAATCATCCTTGACTTTGGCTGGTAGTAGTAGCTATTCATCTTTTCCAGGAAAAATGTATAGTACTGATTGTTGTCATGACTACTGTCACATTAAAGTCAACATGCTTTACTCTGCTGAATATTTCCATTTTGCACCACTTTTTAAAAACTATTTATTTAGTCTGTTTTGTCCAGTTTTATAGTATCTTAGGTGGTGGTTAGCTGCCAGTTTGCAAAACACAAAAGCTGAAAATGTTAAATGGAAAAACATGGTAGACAAATTTGGGGTTAAGGCCTCATCCAGAAGGCCACCTTCTTGCTTATTTTTGATCACTTCATACAGTCCTGATGGTGTAAAACACAGAAGCAATTTAATGTAGTCATTCCCTGGGTTTACTTGTGTTCTCAAGCTGGCTCAGAGCATCTAGTGGTTGTCATCTTTTTTCTCTCTATTACTGCAGTCTCACCACTGTGTTGGCACGGCATTTGATGACCCTCCAATCAAATTTCTTCCCTTCCAAGCAAAAAGGGGACTCTTGATAATTAATCACTTTACTCTCCCTTTCCTTACTTCTATCCATAGAGACCATAGCCCCATGCATGAGTCATGTGGATCTCTTCCTGTGCATTCACTGAGCTCTTGAACTTTTAGATATATATACAAGGTGGATATATACCTAAATTTCATTTTGTTTTGGTCCTTCATTTCCTCAAGCCTTTTAAAGAAAAGGTTTAGAGTCAGTGATATATGCTATTGAAACAGTACAGAATTGAAACTGAATTACAGTTCTAAAGGCATAAAATGTATTTTAGTTGAAAAATGGTAAAATTACCTGGTATAAAAAAACACTACTGTAAGACTGATAAACTGTTGCAAAGGACAGGGTACTCATAATAATGGCAACTTGAATTATAGTCCACTTCATCTGGGGGTGGGAAAGGGGGAATAAAATAAACTCTGCTGGTCTTCATCCTCCTTGTATTGTGAGTATTTTTATATTTTCATTGCTACTTTTTATGTTTGTTTAGAATCTTTTTCAAATATTCAAAATTTCAGGGATTTCCTGTAGTTGTTTAGAATGCATCTTTCCTTGATTATACCTTTTATTTCTAGAAAGTTCTCCGGATAATCAAGACCCTTTCCTTTTTTTCTTACATCTTAATTTCCATATGCCCTTCAAAATTTGCAGACTGTTACATCTTTCAATTGTCACTTAGCCAGTTTATAAGCAGCATGCCAATATTTAGCTCGGGGATCTCTTCCATAAATTTTTCCTTAGAGAGCTGCTTATGGTGCTTCTGCCTTTATTTTACTGACGGCTAATTTACGTGCTTATTTTTGTTACTGAACCAAGAGATGTATGTGAAATGTTACTGGGATCTTACCACGTACAAGCATCTTTTGATATGTTGTTTTATGCTACTTCTTTCTTTGTCTGTATGAATCAAACATACTGTTTAAATTTTTTGCTATAGTGTCTGTAAATTATACATACACTCCCCCAATGGCATGGGATCTTTCTCCATGCATCCAGCGACAACATTATTACGGCATTCTGGCTTGATTTGATTGCATCTAATTTTTTCCTTCATGCATTTAGTTTTAATTGTGAGAAAAAAATCCATATGTTGCTTTTTATCTGATTGTTCGGTGTTTGTAAGAAACATTTTTTTTGTTACATTTTTTTTGTTATTTTGGTCAGTTGATGTGAATTTTCACACCGATATTTAGCCTTATCTTTTGGAATCTCTGAATAAGACATGCAGCTAGTATGAAAAGACTGTTCAGTCATCTCTGCATTTCAATTTTCTACTATTTTTTGAACAATATGCTTTATTATAGTAGCAATTTATAGTAAATTTTATGAACATAAAGGATTTTACAGATAAGTATACCTGAATGACTCAGTATCCAGTTTGTTTTAAATGAGTCTAGTTAGCAATTACACAGCAGATAGCTTCTATTAATTTAATTTTATTAAAGAAATCATGATTATAATTTAAATGAAGAGTACTTGGGGAAGGATAATTTATAATAGGCCATGGAATCACTTGCCATTATACAGAATGTGTTGGTATTTTTGCATAGTTCAAATACTTTTGCATTAAATATAACTTCATTAAAGACACGCTTCAGAAGAATTAATGTGATTTGTTAGATATCAACTGTTCAGAGGGCATGGCATTAAAAAACAAACAAACAAAACCAACCCAAAATGTATGCTGGTTACTCCCTGGTCTCTTTTTTGAGAAACTGCCCTCATTTTGGGTCATCCATTAAATTCCAATAAAGTATCAAGAAGTTTTCATAACTATCAAACTGGAATTTTGTAAATAATAACCTGTTTGCTTTGTTCTTGAGGAACAACATTTGATTAGTACGTTTCATTGACACTGAAACCAAGCCATGTTCCCTGTTTCAATTGTTGTCTTGCAAGCAAATGAAAGCCTTCTATAGTTTTTGACTGTTAAAAAAATAGAAATAGTATTCTACAAACACATTTAAAACAACAATGCTTTCAAAATAAAAAGAACATAGGTAGTATGTTTGCTGCTACAGAGACACCTATCTGTAGGGAAATATACACAATGTAAATAAATCTCAGTTAATCTCAGTTATCATTATATGGAGATTAGTTGAATAAGAAGATAAAGGTTCTGCCAACCTTTTTGTTTTTAAGCACCTGTAAAAAGCTCTCAAGGGTATACTGTATAAATATGAGTTCTGTCACAAGGTTGACTTTAAATATTTCATGAGTTCTGCTTCAAATGCTTCTGCACTGCAAAAAATTTCAGTATCTATAATAAGCACATTTCAAAATAATTTTTATAAACTTGTTACTGTTTTATCACTTGGCCTGTATTTAAGAATGCAAAATTGTTCCCAAAATGCAAAAAAAATTAAAGTAAGTATCTCTTAGTGAATCATTTGTAAATCATTCTTGCTGTTCTTTCTAATGGACCTTCTGGGGCTTTGAACTGTATTGTTTCTCTTCATGGCCTTAAAATGACTCCTCTTTGTCTTTGTAGTATGGAAAGGTGTCTCTGAACCATGAGTACCAGACATAACAGTCTTAGAAACTTTCTAAGATAGCTTTTCAGACTGTAAGGCAGTTTGGTGCTTGTGAGTTCCTCTACTGAAGCAGCATTCTGCTGTACAGCCACCTGTGACTGGCAGGATTTGCAAGGCCACAGCTGGAGCACTGTGTGCATTTCTGAGTTCCCCAGGACAAGAAAGATGTGGACATGCTGGAAACAGTCTAGAGAACAGCCAACTCCTCAGCAAGGAAGGCTGAGAGCTGGGCTGGCTATCCTGGTAAAGAGAAGGCTTGAGGGATCTTGTCCATGTGTACAAATACCTAATGGGAGGGTGTAAAGAAAACAGGGTCAGCTGTTTTCAGTAGTGTCCAGTCACAGAGCAGTGGGTAATTGTCACCAGTGATCCTCTTATACCCATATCTACCATTCTGTCATGGTCCATGAAGTGGAACAATAAATTCTATCTGAACATGAGAAAACATGTTTTTTAGGATGTGTATTACCGGCCATTGAGGCAGGCTGGCCAGGGTCATGGTCCTGGGATGTCTCTCCAGGTGGCCCTGCTGGATCCAACCAAAATGGACCAAATGACTTCTAGAGGTCGCTTCCAACTTCAGCCAATCTGCAGGTGACTTTACAATTAAAATGTATAGTATTTAATATCAAATATTATTTGGCCACCTTTTCTCAGTCTTCTGCAACTGACAAAAATAGGTGTGGTAGACACAGGTGATTAGTAAAATCAGACTCTGGAGGAAGTCTGGGTAAGTTAATCAGTCAAGTAGTAAATAATATCCTCTTGCCTTTCTTATACTCATCTTGTGATAGATAAATTGAGGTAAGTAAGTGCTCTCCGATATACTTCAAATCAGCATCAGAAAGGACTATGGCAGTTTGTGCTGCAGGATAACAAACAAAAAGGAAACTGTTTCATAGAAATATCATACTGGGGCGTCTGTTTTGCAAATGGATGATTGCAGTGTTGTGTATTAGCTAAAATTATACCTGGTCTTCTTTGTTAGGGCTAACTTTTTAAATGTTAAAATTTTATTCACTTTTTAGCCACTCACATGCAAAAAGGATGTACCTAAAGGGAGAAATAAAGCTTGCCTACTTGAATCTGAGAGCTAGACATTCTAAAGAGAAACAGAACATTGCAAAATTAAATAGCTAAGAATAAGTTAACACAATGTCAGATACAAGTATTACTAAGCTCATAGGTCACACAGTCTCTGATATGTGGAAAGTCCTAGAAAAAATCCAAGTATATTAATTTATTTGTATCTTCCATTCTCAGATGACTCACAGGTATAAAGCCTATCACTGAGAAGTTGGGAAGAATCACATCACTTCACCACCTGGCAGCTTTCCTTCTAAAGCAGCCCAGGGTAGTAGTAACCTGCTTTATGGCTAGGGTAAATAATCAGGATTGTTAGTATCAGAATTAACTTGGATTGTTAGATTAGCAATATCATGACTGTTGAGAAACTTTTTAGTTGTTCTGTGTTTTGCATGATAATGCATTTGTGAGAACAACCCCACCCTCAAAAAAAAAAAAAAAACAGAAGTAAGATAATTTACATTTATTTAAGCTAGCTATTTGCATTTTGCTAGCTTATTGTTAAGTGATTGAAGACACTATTTTAAAATTCTTAAGCTTTTGCCATTGCTGTTGATAGACTACAGGCCCTACCCAAAAAGGTAGTGTTCCTTCTTTCACTTTTGTGGTTTCTCCCTTGGGTTTGGGGGTTTTTGCATTTTTCATCTGTTCTCTGAAACTCATGATTTTTATGAGTGATCATTATTCTGATCCTTCTATTTTCAGTAGGTGTTCTAACTGTGCTTTAGCAAACTGCTGGAGTCTGGCTGTGTGCTGTCGAGGATTGTCCCTTTCATTAGCAAAGGTATACCTAGCAGGGTGCAGCATGTTTGTACTAAATTCCAGTTATTAAAAAGGTTCTCTCATGGTCTCCTGTAATTTGAAACTTGATACAGATCTGACCTGAAACTGATGGTTAGTCTGTGGATTCTGTCTGCAGAAAATATATTGTATTAATAGAAGAATATAGGCAGCTTGAAAAGGGCAGTTCATGAATAACACTAACATACAGAACATGAATGGCCATTGCGAAGAACCTGATTTACATGTAGAAGAAGATACAGCCTGTCCAAAAGGCCAAATTAGTCCCTAATTGTTTATTTTCCACATCTCCCTAATGGCAATGTAAAAATTAGTATAAAATTAATCAGGGAGAAAGAAATCCTTCTGAATTTTAATTTCATACTTCTCAGATGTGTTATATGTGAGGGCGGGTCTAATAGAATTTGTCAGATAAACACATAAAAATCATAAAATGGCAGAGGGTAAAGGAACATAGGAGGACGCAGCATCCTAGCATGAGTTTTGCACTTGCTAGGTCACTCCACTCTCACCAGGCATTGTTTAATAAGTTTACTGAGCTACTGTTTAAGAAAATCAAACATCACAGACCTTAAAAAAAATCTTGCCGCAGTCGTGTACAGTGAGAGCAACACATAAGTGAATTGGTGTTAGGACATATTTATATTTAAGAAATTTGTCTTAGCAGTTTTCAGGATCTAGTGAGAGAGACTTGGTTTGTATTGGGTCGTTACTCAGTTAAAAATAACCTTTCCAGGTCATGTCATTTTGTTTGCCGCAGTGAAATAAGTTTATTTCAGCAGAATGAGGCCGTTATTAGCTTGGCAGAGTCCACTTGTCAGAATTTTATGGAGCAGAACACCGTTTGGCTTGGAAATTCAATAAATACTGTAATGTGAGAGGAGTTAAATTCCAAGGGCTGAAGGGGCACAGTCTTGGGAATTTGTCACTAATGCATTGTTCAACACTTCTATTGAGAAAGTATCAGGATATATGATGAATGATAATTAAAAATCCTGCAGACATATCTCTCATGATACTAGGTGATGTTAAATACATGGACTGAATAGAATTTTTCATTGTTGAAGAAGAATAGCAATAATGTCAAAAGTGAAAATAAGTGTTTTGCACTTCTATTTCTTCCTACTTTATTTCTCCTACCTGCAGTTCTCCTTACATTGGCTTTAGAAAAGGGATGGTTTAGCATGGTTAAAGGATATCTACAATTAAATGTAGTTGAGCTATTATTGTTTAAATGAGCATGGGAAAAATTTGCTCTGCGACGTGTACTTATCTGAAGTGTGGGAGGCCGATTTTCTGTCTTCAGTGGGAGAGGAATAGGAAAACTAATTGCTCTCCCTGCAAGGTGAAACTATGCAATTCAGTCATGTAATAATTTTAGATGCAAGGATGAGGCAGTCAGCAAAAATGGTTGGGGTGCCCTCAAGCTATCCAGACTCTCTGCTTATGCCTGGAACACTATCATTTGAAATAACTTTTTAAGGGTTGCCTGTTCAAACAAAAAGATTACTTCCAGATGGAGTAATTTTAGGTTTCCAGTCGTATACAGTAACATTTATAGACAATGACCTAATTAACCATTGAATGTATGGTGGAATATGGATTATGCAATGTAATTCTGTCAAGATCGGATTTTGTTTATTAAAGAAATGTATACCTGACATAGGTGCTACTGTCTGGACACTGAAATGCTACTTGGAATGCCATACTTTGTACTATGTACAAATCAGACGAAGCTATTTCAATAATTTTGCCAAGTATTAATACGAGGTAATTTCTAGAAGGTGAAAGATTCCCATGAGGAAGTCAAGTGTTACATCACAGCATGAAACAGCTTTTAATACATTCTAAGTTATATTAACTATGTTTTCTTGAATTTATTATTTTTCAGCTGTTTAATTTGGGGTTATTTGTCACCTACAAATATAAATTTGGAGAGAGTTAAAATTGAAGTAACCTGTATCAATTCAAAGCAGTTCCTCCCTGTGTAATGTGACCAAGTTCAAAGAATATACTGTTGTTCATTTGATCAAAGTAGTACTACCTTCTGTATTACTTGGATAATGCTAACATGCTCCTTGGTATCATTATGCAAGTGGCATACGAGAACAATGTTTTATCTACTTTTTGAGAACAATGTTTTGATAGTCATGCTTAATTATTTTATTTTATTATTTCTTCAGTATTCTTTTCTTTCACCCGCCCCCCCAAATCCATTGTAATCTGCATCTTCTTTTCATTCTAATTAGAATTATCTTCTCCCCACTGCTTCTACTCGCACAAAAAGGTGTTGTGGTTGATAGATCTGCATGTTATATTCAGGTAGATATCATGTAGATCATAATAACTTGTAAATCTAGTTCCAGACAAACACTGGAAAATAATCTCTGAATTTTATCTCACCTAGGATAGGATGCATCTCTTTCCTTTGCAAGTAAGTGTTCTCACATTTACTTTCAAAATAAGAGCATGCCTGGGAGTTACATATTCATTTAATTGTACCAGAGTTCCACTAGTCCTAAAATGTGTCTAAATGTTGAGACTGCTGATACATATATTTTAATTATACCTTTTTATGTGAATAAAATAGTTTTGCAAATGGCTTTAAAATTGCATTAAATTACTTCATAAAACAAAAAGCAAACACATTATAATGTCCAGATTAATTGCATTTGGTTAGTAGATATAACTAGTTGGACAAAGAAGAAATCATTCACAAATTAGTAATTCCCAGAAGGCATTTCAGCTGGGTATATGGACAGAGCTTACCAAAAAGATCTGTTCAGTGATATCCTGAAGCAGCAATAAGCAAACATACCAGAATAATTGACACAGTTTACTGGCATTTCACAGTTTATATGCTGCCACATCTATATTAGTTTTTGGCAGCTGTGAATACTTGTGGCTAAAGATACCTTTTTTTTACTCTTCATTCAATCAGTGTACTTAGTGTTATCTTAATGTTATGTGGGATTTTTGATTATTACTAAAATTAGAACTTTTAAATCATAACTTTTAAAATCATATTACTACAGAAATTTTAATAAAGAAGGTCAACCAGATAAGGGTTTTATAAAGAAAACATGAATTGTATACACCAGAGAATTGAGAAATTATGACATTACATATTGGGTTTTATTGCTATTTACAGAATACTTCCTCTTGGATCTAGATGAATTTTTCTTTGGTCATTTAACTCTTTCAAGCTTATTCAGCACTAGCAGATACTGTACTGAGAGCCAAAGAGCAGACAGTGTTTTATATTTTGATTTACTTGCTGCCTTGGCTTTACATAGTACAGTTTGTTGGAATTTTTTTTTTTTTAATTTTGTTTTGTTTTGTGTTGTTTTGTTGTTGTGGTGGTGGTGTTTTGTTTTGGTGGGGATTCGTTTTTGTTGTTGGTGGTGGTGGTTTTTTGTGGTTTTTGTTTTTGCTTTTGTTTCTTTTTTTTTGTGTGTTTGTTTGGTTTTTTGGTTGGTTTTGGTTTTGGTTCAGTTTGCTTTGTTTATTGTTAAAGTGCTGGGGGGGGGGTTGTGGGAGGGAAGCTTGCTATCCTAAGCACCTGAACCAGTTGTCCTGAGATTATCTGAATATTTTATCCAGAAAATATTGAATTTGTACTAATTATCAATACTATCACAGATTTATGCTTTTTAGAAATAAAAAAAAATTAATACAGTAGTTTCTAGTTCTTGTTTTCTGTGTTCTTACTAGGCATTCTGAGATTTTTAGCTGCATCTAAGAGGATAGGCTCTAGGTGAAGCGTCCTCTTCACATTTATGACTGCAAGAGCCACCTGCTTCATTTATTTGTCAATAACAGAAATCTTTGGCACGTGGTCATCTGAATACCTCTGTTTTCTCTGGAACTGGTGGTATTTGAAGAGCAGTATTTCAAGTATTTCTGAGACCTTACGGTTTGGGTTTTTTTCAGCCCTTGTAAGCATTTGTTTTTCTTAGCTGGTCACCAAGTGTAGAAGTGGATCCCACTGTAGCAGTAGTCAAAAGAAATACAGAGAACATGGATGTTGGCTGTATGGGCTGAAGCGGGAGGAATGCTGACAGAGCTTCTGTTGCTAAGCTGGTGTGATATTAAAGGAACTATTGCAATTCTAATTATGCACTCCTGATGCATTCTGGAGTGACTTACAGTCTTTCATACCTACATGGCTTCAGGTATAAGCAACTAGGAATTTAGAAGTTTTTAATGCCTTAAATACTCATTATTAGGCACATAGAACAGTAAAAACTCCACCCTTAGGTACAATTAAATATTTCAACAATTACTCTTTGACTTTGTATTCTGGGCATTTTTAATATTCTGTTGTGTGAACTTATATAACCTCTGAATAAGTTGATTTGTTGTTTGACTTTTTTTTTTTTTTATATAATTAGTTTATTTGATTTCTGATTCCTGTAAACTCATTTCCTACTACTTTTCTGCTGTAGTTGAGGAAGAATTCTTAGATGTTGCAGGGTCAGTCATCTAGTGTTACTTAATTTTCAGAGAGTTAGTCATTAAAGCATAGCATAATCTGAAGAAGCAAATGTTTAGGAACCAGGTTATACACTTTTATTTTACAAGGTATGTAGATAAATAGATAGATATATAGAAGTGCATATGTACTTAAAGATGCCACATGTTTGAATCTGAGAGTGGTAAGATACTTGATTGTCCATGGTAATGCTTTTTTTCCACAGTATTTTCAGAAAATTCGCATGGGTCTCAGGACCAGCATGAGGCGTTGCTATAGTAGTTTGAAAATGCTCTCCCTAGTCAGAAGAACCAGTTGTTTGAAGTTAAGAGTGAAGTGAGTAAGAGGTTATCCTTCTATGTAGACAGAAGCTGACCTTTTTCACTGACAATAAACAAAAAGTCATTCTCACAATTCATGTAGTTCTCACCTTAATCATCCTTTTAACTCATTTTAGAAGCTAGCAACAATTATCCGCTATTCTGTCTACCAGCAATTTACTGCTTCTCTCTGTAGACGTAGTATTCAAACTTTAGTTTTACATCTCTGAAAAGGCAGTAATTTTCTGTGTCCTTGTTTGCCTGCTTCTAAATATAATGAAAGTTTAAGGAAAGCATATTCTGAATGAGGAATTAAATAATCTGACATGGATTATAAGACTAATGACATTGGTTAGGACAAGTACCTTTAAGCTTTGTATTTTATCAGTGCATACTTTGATATAAATAACCCTAAAGTTGTCTAAAGAATCACAATAGAAATGGGAATGATGAGTACAAACTGAAGGGAATGAAACATGCAGACTAAAACCGTATGGGAGAAGCATACATACTTTTCAAGCATGACAGGATTCAGAAAAAAGGTCTGTGGTTTTAGAACCTTGTCAAGTGGCCCTGGCATTAACAACATTAAAATAAATAACATGAATAAATAATAAATACAATAATTGGAATAAAGAATATTTGTCTTTTAAAAGGAAGACCAAGTTTCATGTTTCTAAATCTGCTGAAATACATTCATCATATTTGGTTCTTTGAACTTTATGGCATCAAAACTTCTAAAATTAACGGAAATACTCTTGCTTTTAAATTTCAATAGTTGATGTGTTAGATAACGTCTGAAACAGTTTAGTGGTTTTGCAATCAAAATGAGTCTTTCATTAACTTGAGATACTCAATTTGTGTTTCCAAATGCAGACTCTACATGTGTGTATGTTCTCAGAAATTCACAATGAGGGGGATAAAAAACACTTGAAAACATCTAAAACTGTTTGGGATATGAAATACTGCAGTGGCATATGAATGTTGACTGAAATTGTGATTAGCAGTAGGACCAGTTGCGAAGCATCTTGATTTTGCTCTTCTACCATTGATTTGCAACTTTACATGTATTACTTTCTGTTTCTTAGCTTTGTAAATGAAATCTACCAGACCTAATACTGTAATGTTCCTGATCTTAAAGAGATTTTTCAGCGTCTGTACATCATTATTCATCTTCCAATACCAAATACATAAATTCTATCATAAAACTCCACTGGTTTGGAAATAAAAGGATTTTATTGTTTACTATTTTTTTTACTATGTGGACCTGCTTTTGAAGCAGTTTATTTCTGCCAGACAGGGTAGTTGAGGTCATCCACACTTCAAGCGAGAAGAAACATCATTTGTCACCACTGACTATTTCAGTTTGATTTTGATTATTACTTTAGCTTTCTAATTTCAAATAAATGTTTTGACTTGTTAAGTGAAAACTGAGAAAACAAATTAGGAGAATGTCAAGATACCACTTCTTAATTTTTTGCAAACAGTATTGATACTACATATGGCCAGTTAAGATTAACAGTGGCATTAAACTGTTGACTTTACACTTGCTATAAACTACAAAAAAGCCTTTTAAGTTTACTGGGATAGCACTGTTCTCTTCTGTTTTATGGAGGCAGGAGAAAAACAAAGAAACTAGTTATTTACTAGGCTAAAATACTGACCTAAGGCAAATAATTTTAAACTTTTAACATTTATAAATCATTATGTTGTATGGTAAAAATATATAGATGAAAGACCTCTCTGTTTGCTCTGGGACAGCTGTGTGAACCATCTCAAAAGATTGTGCTGTGATTGGCTGGCAAAATACTGGAATGCGTAATACATTTTACTTTCAGCCTTGTTTTTGTGCTTGAGTGATTGATAGGTTAACAAATCCTAGATTTCAGACCACTTTCTTCCTAGTTTTCCAGCAAACATGTACTTGATTTTGCTTTTTAGTTCTGTTCAAGTAGACTACTTTTTAGACTGTTCCGGTGTTGAGATGTTTAATCTGAGATTTTTCAGGAATCTCTTACCTGTACTGTTTACCAGGTAGTTAGCAATACCTCGTGGCAGACACTGCTAAAATCACTGGGAGCAATCCATTGTTGTCATGCTATTTTTGCCAGTTTTACTGTGGTGAAATTTCTACTTTTACAGAGGAGTTTCATGTTTATGGTTAATTTTTGCTGCCATGAGCAAAACCTGCTAGTTCAGGTTTTAACCTTTGTTTATATGTTGACTGTTTCTTTTCTGAAATAAGGAAATAGCAAACAGCTTATTAAGAATCTGCTTTCTGCTTATGAAAGAAGTTGGCAACAGAAGATAAATAATCAAATTGTCAGGGGATGCAGACAAATGGCATGAATTGAAAATTCACTTCTGTGACTATAATGAAATTTTTGCAATTTACTATCAAAACATGATTTAAAAATTATCTATATGGGGATTTAATTTGTTTTGTGACACCAATTGTGAAAATCTTTTAAAATATCAGTTCAAAAATAGTGTGGCTTTTACAGTATCAAAGAGTAGTGCTAGTACATATGGGCTAAATGACTGCATTGTATATAAAACATGTTTTTTTGTTAGTTGCAGGACAAGTAATTTAAATTGGCCTGCCATCTGAATTCCATGCTTTCATTTTAGAGCATAGCCTTATTCAATGGATTTGCATTCACAATTTTTCTACTTGTATTCTTTAGACTATAGATAAGATCTTGGATTTTGGTGAGCAAGGATGGTATTTTAGTCTTTTCACTGTTAATGCTAGTATAATCAAAGCAAGATTAAAAGAAATTCCTAAATCAAGAGATCATCTTTCTTTTGGTTTTCTGATTTCCAATTCTAAGTGATTCTATGTTCTTCACAGTCTCTTGTTCATAACAGTCTAGTTTATTTCCAAGGCATTGTAGTTTACTCCAATTAATTTTTGCTGAAATATTACTGCTTTATCAAATAAAAAAATCAGGGAAATGTCCAAATGTATTAACATCTATATTTCTGTTCTAATAAAGATATACTGATATTTAACTATTTTCTTTCTAAATTATTATAATTATTAATAACTTGAATTAGTTTGATATTATTTTAGAATGTATCACTAAAACATAATTTTACATAGTTTAAGGAGCAGACTTTGGAATTTTACAGATTGCAGATTTTACAGAGTATTGCTTCACACTCTCTATATTCATACAACCTTTTCAAAATTTAGAAATACGTTCTGATTTTAGGTTGCTTTATTTTTGTGCTGGTTTAGAACTAAGAATGAATTTCTGCTTCTTACAGACCTCTAATGTTCAAGATCCATGATCTAAATAATGAGCTAAATTCAGAACGAAGTGTAGAACTTTGCTGCCGTACCAGACATTTCAAATGAGACTTCTCTCTCACTTTTATACAAGGGATAATTATATCTATTTCTTACAATAGCTCTAATTGATATAGTTAAACTTAAGCAAACGTTTCCTCTTTCCAGGTAGGAAGAGGATATTTACATGACCTTGGGTCACTTACCTGGTTTTGTCGAAGGATTTTGTTCCTGGTTTAGTTGCAAAGAGAATATTTATTAAGAAACACAACCTGTCTAAGCAGTTTTTTTACTGACTGGAGAACCTATGTGCTTTCACACTCACCTGTATGAAGAAGTTACAAAACAATTCGGAAGGATTTTAGGTGTTGAACAAACTGGGATTACAACTATAATTAAGTAGAAGTTTCTCAACATTTCTATTTTATTTTAATTTCTATTTTAATTTTAAAATTTCTATTTCAAAATTTACTAACTATCCTAAAAATTTATTTATCTATTATATAAAAAAGAAATAATTGCATATACACCTTAAAGTTTTACAATAAAATTTTCAGAATAATTGTTATATATAAATAATATACAGATTTATGTACACATAATTTCAATCTTTTGTATATCCCATCTGCTGTCATGCCACTTTCTGCTGATAAAAATTCAACAGACTGTTTAGGTTCTTTGAAAGAGAACATAGTGGAAGCACTCTGGAGAATCCTTCAGAAAGAATTGCCAACAAAAGCAGGTGCATTGGGTAAGAAGTAGTATTTACCAGATTCAGTCCACTGCACTTCTCTTTGTTTGAAAGACATGTAATATGTCTTTTAAATTTAGCTTTATATCTGTTTTTTCTTTACCATGTCAGGCTTGGGAAGTGAATATTGTGAACTGCAAATAGTTTCTCTCAGACAAAGGTGAGCTCTGTCAGCAGAGCAAATTGCATCATGGTCTGTCATTCACACTTCAAGTAATTGAATAATAAACCAGTGATTTTATTCTGACTATTGATGTAAAAGGTTTTGACTTTGATACAAGTGCCTTCCCTGAAGTTTTTTTTTTTTTTTAATTTCATTTTGATAATTTATGGATGTATAAGAAAATATATCTGCATGTCTGTAGAAATATACCTATGCAGCTAGATGTATCTCTGTGCAAAAATACAGATTCACCACATACATCCTCCTGGATCAAATTACAAAAAAATGTGATTTAGTTTGTGACTCAGAAGTGATATTCTGAAATCACCTTAAGAAGAAAATAAAAAGCTTCCTTTTTAGTTTGCAGTTTATTAGAGGAGTGATTGAACTGGTGTGTGTGTGCACTGTAACAGGATAAAGTCTTACTCGTATATATATATATATATATATATATATATATATATTTTTTTTTTTTTTTTTTTTTTTTTTTTTTTGCCTAATAAAAGGTCTTAAAGAGTTCCAGGTAAAAAAAAAAGAAAGGAGTAATTCAAATAGATTCTCTTGTCAGTAGTCTGAAAATTAGGCAGTCTGATAATTCCTGCTTCTTGCAGATGTGTTGTGTATAGACAAGCGTGGTGAAGACTGACATCCTGTTGTAAAGTGGATATCCAGTGTTTTCAGGATGTGGAAGTAAGAATTCTCTTACAGATCCATTTTCAAAGGAAGTTTACTAGTATTCTAGTACTCTATAGTAGAATGTCCCCATTGCTTAAAGGTGAGCATTTTATTTTAATTAATATAAAGATCTGCAAACATCACTTAGAAATTAGAGAACCATCCTTTGAGGCAGTGGAGGGATCAGCCCAATTACCTCAGCTGCTTTAGTATGAATATTTGTTTAAATGTTTACTGACCTTTCTGTAATTATGTGGAATATGGAATGTCTTGGATTCAGCTAGGATTAGGGTTCAATATCGTGTCTGTGATACTGAGGCAGGAAAGAACCCTTTTCAGAGTAGTTGTTTATCATACAGAGCTTGATCATGATTGCAGATCCATCAGTAAGTCATAACTCACTGTAAGTGATCCATTAGTAAGTCATAACTAACTTCAAAGTGAGAGCATAGAAGTAGACACAGTTGTATGTTTGTGCAATTGGATATTAGTACAGAAAAGTAGCATCATCTTTCTATGTGCTCATATTTTACCCTATAACAAAGATGTTACTTCCAACATATATTCACAGAGCTCCAGTCTCTGTTTTCTAAAATATGCCTAATTTCTGAGGGATTTCAGTGTCTCAGTCTTCTTGGATTTCACTGTGAGGAAAAGGTAGGAAGCACTGAGGGTGACAGCAATGATTACTGTGTTAGAAGTCTACTTAAGAGAAAACAAAATATGAAGAACAGTCAGCAGATTTTTTTCCTACTATACTTCTGTAATTAAACAGTAGCAGAATATTGAAAAATTATATAATTTTTAAGACATTTAAATAGTAATAAAGTGTATATGTAATAATATAAAATACCAATAAATTATATGTGAGAGTCAGAATTGCAGAAATTATTGTAATCAGTTTGATCATGATGCTTTTCTTTAAATTCTAATGAGTTTTAAATGAAATTCCACATTTTTTCTTCTGTCAGTTCTGTGCAGTGATCTGGCTTAACATTATATATATTGATCTTAAGCATGAAGCTTGGGTACCAGCATAAGATTTTTATTTTTTTTATTTCTTTAGAAACTCCAGGAAGTCTTCTCTTTACCTGCTGGAAGATTGGAAGATGCTTAGAAAAAAAGAAAGTAGTGGGACATTTATTTGAAATAATTTGAGAAAAATTTGAATTTCAATTAGCATTTATCTGTTACTGGATACCAGATTCAGTGCCAAATCAGATGTCTGCTTTGGCTGTTATGTAGATGTGCTTGTTCAAGATCTCAACTACAGAAATAAAGGCAACTTAACTGATAAAAATTTTAAAAGTTGATCATGCAATATAGGAACAAATGGATTACAGCAATACCTTTCAGTACATTCCTGAATCCACAGATAAGATGTAAAATGAACTCTATGTAGATAAATTCAAGTCATCCTCCAAAATGACTTGTAACTTTTAGTACCTTAATGAATAAGTTCACATCTTTGTCCTAGATCTCAAGTTGTCTTTGACACAAAGACTAGTGGAAGTTTGAGTTTGGTCTGGAAATTTGGGTCTTCCATTACAACATTTCAAATAAAATTGTTTCATGTGGAAATGTCTGTGTGGTAGTACAGTAGTTGTGACACGACAAAATAAATTTATCGTGGCTGCTTATATTCTGGCTTAAAGATTATGCCTAAATATTTTTAAAAATGAAAAAAAAGAAAAAGTAAGGTAACAGTCTGCATACTGTGGACTTCAAAAGACATGACAGACTCATCTACAGGTACCTGAACAAGACCATTTTATGGAGTTGAGATTTTGTTTAAGGCATAAAAGCACACCTGCTTTTTTACTCCGCTTGTCCTTTAGCCTGTGACCTGCCTGTTTCTGTTGAAATAAGCATTGTCAACCTTGTGATGGCAGCAGTGGAAGATCTGTTGTATGCAGAGGTGAGGACTAAGGAATTCTGGTTTTGGATATCAAGGCATTAGAGAATGCTTGGGATACATCCCTGCATTTTCTTACTTAATCAAATTGTTTCTGTTATTCTGATTTATAAAAAATAAAATTATAATTCTCAGATATCGTCTAGCACCTTCAGTGAGCAAACCTTTCAAACTAGCACATCAGCTCAACAGCTGAGTAAGTTTCTTTAGTAGAAAACCGTTTTAAAATTGAGAGCTTGCTGCAGTATGCAGAGCATTAAGGAAAGGAAATACTCATAGTTTTTTCTCCTGACTTCTAACCCTTGAAGTCAAAAGCACTTTTCCTACCCACTCATTTGCTGTTAAAGCTCATAAAAAATTAGTCACTTTTCTTGTCAGAAGGTGATTTTAACATTATGTTATACATAAGAGAGAGCTTGAAACATGACCCCAAACTTGGACATGCCACCTACATTTTTATGGCCTTTTTACATACACTGTTAAAATTATGCAAAACATCCATAATGCATACCTTTCTTTACAGTTGTGTTTGTTTTTTTTTTTTTACACTGAATAAGTAGGATTGTAAAATGTTTTGAAAAATGTTTCTGTTTACTAACAACAAGGTCTCAAAGTCATTCAGATCTGTATACTTCAAACCAGGCTTTTCAAGATACTGAAAAATTGGTTACAGCTGGCTGCACACCCTGCCAGTTGAAAATAAAGCTCCCATACCAGTCATAACTAGCAATTCAATTTAACTTATGCACAGTGAGAGCAACAAAATGTAGTTTCTTTCCAAAGAGGCAACAGTTCAGTCAGAACTTCTACAGCTGCTTTTCATGCACTGATAATTAAAAAAAAAAATCAAAACAAAATCCCTAACTGAAAAATACACCCTCTCTTTATAATTATCCGTTTCAAAGCTGTAATCGAGCATTTCATTATAAAGATGCTAATCAATCCAGAACAATACTCCTGGGACAGGACACACACCTAGAGACATATCAGTTATAATAGAAATGCTGCAGAAACTTTACTAGGTTTATAATAGTTGCTCATGCATTTCTGTTGTGAAAGATGAAACTCCCACAAGTGCCTTGCAGTGTTCCAAATAGAACATTAGGCTTATCTTCTAGCCTTTAGATGTATTGAAAAATAGTGCTTTGTTATTAGTATAAATAACCAGAATGCACTCATTAAAAAAAAAAAAATAAAAGTTTTCATTCATCTAGCCAGAGTCTTAGTCAAAACTAATGATTGTGAGTAAACAAAGCCAAAACTGGAATTGACTTTCTGGGTTATATTAGATTTTTTTTTTAAACTGTTTAACGTATCGTTATTTGCAGCACTCTCTAAAATTTGTTTTAGAGATTTTATCTCTGTGAGATAGAATTCCAGAGGAATATTTGAGCCTTGAGTTCCCACAGCCCTCTTTATAGTTTAATGTGTACTGCCTTGGGATATCCATAAAAGACTGGCAGTCACAAGCTTGTGTTTCATGTGGAATTTGACTGTCACCTGGGTGACATTTTTCTCGGGAGGGAAGGACATAAACCTCTTTCTGCTTGTATTTGGGAAGCAATGTTGTGGTAACATGGATGATAATGGTGCTAATGGACAGTAAGATTATATGTCAAGTTTCCTCCAAGTATTATAAATAGTTCTGTTTCATGTGCTAAAAAGAGAATTAATGTAAGCCGAGTCTTTAAAAGTCTTGAATACTTTAATGTGACTGTCTAAAGGTTTAAAATTACTGTCTGCTTCTGTAATGTCAGTTTGTGGTATTTTATACAGAACATGAGGGTAAAATTCTAAAATGTTTTTTGAAAGCCACCTATATGAACTTTTTAATATTTCATTAGACTCAATATTTTCTCGGTTGGATTAGTAATGAAACTGGTTCTCCACTTTCATTAGTTCATTAATTTAATTTCATCATGGCTAAATATGAAGTATTGTATAGCTGAAGGATAAACTTTTTATTTAGTTTGAATCTCATAGCAGTATGTTTACTGATTATTACTTTACATCTAGAAATTCTGGAAATGAAAAAGCTGAAAGCAGAGGGAAAATGCAGAAGTCCTGGAAGCCTTTGTATAAGGCAGGTCTGAAAGGCAGAGAGGTTTTCTCGTCTACTTCTGTCTTTTCATACAAATATGAACTCTGCAGATCAGTACTTTTTGTAATTGTATCTATGTGTGTACTTATGTATATTCTTAAATATTTGCTTTACTGGATGCTAAGTGTATTGTTTTAGTTTATACCTGTATTTTTATTATTTCTGATGCCCAGATTATGAAAGATACTCAAAATCTGAATGACAGGGAACTGTAATCTTCTGTAAACATCTTCTGTGTTTTCTCATCTATGTATTTTTTATGAAAGGTGACAAACATAACTGGGATAATAACCTTACTTTTGTGTCATATCTTCATATCTTCAGTCTGTTTCTTTTTTATGACTTTCTACTGTTCATTTAGAAGACAAACTATGAGTGTGACTGCAGTTGGTTATTTCACCAATTTAATCTACTGTAATATTTCTTTCTCTGATTTTTTCTTGCTCATTTATGAAAGAAGAGGCAACAGATTGCGTGTTTCAGAAACTGTCATAAGCAGAGAGAGAGATAACTAATCATATATATGAATCAGTGGTATGCAGGAAGTTCTTTAGCAGGGTGAAGCTGCTCCAGTATATGCATAGAAAAACAGTTTTTGGTAAATGTGGCATCACTCTATAACATCTTGGCATGTCCTTGCCTCACCACAATATGGTATTGGTATATATGGTGTATAAGTTGCAGAGATCTTTCCACAGCTGTATGCAGTAGGATTCAGATTTTTTTTTTTTTCTCATAACCTTTTTGAAAATAATGTTCATTTGGGTGGTAGCTCAGACTCTCGCTTTGTTGCTGAGAACTGACAAAAAGATGCTGCAGAAGAAGGTGGAGGTTACACAATGTCAGTATGCAATTAACAGCTTGTTGCAAAGGCCAGCATATTTGTGAGAATGAACTCACAGTTAGTTTTTCATTAATATCATCAACCCAAAAAGGATGAGTGCATGGGAAGCTGTGGCAGGACTTAGATTTGAAACATGCTTGCTGAAATGTTTCCTGAGAACATAAATCCAGTGAAGAATATATGGAAAATACATAATGCATTTTAATCTATTCTAATACACTGTAACAGAGTTGTAAGAGGATGAACCACAGGCCTAAGAGGGATTTTTTTTGTTGTTGTCAGGTTCTTGTAGCTAAGACATATGAGTGCCAAGTTCCCTGGGCAAAACAATGTGAATGAAAGCTCTGGGTATAGGAGCTGCACCATCAAAATGCCGAGAAAATCTTGAAGTCAAAAATGAGAAAGGAGTGCATATGTACTGGTCAATGCTTTATACAGTCTCTGGTTGTTTAATGTTTAGTAATAGGTTTCACAGAGGAAATCTTTTGTTGATCTCAGTTGGCTTTCAACAGATCAAATACAAGAGGATTAAACTTTCTGCTTCTCACTTCCCATTTGAAGGGGATTGAGGGAGAGGTTTTATGAAGCACCTGAAGTGCTACATCAAGTGGCCCTACTAAGCCACTCATTTCATCTTGTTACAGATAAGTCTATAGTAGTTAATGAGGTCTGTAAAGAAAAACATGCTATGAATCATGCTGTCTGCTAGATGATTTCATAATTTTATTTGGTATCAAACTGGTTTGTCAATATTATGACATTTGTTTGGTGTCTAAAAGTATACCAATTCACTTAGTACTTTCCTTAATAAGGAAATTTCAGCAAAAAAATATCTGTAGTTTGCCTTTTAACTCTCTTTCTCTCAGAGTTTATAACATTATTTTTACTTTTTTTCTGACTGCAGTAAAACATGCATTATATTACAATGACACTTTGTAGTTGTCATCTTTTCTCCTGTAGAAGACCTGTAAACAACCATGCATGATTATGCCATATCTTAGTATGGCAAATGCATAGTGCTTCTATTGCTTCAGGAAGTTTTTATCTTTTATTACCAAATAATTTTATAATGCCAACTACTTTTGAAAAATAACCATTTCAGCTCTCCATCTCTTCCTATAATACAATTGTATTGCCATCAGCAACATTATAATAAAGTGCAGTCAGGCTAAACTAGCTGCAGCTGGATTGCTGTCCTGTGTGTACTGCAAATTCAATGTCTCAGTCAGTCATGCTTCAATCTGATTAGCCTACAAGTATATTGGATAGTTTTGAAACAAAACCATTAAGTGAAAAAGAAAAAGAAAAGCCATTAAAAAAGAAATTGCAGAGAATAGAGAAAAAAAAAAAGCATTGTAATACTGAAGTTGTATTTGATTTCTTAGCTCCAAACTTGCAAATATATTTCTAGTTTTATCTTAGTATCTGCAATACTTGGTATGCTTCAACCATGCCCGATCCTAAAGATGAAGAATAACCTGAATTTTTTGCAATATCCCTGCTGAAAAAAAACACAGGAAGGGCAAAATTCTCCTGAAAATAAGATGGCTGTTTAGATATAAGCAATATTGACATCTCTGTGTCATGTGCGTAGTAGTGGAGCTAGCTGTAGAATCATTCTTATTGCAAGGTCATCCACATACTTAGCTCTGTAAAGAAGCAAGGCACAGACAGATGCCACCACTGTGGTCTCAAAACTCAGCTGCTCAAGGTAAATCTGGCTGTTCTTGGTAGTTGTGCTTTTTTGTTAGACTGCTGGGAGCATGTGCTGGAAAGCTGGTTTTGGAGACCCATTTCTTGGGAGTGTCTGATGAGTATGTGGTATATGGCACAGTGGCTCTAAGAATGTTTTTGTATGTGGTTCACATGCTCATAGATTTAGCCTATTCTAAGAGGTGGTAGCTGCACAGTTCCAGTGTTGTTCAAGTAATGTAACAGACAGTCAAAGATTAACAAACTGTGTATGGTAAATACCCTAGTACTAATGATATGTTCTTTCACTTTTTGTTGTTTTGAGGCAAACAAGACAAAAATCAGTCTATAAAGGTTTTTGCATAAACACAGTCATTGTATTGTTCTTAAACCAGATTTCAGAGGAAACAATTAATATAATCATAGGATCCAGAACAACTTATTCCAGCAATGTTGGAAAAGACATTTGAGATTGAGTCCAACTGTTAATGTAACACTAAGTCCATCCATGTCCCTAATCACTATGTTTCCATGTCTTTTGAGTATCTCCTGGGCTGGCAACTCAACCAACTTCCCAAGGAAGACTGTTGCAATCCTTAGTCCTTAGTTGCAATCCTTCACTGTTCAGTGAAAAAAATTTTCATGTTATCCATTCAAACCTCCCATTGCACAACTCAAGACAGTTTATTCTTGATGTGTTGAGAAGAGCTGCACCCTCCTGTCAGGCAGTTTTAGAGAGCAGTATGGTCTGCCCTGAGCCTCCTTTTTTTCTTCAGGCTAAACACCTCCATCTCCCTCAGCTGCTCCTAGTAGGACTTGTATTCCAGACCCTTCCCCAACTCTGGTGCCCTTCTCTGGACACACTTCAGCACCTCTATGACCTTCTTGTAGTGAATGGCACAGACCTGAACACAGGATTTGAGATGTGCCCTCACCGGTGCTGAGTACAGGGGACAATCCCTGCCCTGCTCCTGCTGGCCACGCTGTTGCTGGCACAGGCCAGGTGCCATTGGCCCTCTTGGCCCCCTGGGCACTGCTGGCTCATGCTCAGCTGCTGTCACCAGCACCCCCAGGGCCTTTTCCTGTGGGCAGCTCTGCAGCCACTCTGCCCCAGCCTGTGGCACTGCCTGGGGTTGCTGTGACCCAAGGGCAGGACCAGCCCTGGCCTTGTTGTACCTCACACCACTGGCCTTGGCCATGATCCAGCCTGTGCAGATCCCTCTGCAGAGCCTTCCTGCCCTCAGCAGATCAGCAGTCGACAATCACACCCTGCTTGGTGCTGTCTGTGAATTTATTAAGAGTGTATTCGACACCCTCATCCAAATCATCAGTAAAGATAGGACTTGCCCAATATTGAGGACACCATTAGTGAGTGACCTGGTGATTCTAGACACCTTAGTATGGATTTCACCTTCTTTCTCTTCTGTGGCTGAAGAAAGTGTTATTTCTTCCTTTATTTTTTATTTACTTGGTTTCGAGTTTTTGTTTTGGGTTTTTGTTTGTTTGTTTTTTGTATTTTGTTTGGTTTTTTTTTTTTTGTAGGTCTATTGATTTTTATTTTAGCAAGTGTCAGAATAGAGTTAGCTTTCTTTAATTGTGCAAATGGGCAAAGTCAGAGTTGGAATATTTCAGGGTTAATGTATGCAAGTAATTTACAGGAGTCAAGACTGGGGTATTGTCAGAATTTGTGTTAATTCAGGCAAGAAGTCAGTTTTAGGGGAAGATGTTTCATTTGTCTGCTTAATATCTGTAACATGGTTTAAATTATTTCCATAGATTTTCAATGATATATAGGTTTAATGTCCATAGACAGATAACATAGTATGCTTTTCTCATCTAGCAAGACTATTTCCATCTCAGCAGTTAGTTCAGCCATTGCCAGCGCAAAGTTTTTTTCTTTAGCCATTGTTTGGAGGCACAAAGTTAAGAAGTTAGGCAATGTACTAATGATTTGTTTCTGCATCATGTTCTGCATAAGAAAAGTTCCTATGATCTGCAGAAGTGAGTGAGATGGCAGAAGTTGATGAGCATTGAGACACCTATCAGCTTATAATTGGTATTTTGATTAATGATTTAGAATGGAACAGAAGTATAAACATTAGGCTAGGCAAGGTTTTCTCTGCATGGTTTAAGATTCCATATGAACATAAGTCTTTTTGTAAGCAAAAAACCAGAAACCTTTAAACAACTTTCTATACAAGAAAAACATCCTAGTGATGTGATTTCAAGGTACCTTTCTGTCATTTATTTATTCACTAAACAATTTAATCTATTTCTTCAGTTACCAAAAAACTACTCTGTTTTTCATGGTAACAGAGAAATCTTGGTTGAAGTATAAAATAGAATTACAATGTAGAATCAAAATTCCACCTAGCTCTGCAAACAATTTCTGCTTTTATAGTGATGTAGTTGGAACACTTGCATGACATCAGAAACGTACTGTTTTAGGATGGGTGCTCTCTCATCTTGGAGTAATTCTAACAGAGAAATTCAGCAAGGATAGACAAGCATTTGGGTGAATTGTTATCCAGAGAGTGATAAGACTAAACTTTTGAACACTCACCACAGCTGTCCTTCAAATTTCCTTAATCATGTGTTTGTATTTTGGATTTTTAAGAATAAAAGCATAATGAAACACATAACTTTTCCAGCAGGTCAATTACGAAAACATTTATCATGTTCAATCAATAAAAGATCAAGTAAAATGTGGAACTTCTGATTGTGCCAGTTGCCCTTATTGCTTTGGAAAAGAAATTTAATTCTCTTTAAAAGACATTGTTTTACCGAGCAGTATTTCTGAATTGATTTTGATTAAAGAGCTTATGAGAATTAATTTTATGCATTGTTTTCTGTTCTTTCTAGTAATGAGACAGCTGTCAGTTAGTTTCTGCAGACAAGATTTTTCCATGAATTTTTTTTTTCCTTCTTTTTTAAGGAGGGGTCATGATTGATATGCAAATACAGGAAGTATTTGCACCCTTTACATCACTAGTTCTAGGAATATTTTAAATTCATTTATTTGTATTTCTTGTCTTCCATTTCCATGGTATTAGAAATATGTGGCTTTGAGATGGGCATACTTCAGGATTGTGGATGTGATGAATGAAGCGTAGAAACAGAATTTCAGCACAGTCTTCTGTTTTAATCTTTGTTTCCATGTTTTCTTAGAGAAACATCATTTTTGGTGGGTTTCTTAATACAAGGTGTATCCAGTTACTTTCCTATGGAGAAATATAGGCAGTTTCTATGGGAAGTCCTTGAGACAAACCAGAGATGACCATGAACTAAAATCATATCTCTACACAATTTAAAACTTTGGAAAAGTTGAGCCAGAAATCCTGTTTGTAGCACAAATGAGCTCTCATACCTTAATAATCTCTTTCTTTCAAACTTGTAAGTTACTGTTGGCTTCCGTATTTTTGTCAGTGGGGCTCCTTACATGTGTTATGAGTTCTTTTTTGTCCATGTTCAAGTCTTTTCTGACAAATCTTCCCTGCTGAGCTGAATATCTGTGTTAGCAAGCATTTAAATGCACATTCATGCATGAGAAAACAAGGTGATTAAAAAAAAAAAAAAATCAGTGTTTTCTTTTTTTTTTTTTTTTGTTTCTAAAATTTGCCTCCAGGTGTGCATTTCCTATAACTGTCTTGGAACAGGAGCCATCTTGTGAGTAGCGTGACAGTACCTAAAAGATTATTTTTGCTAAAGTAAACAGACTGCAGGGAAGCATTTCAGTGTTCAGATGTTTCATTCACCCGGTTGATCCTTTTTAGGATAATTGTTGCACATGCCTGTGCCTGGGTACTATCATCTGCAGTGATCCTGCTGAGAAGACTTCTTTTTTGTCTCTGCATTGAACACTATGGAGAGCTGCACACCTGTGCTTTAACTGATCCTATTAATAGATATCACTAATCAGGGAAAATCTGTACTCTTACTTACAGTGTTACTGTTAGATGTATTAGTACAGTGTTATTGTTAGATGTATTATCTAGTTTCATGGATAGCTCTTTTAAAGATATTGAGAGGGTAATTTCCAATAGAGATACTGGAAGAGTAATTTTTGATTATTTAATACAGCAGCTATACGGCGCTTAACCTAAAATAATAACAGCTTTTATTAAAGCTTCATAAAGAGATTTTTTTTCCAAAGAGCTGCTGACCTCTGTAGTTATTGTGATCGTTTGCCGAGGGGAAGTCCCATCTTTCTGCCCTGGTGCAGCGTGAATGTTGTAGCAGGGGTTTCTAAGAGAGTACCTACCCAGGATTAATTCTGCAAGGAAAGTATTGGTCCTCTGATGACAAGGCTAGTGTAACCTGGTGCTGTAAATACTGTTTGTGTTTTCACTATCTTTGATACCACAGTCAGGATGTAATGAACCATCATCAGAAGGAAACAGAAAAGGAAAGGAACCTAATTTAATTTTAAGAATAAATAATGCTTTAGATGAGGTTTTTACTTTGGAACTACTAAGGTGGCTTGATGTGGAAGCTGATAGTTGTCTTGGTAATTTCATTTAGTCCTTTAAAGGAATTGAGTCTTCATGTTAGTTTTCACAGATAAGCCAAGTACAGACCTACATACCACATGATATGATATCATTGTTGGTTGAGTTGTCAGTGGTAGGGTGTGAAGATTTTTTTATCCTTTTGAGTAAAGCAAAGGAAGACTTTTTTTGAGAACCTTGACAGTACCTGACAGTCCCTTGGCTTGCTTCTCTTCATGTTACTAGCCCATCACCTGCATGCTTCCATTAACAGCGTATCTTCAACTTGAAAGAAAAGCGACTCAACCACTAGTTTTATTCTAGTGCTTATGTTTTCCTGAGCGAGAATACTGGAAGTTTGCTCAAAGACCTAAGCAGGTAAAAAGGGAGAACAAATAACAAGCAAAGGGTGTCGTGGAAACTTTGGTGTTTTCATCAGGTTAGCTAAAGCCCTGAATCTCAGAAATACGAAAGAAAGGGAATATTGAGGGCTTTCATTTTATGACCTGAGTGCTAATGAATATTACCTTCAAAGCAGACACAGAGTGCAGTATTCCCAAGTGGCTGTATGTGCATTTAGAATGAGATTTCGCAAAAAAAAACCCAAAAAAACCAAAACAAAAACACCAAACCAAAAAAAAAAAAAAAAGCTCTATTTTATTCTTTTCTTTGCCAGGTTTTGTGATACATCCCTTCATTTGCAGACAGGTTATAGAGGATAACTGCATATTCACGTATGAGGATCATAAAATTTTTTAAATTCCTTCTTTCCCCAAGCAGACAGCAGTAATATTTTTCCTGTTAGCTACTACATTTAATATTTTGATGCGAGTGCTTGAAATGAAAACAATGTGCCCCAATTAAAAAACTGCTGTGTAAAACAAGTGGTCACCACTTTTTACCACTTCTCTGCTCCCCTTATTAATTATCAGTATGGTTACCTCTCTTCTTCCTCCCTGAAAAGAGTAAGGGAGTACTTAGTACCCACTATATTTCTCTGTTCACCTTCACACATCAGCAAGTATGGTTGTGTACTAATGAAAAGATAGTTTTGTTCTTAAGTGAGCTGCCTGTAGAGATAGTTCAGGGCTCCCCTGTAACTCCTGCATTCCAGAAAAAGCAAAATAAAAATCACCTCTTCCTTGGAAGTACATTTCATGCATCTCCATCTTTGTGATAGTATTGGAATCATTACACAGCAGTTGGCTCTGATACGCTTGCACAGACACAAATTGAGTCCGACAGGACTGGTGTCTCATGGACTTTGCTGTCATTTGAAATGCTGGCATGAAGATGGTAGCGATGAAAGGGGAGAGCTGGTGCCTTTAGCATTTTGCCTATGAAGATTTCTTAGACTTGTATTTTTTGATAGCAGTAGCTGATTCAAAAGATAGTTTTACAAAAGAGATTTGTAACGTAGTGTAGATTTCTACCAGCTGTTCATGTCTTTTCTTCCTTGAGTAATTCTTTTGAGCATTTCTCTGTACTGAAAATGGGCTCTTTAAACCACCCACAAAGCTGTAAGATCTATTTAGTGGAATAATAATTAGTATACTTTTTTCTCTGCCCTCTTGGTTTTCATCTTTGGAAGCCACTTGTGTGGTAATGAAGGTGGTAGAATCAAACTTAACAAAGCTTACGTGTTGCAGATCCTTTAGAAAGTATAATTGCATGTCACGTTATTTTAGTGCCAATGTCAGGCTGCTTAGGGATATCTCTAGTATTTCCTGATGGAGGAAGAAAAATATTTTTATATTCCTTAATTTCTGTTAGTGTGGCATATTTGGACAAGGATAAAACACTGTTTTATTAAGTGAGGTACTTGAGCTGTAGTTCTACCAGTGTATCATATCCAATTACACATTGTAATAAATTAGATGGATTGAATTGAGATCTCAGCCCTTTATTCAGTGCCAGATTTCTGGTTTTGTATTAGGCATAATTCAGATATGTGCAGGAAATCACAACAGGAATTTCAACCTTTGAAAGTTGCTGAACAATGCAATATGTTAGTAATACGTTGTGAAGTAAATTTTGTGGTGTTATTCTTACTAGATGCCAAGGCATCAACTCCCTGTTGGCATATGGATTTGTTATGGATATCTAAGCTGCACTGATTACCTTCTTGCAACATGAGTTCCAGTGATGTCTTAAGCCTCATCATACCAGTTTCTTTGATTTAGGACATGCTGTAGTTCTAACTAAAGATTCAGAATGTGATAGTTGCTTGATTCTGTGGTAAAGATACAATAAGAAATGTGTTCTAACAGTGCTAACAAATATTGTGTCTTGGATCTTCTTGTATATATACCAGTAGCTTGATATTAATTATGTTTTTTTCTGCTTTACCCTTTTGTCTTCTAAAATAGTTTTGCCTCAAACTGTGAATGCATTAAAAAAAAAAAAGAAAATAAAAACTCTGGTCTCTTTTTGCTAATTGTATTTTTATCTTTTCACAGGCTCTGAAAATACTTCATCTGAAATTTCAGACTGGACAGACTCGCAGTGGCTTCTAAGCCAGTGAGAACAAGGCTGCCAAAGCATGCTGGTGCCAAACTGTCGGATGATGCACGTAGTCAGGCCAGTGGTGGTTCTTCTGTGCTTGCTGCTCTATGCTGATGCTGAAAGTAAGCTTATTATTCATTTATGCTTAGCTGTCATCTATCATTAATAGTTTTGTTTTCAGCTGGTCATTACTATGGGTCTCAGAATGAGTTTCCTTTTGAATGATTCTTCAAAAAATTTGAGGTCCTCTCTAGATCACAGCAAGTGTTTGAAAAAGATTGTTTATGCAACTTACTGTTTCTTCTTAGTACACCTTTTCTTAAGCATGGAGTGGTTCATGTAAGATGGTGGAAACCACTGTCACAAAGTTATACAGTCAAAACAAAAACCAACCTTGCTTATCAGACATTAGTCAAATACCTTAAAGATATCTGTCATTCTTTGTATATTTCTGTCTTAACTTTGATGGAAAAAAATAAGTATATCCCCCTCCCAATTAATATTCAGTTCAATTAAAATTCCTGTCCCTTTGTAAGTGCTGCAACAGCTGTTCTAATGTATTATTTCTGACAGCTGTCGCAGAGTACAGTATCCAAACAAATCAAGCAGAACTGACAACTTAGTGGCTGGCCTAAACATGCGGCAATTCAATGAGGAAAGGCACCTATGTTTACTTGTACTGAGGGGAAACTGCTGGAGTTTGGTCAATTAGGTTATCTATTAATGGAAAGATAATATCTTCTTTTTAATTAGGAAATCATTAGGTCTGCCTTGTTTACACGTGTTCCTTCTCCCAGCTGCCCTTTGGCTTCTTCCAGAAGTAATGTGCAAATGAGAAAAGCCATTTGCTTTCCACCTGTTGATCTGCAGGTTTACTACAAGCTGACTTTTAACACTGGCTATAAGCTGACTGCTAACATTCACTTCATTGAGGGATATTTTCCTGTTTTTCTAATAGTTCCTGACTCTATGCAGACACATGACCAATCAGTAAATTTGTTTCAGCTCTGTCTTTAGAAGAATTCCGTGTTTTTTCACACATGTGTTAAATTAAGTAGAAACACAGAATAATAGAATCAGCTTTAGTAAGGCTGGATGAATCAGTTTTCAATAAACGCATACGGAAGAGTTCTTCATCACCCCACTTATCACCTGCACTCCAGGTATACAGAGTCACAACAGTAAAAGAGATACCAGCATTTTTGAGTTTTCCTTCTTTTAAATGCAGATATGTGAAAGTGAAGTAAATGAAAGAAAAAGGACAAAACATACGTATTTGTTGTGTACTGACAGCTGAGATTCTTTGGCCCATTTCCAGTTAGATTATGACCAGCTGGGATGATTGTCTAAGGTGAAGCCAAGGATATTTTAACACTTTAGCCAGCAAATAATTAATTGGGAAGTGGACCCATGTGTTGGACACTTGCAATTGTAGTATTCCACCTATTTTAAAAGTTGTAAGAAGCAGAAAGATTAGCTTTTTGAGACAGTTTCTCTCAGAATGAGATTATGATTTTTAAGTATTTAATATGCACCAGCTTTTAAGTTGCTTAAATATTTATATACATATATGCAAATGTTATACATTATATGGTATTAATTAAATTGTGTGTCATATATATGTTTATCTGATTCTACTTAATATTGCATTTATACTGTGAATGTTAAGTTAATCTTCTATTTTACTAATTTCTTTGAAGGTATAGTCACATTTTCATCTTACACACAGTACTTTATTTGGGACACACACTGAATCTCCATACACATAGGTATTTTATGGCCTGGGTGAGATAGTACAGCATCTATGAGCCTTACGTGTGCAGAAACACAGAAAGATGTGTCTTTGTCCAGGATTAGCCCTCCTTGCCTGAAGAAAAGTTCCTGTTGTGCTGGAGTTGCTCTGCCCTCTGCTCTTGCACATACTCTTGCTCCTGTTTTGTCTTGCTCTTTCTAGAAGGGCCCCAGACCCTACTTTGACCTAGTGCTTTTCTTGAAATTCTTCACAAAGAGTGGCAGGACCATATTACTTCATTTTAATGGGAAGAGGGCACACAAGGTGAGACAAAGGGAACAAAAAAATTTGTTGTTTTTTTCTCTGTCACCCTGTAAAGGCTGCGCTTTCCTTTTTTCTTGCCATTATTCTCCTGTTGCTAACATCAAGGCACTGCAGAAGAGGTCTATCTAAACATTGACACTAACTTTCTAGAGAAGTTGCAAATGAGTAAAGAACTCATGCTCTTCCAGTCTCACTGTCAAATCACTGTGAATGGGATTAGTATCACCAAGTAGCAAGCCAGCTTAATGCTACTGAACTGGTTTCCAATGGTAGTCCTTAGTACTTTTTGGTTACATACAACCTTCACAGTTGAGAGAGGGAGGGAATAAGATACTTTTTTTCTCTTCATCATTCTGAAAGACTCCACACTCCGAAATGTGTTGGCGGGGGCTGATAAACATACTGTGTCAGCAAGTATATGTGCAAACCAGATTTGATTCTTACTCTTAATCCAGAAAATAAATTTACGCTTGACTGAGAAAAGTAAACAAAATTGAAAGGTGGCAAAACTACCTTTGCTGTCTTTTCCTTTTGATGTTAGTAATATGATGTCATGCTTTTAAATACAAGAAGTGAAAAAAAATCTCAAGAGTTATGAGTATTTTTCGATGTCTTCTTTTATGTTTGGTATTTGTAGGATCCATACACTAAGAAGGAGTAAAATACATTTTGCTGAGGAAAGAAAGTACTTGTTCATTAGTACTTGCTCACTGGGGAGCAGTAGTCTGCTAGTCTACAGGGTTTTTCTTTGGGTGGGCTGTTCACAGTGGCTCACCACATCTACTGAGATATTAGTAATATAGCTTTGTTTGTCATAAGAAAAGAATTGGGTTTTTTCTTGTTTCTTTAAATGAACTGACAGAACAGTAACTATCCAGAAACTTTATGCAGGTTCATCTGTTTAATAACAAGATGCATGTATGTTTCAGAGACTCCTACATAACATATTTCTTTAAAAACTACCAAATATAGTACATTATTATGTGTTTCTGACCTTGCCAAGGGTGACTGACCTTACTTAACCACTGAGCTCAAAGAAAGATAGGAAATATAAATTCCTTCTAAAGTCTTATTCCTGGTCTTTCCTATTATTCAAATTTTTGAAAAATTGGAGTTTAACTTGTATTAGTAGAATCAAATATTTTTCTGCAGATAGTCTACATTCTGCTTTTTAGTTATTGAGTTGATTCTTGTGTGTCCTGTTCCTTTTCCACACTGAGAAAGGCCACACCAGCATTTCAAAATTCTCTGCTGTGTTAACTGCTGCATTAATTCTCTGCAGTAACTTTGGCTGTTTAGTGTTCTTCCTTCCTTCTTGGTTACACAGCTTCTGCTCTGACATTTTTCTTTTGTTACTTCTTTGGAGAAGCTGTTTTAGAAAAGAAGCAAAAATTTTCTCTTCCTTCAGCAGAAGTGTTTGCAGCTTACTGTAAAAAGGCAAACAGAAATACTTACTAAAAACAAGGCATTTGATGTATACTGCTTCTATTCCTAGTTGTTTGAAATGTGAATAATGCTTAGCTTGTTCTTTGGCTTCTAATGCATATTGTGACAGTTACCATCATGCAGGGAACCACTGTACCATCATATCATCATCTCTAGGCCAGGATCAGTTCTGACAGGAGAGTGATTACTTACAACAGATGTTGGGGTAATTGAGACAAATTCTTGTTTAATAGGATGTAAAGACAGTAATTTAGTATTGGTGAAACCATTTTTCCCCTCTATATTTTGTTTCCACTTTTTAAAAAGTTTTGCTTTTTAGGGAATATGTGTGTTTTTCCCTGCTAATACTACTCTTTCTCTAAAAAAAACTTCTTATGTGCTTCAACTATCTGAAACACATTCATAGAGTCCACACTGAATTTTCTTCTGTCTAAGCACTTGTCTTTAAGACTAAACTACCAACAGATCTTTCAAAGTAATTAAATTACAGAAAGCAGTTATGTTATAGTAAGTCTTACAAGTGGACATACATGGTTCACAGTAAACACATCCACTGTTCCAGAATGAGTTCATAAACACTATATGCAGTGAAACCAAATCTGGAAAAAATTATTTACTTTTTTGTGCATGTACCTTTGATAGTTAGTGAACTTTTTTCAGAGTAAATTATATTTACATTCAAACTCTGATATATTTTTACAGGTAATTTCAATTAATTGCTTTCAAGTATGGGCAGTGACAAAAAATTTAAAGATAAAATATTTCTGTTCTTTATTGGTAATTTTTTACAGTACCATTTGTCTTTATATTGGTGCTGATAGCATGTGCTGTATGTAAGATACAGCCCTTTGGTTATATTGTACTTTTTTTTTTTTTTTTAAATAATGGTGATTCAAGAGAGTTGAACTATAAGCTTGGGATTTTTTTAAGCGGGAAAAAAGCTTCCAATTTTCTTTCTTTTTTTTCCCAAGAATTTTGATAGCCTCTCTTCAGCTCAACTCTAGGACATTTTTCAGTTGATTTGATGAAGATTATACATACTGTTGAAAGAGTAATTTTATGTTGGACTTGTTAAATATGCTATTACATATGTCAAGTAAATGACCCCTCAGTTAAAGTTTTAGTTTTAGGAGAGAGTGGGGCAGTTAGTTGTACCAAACCATTCTAGATGCATTTATGTTGCTCTACAGCAAAGTGATGGCTTTGGAATAAATGTGCTAGTCGAGATTAAGAGTCAGGGAAAATGAAAATATTATGTGATCATTCCTAACATACTGATTTAGCAACAGAAACTACAGGTAATAAAACTCTTTGCATAAGCCAGGGTTTATCCAATCCTAATTTTTCAAATCCTTACACTGATGCAAATCTGAATAATTTAGTTCCACTGGTAGCTATAACTACCACCACCATATCTGTTTAACCTGGTGTAAATTATCAATAGCAAAATTGTGAGCTGCTTGAGGAATAAATTTTTTCAGTTTAAATCATTTTTCTGAATGTGTGTTTTGCTTAACTCTAAATCTGTACATAAGGAAGCATTTTGAAATGTAATCTGAACAGAAGATTTGTGTGTATTTTGTCAAGTGTAGATTCAGAATTCAATCATCAACAAATTGAAGCATATTACAGAATGGTTCTTCTGAACAATTTTCTATCTACATCTGTGGTGCTCTGACGATTATTGCTGTGTCTCTTTCAGAGCTGTTCAGTGCTGTTTTCAGAGCTGTTGTTACTTCAGGTAGTTGTAGACCCCTACCTCCCTAAAGCAGAGCACTGAACAGAGCTGAGTTGCAAGCCTGGGAATCTGAGAAGCTGTGGCAACTTTGCCTGTGTCTGACTGTGGAGGCAGTGAAGTTCCCCAAGTTAAAAAAAGCCTTTATCTTTTGAAAATTTTTGAGTATGTATAAAACCAGACTCAGAAAATTCACAGTCTCAAGTCTTCCCAGACACCCAAAAATCTAGATATGAGAACTGTATGTTAATGGCCTTACAGAGTTGGACAAACGCACATGATTTAGATTAATGTTATCTGTTAACAGCAAGTGTTTCTGGAGAAACTACAGTATGGGTAGTTATCTCACTGTGTAATTCCCTGCAGCATCAGTAATGACCACTGGCAGATAAAGGAATGTGAGTCATTAATATTCCTGTGTCAGAATTGGCAGTGAATTCCAGTGTGTCTGCTAGATTGCTTAAGAACATGTCTGCATACTTCAAAAGTTTACGAGAGGTACATATCATAATTTCAGTATAGGAAGGCTCTTAGGGAAAAAGGAAGAAGAAACACTGGTACAGAAATTTCAGATTTTTTTTTTAGATTATATTCACACAGCACAACAACAGCTGTGGTATTTTACAGTATTTTTATCCCATGTCTGAAGCTTAACCCTTACTGGCTTAAATGGAGGTAAAATTTGAGTAGCAGCATCTGTTTCAGTAGTGAATTTCTGACAACATCTTTAGAAAATGAAAAATAACAATGTGTATAGAAAGGTCACCATTCACTTTTGTGCACCTTATATTTCAGTAAACTCCCTCCCCCCAAAATAACATGGATAGAATGATTCTGGCTCAATCAGTGTCTGCTTGAAGCCGCATTTGTTCAAAACAATTAGGGAAATACTTTTTTATTTAATAATTTTAAATTCTTCTGAATATACACAGTATTTTAAACAAATTTTTGATGATAGATTAACTTGAAAATTGCTAATTTATTTTGACTTCTTCCTTCTAAAGGAAGTTATGTGGAGAACAAAGTTACACCTTGACTTTAAATTGCTGTAAAATAGGTTTAAACATTAAGTTGAGTACAGATTGCTACTGTGGCTTTCACTGAATTACAGAGAACTGTAAGGTACGTACTATGAAAAAATTGAATGTAGAATTTTTTCTGTTGATTGCAAACTTCATGTTATATAACTGAGGAGAATATATTGATAACGGACAATTAAAATGTCTTTTAATAAACATAAAGTTACTAATAAACATAAAATTGAAAATGTGTGGCATATGGTCATTTAAGTTTACAAGAAATTCTGGGACATGACTGCAAACACTTTGGACATAATCTTGCTGTGTAAAGTAGTAGCAAAGAGCAAATTCATAACACATTCTCATATTACTACAAAACATAAATTCTGAAAGCCTTTTCCCAACAAGGCTGTTTTCATGAAGAGAATTCAATCGAAGTTTAAATTTTTTTCTGTAAATTCTTCATCTCTATGGCTTTGTGAAATCTAAGTGGGTAGAGTTCCGTTCTAGTTACTCCTAAGGAATTGATTTTTAATTTTCTTTGTAAAGCTTTCTGTGCTTTCTACTTCAGTACCAGAATGTAAGAGAGCTTCTAGTGCTGTTGATTTTCTTTTAATACATGGAATTGTGAAGAAGGAAGCAGAAACAATAAGATAAATTGGTAAGAAATTTATTTTGGTAGTGACAGTTAATTAGGTATGGCCATTTCTAGGAAAGTTCCACCTGTGTTGTCTTTTTGATCGGAGAATATCACTTATACTCCAGTATGTAAAATAATTGTAGACAGTATGGGCAGGTGATATCTGGACTGAACAGAGAAATAGTAAATTGATCTTCTGTTCTAGTAAAAAAGCACACCTTTTACCAGCAACAAAGAGTGCATAGTATCTCTAAATGTAAGGATTTTGAAAATAAACAAAGATTTTTTTGTGTGAAAGATTCTTGATGTTAAGATGAAGTTGTAGGGTCCAAACGTTTTTGACTGAAAAGCAAAGGTAGAATGAATGTTAATAAAAAGGCAAATTAACCTTACAGATAAGGGCATAGTGAGGCCAGTAATGCAATGAAGTTTGTTAGTGTTTCCTGACAAACTGGAGAAAATGCAGGAGGAGAAAAACAGAGATTCAGGAGTAGGAAAATGCTTTTATCATCTTTGTTAATAAGTTTTTTATAAAACTGAAGGCTTATTTCTGCTGTTGGATACATATTTTCTTCTCAGAATGTAGCAATTGTAATAGAGGGTTTTGCTCAATGAATTTGAGTTTATTGGTAATTAGTGGCTGATTGTGGTCAATTCCACTGTATCTATTGAAACAGTGTGCTTAAATGTCAGTTTTCTGCTATATATCTGAATATTCTGAGTGTCAGATTTTATGCATTTTATAGAGAGTACACAAGGTACTAGACTTATTACAGAAGTGACAAAGAGAATCCATTTGTTTCTTTTTTTGAAACGTAAAAATCATAGTTTTAAACTTATGAGAAAATCTACATCGGGAATTAGGAAGAGGAAGGAATCACTGGAAATGGTATAAACCTTACTGTGCATCTTGCATGCTAGAATACAGGCTGACATACCTATGTCAAGAAAACACAACTGAGTTACATAAAATGCTTTCAGTGACAGCTAAAATGGTCCACAGGATGGACCATGACAGCTGCCATGTGAGAAGAGTCTGAAGAGGCTGAGACTTTCAGTTTTGAAAGTTGCAGAAGTGGGTTGTGAGGATTATGGCTAAGGTCTGCAAAAATATGGGGGCAGAGGAGAGAATGAAAACAGAATGGGTTTCCACCAACTCAGTAATAATAGAACTGTAGAGTTTGGGGATTTTAGTAGAAGAGTTATTAAAAGCAGGTAAAAAATGGAAATGACTGTTCATTTTTGTGGAGGCAGACAGTATTTATAGTTGTAAAGAACTTCAAAAATCCATGTACAGGAGGTCTATAAATTAATACTAAAAGAACAAACAGAATGCCATTGTTAATGTAGTTATGCATATGAAGTGAATGGACCTCAAAAATTGCCCAGGCTAATGTGGCCATACATGGCATATTCTCTTGACATGGAGACATGATAGCAGACAACAAGACTAAGTGTGTCCTAATAAGGCATTTGCTGTAATCTTATAGTCAGAAATACATATAGTTTCAACATGCATTTTGCATTGTGTTCGTTAACACTAACTTTTCCATAAAATCTTATTTGGAGATTCTTGTATCACACTATATCACAATTATATCAAAATTATTATATCTATATATAATAACATATTATCTAGGAGGTGAAATTAGAGGCTGTGGCAAGCATTTAAGCAAATACAGTTAATAGTTTCGGAAGATTACTGCACTAGTGTTATTGATAGCAGAGCTCACATATATTCCAGCTCTGTATTTATGTGTTTCTGTGTACGTTGATTTGGGGCAGGAGATACAAGGATTAATTATTTTACAGGACGTGTTATAAAGCTTTCAATTCACAGATGAAGTACATTAGTGGAAAATCCTAGTTACATTTTTTCCTCTTTTGTAAAGTTTCATCTACAGACATATTCTTAATGTGAAGAAGTGTAACATCTTCACTGACCTTTTTCAGTATCTGTGGGATGATGAAAGTGACTTAAAGGTTGTAGCATCTAAAGATGTATGCATTCTAAAAACTGGAGGTAAACTGGAACTCAGAAAGGTCCCAAAACATTTTAGGAAGATGATGCTGTATCTACTCTTAAGTACAGAGTTTGAAATCAAATGGATACAGATTGCCTTAAAAGTATTTACAATATATAGTTGGTTTTAAAATTAAATATCTCATAAGAAATTAATTTTTAAAATTTGGCAATTTCATGGCCAAACAATTTGGCAATACACTAATTGAAGATATATTTGTTACTAAACATGTGTTAAAATTTTTAGCTAATGAAACATGATTCTATTGGATTGATTATTTGCATTCTATGTAGCAGCTCAGTGTTATTTTTTATCAAGAATTTTAGACTTCTAAAAGCATTTTCTAAAAGCATTACAGTGAACTGAAGTGGCAACTCAAAAGTATGAATGTGGATAAGATGAGTATGTTAAAAATAGCTTTTAGATTTACATGAAAAATCTAAGGGATTTTCCCATGGCAGAAAGTCTCTAGAAAACTTTTTGCAGCTGTACACCATTTGACAGCAGCTCAGTACCCACACAGAGCAGGAGCTCATTTGGTGTCTTGAGAACCTTGAGACAATTAATATTTGCTCTCAATTTAGCTAGGTTATGTATAAACAGTTTTGAGAAACCTGATCATTAATCCTCCTGGATTTTTTGTGCATAAAGTATAGGATATGAATTTTTTTTTTAAAACGAGCATTTATTCTCAAAGATGTATAACTTTAAATACTAATAAATGCATTTCCAGTATTTGTTCCATTTTCTGATTTTTTTTTTCTTTCTGAAGAAATGCAAATGTATGAATGGAGACTAAACAGAATTTTTACCTACACTTGGCCTTGAATTTGTTTATTTGGTTTTGAAATGCAGAATTTGGATAGAATTTGTGGATTTTATTTATATGAAAATATTAGAACTTCTAGCCAAATTATTTTCAGATCCCCAAGCACAGCAAGATTTGTTTACCTTTTCCACAGCCAGAAAAATGCACCTTTTGTCTAGAATGCCCCAAACATTGTTTTTTTCTTCAGTATAGTATAGACTGGTATTTTTGTATTGGTTTCTCTCTAACATGTGCACTTAAGTGAGAATTTATTGATTTCTTTGTTAATTAATGCTCATTGCTGCCAGTGGGCAGATCTTCTAAGTCTTTAGCATCTGATTTGTTTTTGTTATGTGTGCATCTTTTTCCTTATCTATGAGTGCATGGCTCAGTGTCTTATTGCAAAATACATTCTAACCTTGGGGGAAAAGACACACTTCTCAGAGCCTGAAGATCAAGAGTTTGTATTTCTTTGATGTTAATAGATCTGTCATGTCTTTTCACTTTACAAAGAAAGCATTTTGAAAAATCAGTGAGAATAAAAAGGGGTCTTTTATGTAGGACAACCAAATCTATACCCCTCAGTTTTTAGTGTGTCAATGTGTGGCCCTTGCAATTATTCTATTATCAAGACAATTTTTTCTAATTCCACATTAGTATTTTCTTTCTGGTTTATTGCTTGCTTCTTGGGTTGTGAACAGAAGATAAAACTGCAACTGTAAGTCATCGGAACTCATTGAGCTATAGATACTTTGAAACAGTAAGGACTAATATCTCATTGTGCATAGATCAGTCTCAAACGTCATATTTGTTAGACATCTGATTGTAGGTGAGAGAAGGGTCCATACTGAGACTGACAGATTCAAAGGAATATTACATTTTATATTTTTTTTTTACCGGAGTCATCCAGGTATCCTATCCAAAGCTGACTTTCAGGAGATAAATTAGTAATCTTAATTTGTAGTGCCTAATCAAATATATTCCGACAGTACAGGTAAATTTTAATAAATTTTCAGTTGTTTTTGTTTGTTTGGTTGGGTGTTTGTTTGTTTGTTTGTTTGTTTGTTTTTAGGGGGTTTTATTTAGGGAAAAGATGTTACAAAAGTAGTTAGGTACTCCTTGCCTTTTTATATACTTTTTATTTCCTGCCCTTGCTAGGTAATAGGGCAGGAAATCCACAATTACGAAGAAAGCTGTTGTCTCTGACTATATTGTATTGCTAGAGGCACTGGGATCTCAATGGTATCCCAAAGATTGATGGTTTTAGAAGGCTACTGAAATTTTTTTTAAGAAATATTCAGAAAAATAAAAGGTAACATTTTATACACTATTCTGATTCAATTATATTCAAATGTTTGATATTGAAGTTTTAGAAAAAATCTTAAGCTCTCTGAAAAATATTTTCTTCATATTAATTTCTGATTGCAACACTAATGTTTCCTTTAAGATAAATAAATTACGCTACTATGCGTTTTGGAGAGGAATTTGTATTTCTCTAATAATTTCTTTTCTCTTTAGAATGCTGACATGTACAGAAAAGACATTTAACATAAAAATAATGCAAAGGTGGATAAGAAATTAAATCACAAATACCATTTAACTGTAAATTGGATTTTAGGGTAATTTAAGTCTCACTACAGGAGTATTTATCTCTAAATGCTTCTAATTTAAAAGCTTTTAAAGGAGTGTGCAAAATTTCTCCAATAGCTAATGCATTTTCCTTTTTCTGCCAAAATACCCTAAGTAGCACAAAGTTAGCAGAATTCATGGTCTAAAAATAGTGTTTATTCTCCAATAGTCTTTGTTTATCACAACCTGAGTACCCAGCTCCAAATCCTGGGACCTTTAGGGCAACAATTGTTCTTACACCTTCTCTGCTAGGTGAGTTACCTCTTATGGTCTGTGGCCCAGTTTTCTTCAGGCAAAGCTGGCATGCATTCTGACTGGTGTTGGCAGGATGGGAGGGTTTTCTGCTTTGAGAAGTCATGCTTTTTGCTGTCAGGAAGTATTCTTTAGCTGGTCTGAGTGGAATGCAGAAGGATTGCTGTGCACTTGCTAAGACCAGCAGCATGCCAGGCCTAAACTTCACCATTGCATGTTCTTTGGCACCAGAGGGTGCCTGATTTTTCAACTGTGCTGTGAATAATGAAACAATTCATATTTTCTGTATTCTTTATTTACCATTTGTGTCTCTTCCTATATATCCATTTTCCCCTTCAGCTCTCTTTATCTTTCCTCATCCTAGCTTCCCCCCTTCTCTCTTAATGTCAAAAATATGCACCAGTTTTCATAAGCGCCCTTGGAATCTGGTCCAGAAATGTTGTCAGTCGTGCATCACTAAGTAGAAACAAAGCAGGAGCAGCCATGTGGAAATAACAGACTGAAAAATTCATCAAAGAAATTTCATGTGAATTGCAGAAACTCATTAGATGTCAGTAAAGAAGTATTACAACCTAATGTTTAAGCTGTAGCACCTTTGTTTTCCTCATATTCAAATGGACATGCTTTCTCCCTGTATCTCTGATTTTTGGTATTTTACTTGACCAAATTGTTTCCAAAAAAATCACAAAGATCCTTTCTATAGTACCTGTCTTGTACAATCAAACAAGCAGTCAGACAGACAAGATTTATTATCTGCTGATCTTTCAGTAGTTTCAATGAAGAAAAGGTAACCAATGATTAATGGCATAAAACGGAAGCCAAACTCTAATTTTCTATCTTTCTAGACTATACAGACCTTCTCAAAAGAGACAGTAATTGTGCACAGGTATGCTGCTTTTTAAAAAATGACATCTCTGCAAAGAATTTTAAGAATTGTCATTTTGTTAAAATGCACCATATTACCCCAATTTACTAGATGGTGGGATCTGTAGAGTTGCTATTCTGGCAAGATTTTCTAAATACTTTCATTTTAATACAACATCTATGTTTCACTGATTCGGCTGCAATTTTTCTCATAGTGAAGTAGCACTGCCTTCATACAAACTACCTGTAAGAAAAATATAGTTCTCAGGATCCTAGCCTAAAAACTGTGAATTTAAAAAAAAACCTGTTTTTTGGACTGCAGTCTTGCTGTTGTTTATGATCTTAATTAGTCTCAGTAATTAAATCATTACATGATTGGCACTTACCCCTTACTAATAAACAGTAAAGCTTAGTGCTTTCTTTCTTGATCCCCTGAGACCTGCTATTTCAGTTCTTCATGCAACTCTTCATTTGTTGTGTTTGCATTGTCAAAAGGCATGAAGTCAGTGCACAGCACTGCAGCACAAACAGCACTGGGAAGGGGTTAACCTAGCCTGTTCTTTGTGCTTTCAGGCAAACTGCATCTTTTATGTGTCACCTCAGTGAAAAATGAAAGACAATATCAAGCTGACTATAGCTAATTAATGCTGGACAATGAACCATGTAACTCAAGTTCGTTGTAGAGATCTCACTGACTTTTTTAACAATTATTTTTCATTGCATATGGTTTTTGTAGGAATTCTTTTGTGTCTGTGTATTTCAATAAAATTATTTTGGGTAAAGGATGGTTAATATTTTGTTTCAATGATACCAGGTTGGACATTGACCTTTCCTTATTCTTAGTTGTAATGCTAAGTCTGCATGCCAGTTTCAAAAATGTGAATTTGTTTCTAGTAATTTGATCAGCTGGTACTTCAGTAGTGAATACTGCATCAGCTAATACTAAATGAGCTAGTACTGCCTAAACTACCCTTCAGCTCATGCTGATCAGCTAAAACTGAATCAAAATAGAGATCTTCTTAAAACTACATCATTGGCAGTGGCTGATTTCTCAGGCTTACGTGACAGTTGGCAATTTTATTTCAAGCAAAATACCTAGGATACTAGGAAAAATTCCTTCACCGAGAGTTGTAAGCACTCTAACAGGCTGCCTAGGGAAGTAGTTAAGCCATAATCCTTGGAAATATTTAAAAGGTGTAGTTGTGATGCTTAAGAATATCTTATGTGGTGGACTTGGCAGTGTTGGATTAATTGTTGGTCTCATTTTCTTAAGTGTCTTTTTCAATCTAGATGATTCTATGATTTGATCCAGGAAACTTCTATGTAAATCACTTATTTCAAAAATTCTAACAATGCTCCATTAATCGGTGTCTAGTAACCTTTTTTTTTTGCATTTCATCAGGAATTCACTTGTATATACATGAGGTTGACATTCATGCTTGGGTTCATTAGGAAAACAAAATGAAAATAGAGAATATCTTAAATTTGTGTCACTATATAAGGTATTTTATCAAAACTTTTCACAAGATAATGATTCAAGGGACCTGGGCATGATGGAGGCATGGGCTTACAGGAACCTCATGAAGTTGGAGACAGGGAAGTGGCAAGCCTTGTATCTGGGAAGGAACAACCCTTGGAACACTGGAGGCTGACCAGCTGAAGAAACAGCCTGACAGAAAAGTTCAGGGAGTTCTGGTTCACTAAAAGTTGACCATAAATCAATGATGTGTCCTTGAGGTAAGGAAGGCCAACGTTTCTGAGGAATTAGGTGATCCTTCTCTTTCACTCAGGCATGGTCAGGTGCATCCGGACTGTTGGTTTCAGCATTAGGCTCCTCAGTAGAAGAGAAACAGGACATGCTGGAGTGAGTTCATTGAAGGCCCAAAAAGGCAGTGCTGGAATTAAAATAGTGTCATACAAAGAGGAATTGAGAGCTGGGACAGGTTGGCCCGATTCAAGAAGGCTGAGTGAAATTTTACCAGTGAACATATAAATATACCTGAGGTAGAGTGTGAGGAGCACAGGTGAAGATATGAAAGCTGCAGTCTTCTCAGAGGACTCTTAATTGACAGCCCCAGAGGCCCATGAAGTTCTGTTAAAAATAAGACATTTATATAATTGTTACTGGTTACTCTGTTGTTGTTATTATTACTGCTATTATTCCAGGACTAACTAAGCACTGGAATAGGTCGAAAGTGGTTGTGTCCCTATTTTTGGAGACACTTAAAACTGAACAAAGCATGACTGGGGGAGCTTCTGTAGCTGACCCAGGTCTCAGCCAGGTTCTGGTCTTGGCACTCTTGAGATTTGATGTGCCCCCAATAATTTTTTTGTTGTGTTTCTACTATTGGCTATGGAAGTAAAGTATTATTAAGCCTACTAATTTTATAAAAATGGGTATAAGAATGTGATACCTTATACTATAAAAAATACTGTATTTCCATAATGCAACAAAGAATGAGAGAAAAATTGGCAGATTAATAATGGATTAGATTTCTTTTGCATAAAAAAGTGAACATCGCAGTATTCACAATGGAAAACAAATCCAAAACCTGAAGGTGTTAACACAGCTATATGCAATCATGAGGGAAGAAAACAAGTAGGAGAGATAGGTAACATACAAAACCAGTCTGTCCTTTCAAATTCTACACGCTGTAGTTTTATGCTACTTATAGCAAAGAATTGTGTGATTGAGGTCTAAGAAACCTAGTATTTATTTCCACTGAAGATATAATCTCTCTTTTCATAAATATACCTTTACTTGTCTATATAATAAATGTTTTTAAGTGTGTGGATGAAATGCTGCACAAATGAAATCAGTCAGAAAAATCCTGTTTAAATTACAATGTACAGGACTTGCATCTTCCTCTAAATTTACACTGTGTGAAATGCTCCATCAGAGTTCCAGGGGCAGTAAGTAAATAATTGGCAAATAAACTTAGTTTATTTAAAATAAATGTTATAAAATTAACTAGATATCATTTAAAAATAAGACTATTGCACATGCTCATTGCAAATAAGTTTTTAACTCAGTCCAATACTAAGTTTTTAACTAGGTTATTTGAACTCCATTGAATCAAAATGCCTACCATGTAAACAATGCCTTTACTGGTTTACATTTTCAAGTATCTGTGTTGAAAACCTACAGATTAAAAAATTGGTATCACTTAGTATGTAACTTCAGTAAATGTGAGTTCATTTGGACTTGTTCTAATAGTGGTGGGAGGAAAGGAAAGTGAGTGTATTTTTTTTTTTTTTTTTTTTTTTTTTACTCTCCTGACTTTATAATGAAGTTCGTAACAGAGGAAAGGGTAATATTTAAAGATGGATAACAATACTGAATACTGAATTATTCTAGTTGCACAGCATTCTGAAAAATAAATTGCTTAAAGTGAGTTGAAGGAAAACTTTACGTTTCTATTACTTTGTTTGTATCAAGAAGCATAACCAGACAGTGAAGGGAGGTTATTCTCACCTTGTGCTCCATTCTTTCAAGACCCTATCAAAAGAGTACTGTGTCCAACTCAGTGGCCCCCAACATTAGCAGAATGTCGATCTGTTGGAATGAGTCTATAGGAGGGCCACAGTGGTGGTCAGAGGGCTGGGACAGCTCTTTTCTGAAACAGACTGGGACAGCAGTTGGGACTGTTCAGCCTAGAGAAGAGAAGGTTTGGGGGGACCTTTGAGCACTTTCCGATATTTAAGGGCGGCCTGCAGAATGGCTGGAAAGTGAGTTTTTACAAGTGCATGTAGGGGCGAGGAATAATGGTTTTCAGCTGAAAGAGGGTGCATGACTTTGGGAAGAAATTCTGTATTGTGATGGTGAGGAGGCACTGGAACAGGTTGCCCAAAGAAGTTGTGGAAGTTGCATCCCTAACAGTGTTCAAGGCCAGGCTGGGTGGGTTTCTGAACAATCTGGTCTGGTGGAGGGTAGACCTGCCCATGACAGGGGGTTTGAAACTTGATGATCTTTGAGGTTCTTTCCAACCCAAACCATGCTATGGTTCTTTGTTGATGTCAAACGTATATAATTGTTAGTCATAAAATATTTAGGTTTTTCATCTGTTCACTCTTAGATCTAATTGCTAGTTTCTTTTCAATAATGAGTGAGAAGCCCAGTGGTGACCAAAGATTTGTAATACAAGGCATTACCTCTTTCAGTGGTTGAAAATCATAAAAGTACATCTCAATGCATCTTGACCTCTAGTGTGCAGTGAAGTAGTGTAATTTAATAATTCTCTTTGTGAAGAGATTAAGTAATTATAAGAAATGGAATTTAAGTACAGCAAAGTGATAAGGAAACTGCATAATGATGGTGAAAACAGTTATAAAATGAAAAAAAACTCCGTTCTTTTGATTGCTCTAGGCTAGCTATTTTCCTTTGCCTTAAGGAATTTGCAGGCTGATCGTGAAGAAATGTGAATATTTGTGTTTTCTTTTTGAGTGACATAATTCCATAGATGGAAATACTGTGCTACAATACTGAAACTGTTCTCTTGCATTTAATTTTTCATCAATTAAATGTCACACACAGATGGAAAAAAAAAGAGAAGGTAAATGTAGGTAGTTTAGACTAACTGAAATGACAGATTGAATAACAAAAGATTTGAAAGCCTCGACTATTCCTTTTGGTGAAAATAGTAATCCTGTGGTGTTCCTTACAATACAAATTCATCTTTGAATAGGAACTGAGGTTCAGTGGTATAATGTTTCCAAATAATGACTAATCAGCTACTGCTGCTGCCTTGGCCTTTTATTTAAATAAAAAAGAAAAGGACAGATGCATTTTTCTGTTCCTCTGGTATAGAAGTTGATGGATATCCAGAGTAAAAAAGAAAGTGTTTCTGTAAAATTCTTGTAATTAAAAAAAAAGAGTGATTTGCACTAGAATTTTGGATATCAGAGAAGAATACCTGTGGAAAATAAATGAGTTTCAAGGATTAAGATAAGCTCAAAAGTTATGAAAAAGTCTCAAAAATGGATAGTTATAAGCAAATTGTCAGATTAAGTTAGAAATGCAAATTTTACAAATGCATGTAAGATCAATGTAGAGAAATTAATGTTTTTTATATCTGTTGCAACCTGTTTTTGAAATGTAGCATACTTGTACTGAGGAATAAGTGTGCAAGGGTTGTCCACTTTAATTAACATTACGGCTAGAGGCCATTAAAAAAGGAGCTCAAATGCAGACCAGATATAATATTCAACACCCTTCTATATACTAAATGAGTGCTAAAATCATATTTATTAGGTTAATATCGACACAATATCTTTATAATTTAAGAACTCCTTTCCTTTAGGAAAGGGAAGGCTTTTGGCAACTTGAAAGACAGCTTACTATTCTAATGGATATGTCTTTAATGTAGTTTTTATGTCTATGAAAGCATGTAGACTATGCAGATATTCTCAGATCATTTGAATTCACAGCAATCTTACAAATATATATGGTATCAATTACTCTCCTGGTATGCAATAGTGTAGGCCAATACAGCCAGATTTGTGTATATGTTAGTAACAGCTTTACCTCATGGAATGGCAATCTCAGAATCGATGGTATTCTAGAATAACTTTCTTCAGAGCTTTTGGTTTACTTAATATTCAAAGTATATGAATTCTGTTTTTTTTGAAAAGCATTTTTCTAAAACTAATACAATGACATCTTATTACAATAATAGTTAGAAATCACTAACTGAAATACATTCTTCGTTGCAATACTTATGCTTGTTATTCATGGTATCCTCCTGGCATCTGCTTCAGCTACTTTTCTAAATTAAGAATAGGATTAAATGAATTATAAATAAGGCATTGTAATTGAAAGGTAATCTGAATGCTGAAAATACTTCAAAAAAGTATTCAGCAAATAAATACAGTGATATAACTAGAGAAACATAGTAATATTATAGCATCCTGTCTTTCAGTCTCCTCAAAGTATAAACACTGTATTATTTTAAGGTTTATTTAGAAGTTTGATACAACTTCTGCCGTGTCTACCTGTTTCCCTTTTTTAAAATTTCCTTGGGATTAGGACAAATGTCTTTGAAAGAGCTTCTTCTCTTTCCAAATATGGGTTCTCTAACAAGTATGGGTTAGTAACCTCCAAGTGCAGCTGTTCAGCATCTGTCTTACAGACATAGAGCTATACTGGTAGGTTTGATAAAGAAACTGAGGGATCTATTTACAGCTTGTTTCAATTTCATTTCATTAGACATACACTGATTGACTTATTGATTGGACATAAAATTATTGTTCCAACTTAATAAATAAATTAATTTATAGATATTCTGAGAGGCCTAAGTCATGCAAGAACATGGCAGAATAACATTTTCAAGTAATACTATAGTAAGTGAAACTTTGGTGTGAAATAAGATATTATTTCTGCTGTTCATCAGCAACCTATGTTATATTTTAGGCATACAGTGATAAATTTAAAAATAATAATGCTGTATTTGCATAATAAAATGTCTTATAACTATTGTAATGATATAAACATTCTTGATAGGTACTATCTTTTATAAAATAGATGAATTTTTATTTCATTAAATAAATTACTATCAGGTCATGCGGACAGTTTTGATAGTGGCAATTGCGTGACTTGTCTTGATAGCATTTCTCATCTCTCAGCCCGGAGCATAATTTTTTGTGCATTCATTTCGTATTTCTCTTTCGCTTTTGTGCCACCTCCCCCTGCCTTTAACACAGTGTCTTATTGTCTGAGTCCTCACATAAGTGATTTTCTTCCTTTTGCCATATTGTGGAGTATGTATGTCAGTGCTGCAAGACATCACAGAATGAAACAGTTGTCAACCAGTAGTTATACCAGATAGTGCAATCAGCATTTTCTTTCTGATTTCCATCATCCATATTACTTCCTTGCATTTGAGAGATAACAACCGTAACTGTCTTCACTTACTCAGTTTATTTATCTTTCTGGTTTTGCCCTATAACATGGGTTTGGACCAGTGGCAAGTTGGAGAAATAACCCTGGTGGTTGGAATTCCCCTTTAGTGGTATACATTCCTTAGTTTAGTAGTTTTGGACACCAACCCAGACTGCATGAAATAATTAACATTATAATTAAGAAAATTATACAGCCTGTGGAAGTAAGGTCCTTTATTTCTGCCCCTTTATTTTCAGCTGGGTTACCAATCTGCTAGAATCCTATTGGTCAAGATGCCCTTAGAAATGAAGTAAGGTCCAGAACAATAACTATTGGAAAAGATACTTAGTAGGCACTCAAGGCTTATGTAAATTACCTGGCATTTTCTCCTTTCCCAGTTCCCTTCTAAAGGCTGCTCATATCAATCAACAGCAAATGAATATAAGCAATGAAAAAATTTACCTTATGGATACACCTATATAATAACACTTAGAACAGGATTACACTAAATTTGATTTTAAACTATATTAAACTATATTAAAATATATCAAGAAAAAAACCCAGTGACACAGAGAGAAACCAGAATCTATTCTGTGAGTTTTATTTATGAAATTGATGTAGGATTTTTAGATAAAAAAGACAACTTGACACATACATATATTAGTTGAAGTAATCTAAATTTTTTTCTCCTTTTATTATTATTTACACCTTTTTATCACAAAAGTTTTTTGTTTGTTTGTTTTTGTTGTTTGCATCTTTTTGGGAGAGTGAGAGAGCATTTACCTTGTAAGCTCTATATTTTTGTAAAAGAGTCTTATTCTAATAAATATTCAAAGAGTGGATTTTCTAAAGCATATGAAAGGTGGATGCCCGGTTCCCATTGAATTTTACCAGGCACTAGCAGTTTAAAACCCCATAGAGATTGATCAGGTAAATTAAAATCACTGACAGAATCAGTAGCTGAACATGAAATCAAATGAGTATCTGTTCTATTTGGATTTTATGCTCTAGTTTTTCATGGGGCATCTTTCCATTTCTCATAGTTTTGAAAAGGCAGATGTTCTGCAAATGGAATCTCAAAAGGAAATTTATAGGACATGAATGTGAAAGTGGTAGCTGTTATGCTATAGAGGGTTAAAATTAGCCTGTTTCAACATTGGAATAAATCTCTTACAGAGCTCTAAACCTATGAATTTCATCATGTTTTTGAAATGAATAGTTTGATAACTAATATTATTTCTAAATTATAGGATTAGGGTTAATGTATAGCCTTCACTTAGTTTCATTCCGTTCATAACACAATTGTTATTTTAACCTTGTAGATGAAGCCAGTAAAACATTGCAAAAGGGGGAAATGAAGGAAAAAAGGGCACTTTGGAGTTTTCTCTATCACATTACATCTGCATAAAAAAATTTAATCAGCACTATTGAATGATTAATGAAAAGGAGAGTGGCAGCCACCCACCCAGAAACTCATCTGCCTTTGAAAAGATTTAATTTAGGTGTTGGTGGCTCCCTGTTACAGTTCATGATTTTCCTGACGTCGTATTGTTCCACTGGTCCCTTCCCTCTGAAGTATTTTTGCACATTTATTTTTTTGCTTCTTAAGATGTGCAAAATTCTAAATGTTTGCATGCTTCTAGTTGAAAGATACCCAGAAGGATCCTAAGGGATGAACAACTACTTAAGATGGCAAATAGATTATTGTCCTGAAAATGGTAAATTGATAAGTTCGTTTCCTTTGAGAGTTAGTTGTTTGTAACCAATTGGGCTGTTCCTTATAACTCTGCTTATCATTTGAATAACCTTCTTCTTCTTTTGTGTTTACACACTGGTCTCTTTGTTCTTCTTTCCAAAGTACTTATCAGTAGCAGTGAGCCTTTATTTTTGTAGGCTTATTGAGTCTTCTCTGAAACACACAATCTCTTTTTCTTACCATGGTACACCTTATCTCTGTGTTTTCCATTTTGAGTGTACTTTGTTACCCATGGATAACTGAAATCTGCGTAAGCTGTAGGATGCAATATTGTCAAAGAATACAAATTTTATTTTATATCATTAGCGTTAGTTTGTCTCCGACTCTGTGAGGAAAGTGTATACATATTCTTTCCAGAAACTTCTTAGCCCTTGAAATAGCTGCATTTTGCATTTCTCTGGCTTTTCATAATTTCATGATTAATTAATATATGTATTTTTGATGCATACAATATGTACCCTTTGCAGTTGTCTTTAAGCACTTTACCTTGTACTTTTTACAGTGGCGGCTTAACGTATTTCAGTTGTTTCAATACTCTAGATCCAATTTCTGTAATGTGGTATTTAGATCCTTTTCTATAATGGCAACAACTTCTATCATAGCAAAAGGCAATCCCTTTTAGCTTTGTATCACCATTAGCACATATCATTAGCTAATTCTGTTTTCTGCAGCCAAGTGAATAATTAGAATTGTTTAAGTCCCAAAGCTGATCCTGCAAGAACAATATTACAAATTCATGTAGCTTTATAGCTAGGTTTTTTTTCGGCTTAGTTCAGGATAGTTTGTTAAGTGTTTTATGTTTCGAAAATTAATCACAGTTTGTTTTTATTTTAACTATTCATTTCCCAATTCATGATGCTTTGCTGATGAATAACATAGCCTCAATACGAATATATTATTTGTATCATTTTCCCCTGTATCTAAAAAAATCAAGTATTTTATCAAAGAGAGTAGATTCATTTAGCATAGTCCAGTTTTGAGCAATCACTGGTCTGATTTATCCTGGTTGCATTTTTCGTTGTCTTTTTGTCTATTATTTATGCCAAAGCTCAACTGTTGTGTTTATGTCCATAAATATAACATGGAAAAATATAATAACATGATACAATTTTCTTATTTTACTTACAGTTGCATTAAATAGAATCCTTTATTTGTATCCTTGTAGCTATATTGTGATAATGGCTATTGTTATAGTACAGCTAATCAGACAATCTTGGTGTCATTGTGACATGATATATTGTAGGAATATCTTTTTGCCATCTACTTGTTAAATATTTTTCTTATACAAGATGTTACAAACTAAGGCTCTTGGTCAGTAGGAAACTCTTGGCATTGCTTTAAAGAATGTACTTTGTCAACATGTAACATCTAGATGAATATAATCTGTTGCCTAAATCATATCTGAGGAGTCTTGCAGAATTCAGTGAAATTAAAACATGTTTCATGTTAAATGTCTTTTTAAATGCATCATAGAATTATGATGATATATTATATGACAGCTGGAATTCTGTGAACAATCTCTAAAATTTATTAATGCTTGTCTAGTGCATGTAAAGATTAGTTAACTTCTTGATTAACAGCATACACATGTATTCTGAAGAGATTTCAATGCCTTATTTCAATAATGATTAGGGGGGGAAAGGTCTGCTGTTGTTCAGATGTAGATAATACTACTGTCCACAAAATTGAATATTTCTTCATAAAAAGGAATACAGGTATTATATCTATGGTTTTTATCTGGATTTTAATTTTGTAGACATGAAATGAACTTTAGTCTCAGTAAATTTCATTGCTACGCTTAAGTGCGGTGGCTTAACCTTGGATAGCTGATGGGTGCACACACAGCTGCTCTGTCACTCCACCTTCTTAGGGTCAAAAAATCAGCACAGTCAGGACTTGGAAGAAAAGTATAAGAGATATTTACTCAGCTTGAAGCACTCTTGTATGGCTTGTGCTGATAGGGAGTCAGGATTTATGGCTACTCTGTCAGGGAGGACTTAGGTTAGTTATCGAGGCTTGTTAGTCTTCCCCCAGAGGATGCATGAACACTGGAATAGGCACCCCAAGGTAGTGCCATGGCCACAAGCCACAAGGGGTATTTGAACAATGCTGTCAGGTATATGATGGGATTGTTGGGTTATCCTGTGCAGGACCAGAACTTGGACTCAATGATCTTCATGGGCCCCTTCCTGAATATTCTGTTATTCTGTGGTACCACTATAAAACTGGAATTTATGGACACTTCGTAGCATTGAAAATCTCTTGGGTTGTGTTGAAGTGATAAGCATATCTACTCCCTTTAATTTCCTTTGTCTTCATTTTCAAATAATTGGGGAATCAGGATTGTTTGGATTAAAATGAATCTTCAAATATGATCTAGTCCAATACCCTTTGCCTTGGGAAGAGATATGTTCAACTATATCAGGTTTCTCAGAGTCCCATGCAACTTGGCCTCAAACACTGCCAGGGATGGGGCATCTACAAGTTCTCTGCACAATCTGTTTTAGTATCTCACCAACCTCATGATAGTGCTACTTGATATCACTGTCTTTGGATGTGGTCTTCTATCCTTTCTTTTTCTTCCAATAGTACATCTGTCAAACACATACCTTGCCAATTTTATGGTCAGAATGTTGTGAGGGACCGTGCCAAAGGTCTTACAGAAGTCTGCATAGATCCTGAGTTGCTCTTCCCTTGTCCCACTGGCACAGTTATTGTGAGAAAATTAGTCTTGGCAGCATTTCCACTTCGGTGTGACCATGTCTGTCTCCAGTTATCTCCCTGCCTTCATTTGTCTTGCTATATCTTCCAGGGAGACCTTTTTCTCAATTTCACTGGGCATGGAAGTCAGACAGATGGGCCAGTCCATGATGTTTATTTTTTTCTAGTCACTAGCTTCACTTAACTGCCACAACTTCTCAAATATGATCTTGAGTGGCTTGGCATTTCTGTCTGCGATTCTCTCCCTCAGGATCCTGGTATGTGTCTGTCTGGGTCCCATGAGTTGCTTAATACTTCTAATGTGAACTTTTTCTCATACAATTTTCTTTATTCTTGCTTCTAGCATTCAGGCCTCTTGCAATGCCTGGAAGTAAAAAAAAAAAAAAAATCTTTTTACAACAAGAATTCATTTTCCTTCTGAAACAATGCTCTTTTTTTTTCCTTCAAATTAAGAATTTAAAATTTTCCCTATGTGTTGTAACCCTAGATACTCAGAATTTTAGGCCATCTGTGTAGAATAACACGGACCCTCAAGAGCACACTACATTTGACCTGAGGGCATAGAGAAAGCTTCCAAAATTAAATAATAAAACTATGATTATAGCTGTGTAGTTTAAATAAAAGTGTATAATATCACAAAATAAAAAACTTTGAATTTAAGGTTTTAGAATATTATATATAGAGCCATGATAGAAGTTTTAGGGCAGTGACTAATCCTCTTCACCTTCTTCTTCATAGGTTTAAGTGGTATTTTATAATTAGACAAAAAGTTCCATTTTATGAGACATGAATAATTAGTTACTGGGTTAAAAATAAAAATAATTTAGGTGTAATTTCTTAATTGAATAGTTTTTCCTTAAAAAAACTTACAGAGATAAATACGGAGCCATTTTGTAACTTGTTAGTGAAATGCTATAAAACTCACAACTTGCAAGATTATAATCTAGATAAGAAATAATAAACATCTGAGTTTGAACACAAAATACCATCTCAAACACTTTCAATCCCAAACCTAACACAAACAGAAAAAACCAAAAAAAAACTACACCTGCGGATTTCTATATTCTTTCAAAGAACTCAGAGTGGAATGTCCAATCCCAGGTTCTTTGTCTGTTCTTCATTTTGTTGCACTTATTTATTTTCAGGAAACAATATTAAGACTTAACTTACGTATACCAAGAACTTCTCTTTTTGTGATTTACAATTCATTTCAGTCTAAACTGTTATTAAAAATGCAGTACCTGCTTTGCTGTTTGTATATGTATTTTATTTTCTTCAGGGTCAACTGAAGTGCATCGTTCAATTTAAAAAGCTTGGTAGCTATTTAAAATTTTACAATCAGAAAAACCAGTGAAAACAAAAAAGGTAAGAGAAGTCCACTAGGTATTTTTGCAGGACAGTGAGTCTATCATTCTTGCATTTTTAAGAAAACGAGGCTTGTAACAGTTTTTGTTTCAGTTGAAAGCTGGGGCCACTTAAAGTGTGCAAGTGTTACATCTCTATCTTTTTCTCTCTCTTTTCCATTGTTGTAAAGGCTGGAAAGTTGTTTTTTTTTTTTTTTTGACTTCCTTTTTTTGCTAGGAACTGCAGTTCCTGGTAACTGGGTGAGATTCATCTTCATATTAATAGATGTTCTTGGGATCTAGTCAGATTAGTATTTGCAAAGTGTATTTTTGTACTTTACTGAATATTTGATTGTATTTACTTTAGAAGATGTAATTGCAAGAAAAAGCACCAACAGTATTTCATACCACTTAAAATGTATTCTCACATTTAATAGCCATTAATATATCCTGGAGGCTGTGAGGAGTTTTTCTCTCTCTATTTTATATATATATTTTTTTTTTTTTTTAATTTGCAGCTTCTCTCCCTCTTTTTTTTTCCTCTAAGATACCAATTTTTCTATTTATTTATGTGCATAGGTGAGATTTCTCAGTTGAAGATAAGTAATGATTACCACTGCTTGGCATATCTTCATGCTTTTTCCAGTGCCCAAGGTTAGGACAGGTTCAGTGACAGAGCCCTTTCTTGTAATAAAGACTAAGGTTTTTCTGGTAAGCATGTGTCCTGTTTAAAATCCAGAGAAGTAAATGGTGGCTGGAGAGTCATCCATGACTCCTTTAATCACCTTCATAATGCTGTCAGAAAGCTGTGGTTTTTTAGGCTGCGCTGGTAAGTGTGGTGAGATTTCCAACAGTGTGAACTTTCCCATAACTGTTGTGTGTGGTGAAATGGTAGGTTGCCGGTACTTAGAGTCATGGGATGGAGAAGGTTAATGAGCCTTAAGCCTCAGTGTGAGGTATTGAGGTGTTAGATAGTAGAACATGAGGGAGGGAGAGGAGGTGGACACTATCCAGTTGTTCCTGTGATGACCCTAACAGAGTCCATAAATGGATCACAGGACTGAGCCACAGAGTGACTGGGCCAAATTCTCTGTACGACTAGCACTGACAGTGCCTTGAAAAGTAATGTGTGTAACTCTGTAGAAAGCAGACACATATTATTTATTATTATTATTATTTGTTATTTATTGGACACTGTACCAGAACGACACAAAGGTAATACTTCTTCTGGGTCTCATCATGGGAGGGTGTACTGCTTGAAGTACGTTAAAAAACGCCAAGATCCCTAAAACAGATGTGCTATTTAAGAAGTAATGGCTATGTAGGCTATATTTTTGAAGGAGGAACAGGAAGCTTGATTATTCCATGTGATGAAACTGGCTGTGGGTAAACATATAAAGGGAACATGTTTTATCATTGTATTGATTACATTATGCATTAGTTGCAAATTGATGTGAGAATGTAGATAATTAAATGACTCTTTCATGTTGCTAGGAAAAAGAGGATCAATTTTTTTCCTTGAGAAATCTTGTCTGTTTGCATAAACTTCCATTTTTCCTGGTTCTTGTGTTACCTTTGCATGTGATAATGAAGGCAGAGTCATATAAAACAAAAATTCTGACCAGAATAATAATACCTTGCTATAACAATTGCAACACTTTAATGACAAAACTGTCTTCACATATATATGAAAACAGTTGTATTTATTTTTGGAACACAAGGTTTGCTTTCTTTTCATAAGTCAGCCTGTTATATCCATAGTAAGGGAAACCTGTAGCACTCTTAAGAACAAGAAAAATTTTATTCAGTAGTAATGAAATTTTACTTTTAAAAATGATAATATATACTTATATCAGAATCTTTTTGTGCCTTCTTTAAATGGGTGTATTTTTTAGACCTGTGTTATTGGCAAGAGCTCTATTGAAATGCTTGCCTTGCGTATGTTTCTGTCTATGGGTATGAGAGATTAAAAAAAGAGGGAGCAAGCTTGTGGGCCGTTCTAGTTGTATGTAGGTTCTTCTGGTTTTTCTGTGTGTTTGTTTGTTTGTTTGTTTCTTGTTTGTTTGTGTTGTTTTTGTTGCTGTTGCCATTTTTTAAATTTACTAAGCAGCCTGGCAAAGACGAAAGGAAGCTAAGGAAATGAAGAATCGTTTGACTTTTTACCACAGAAACTAGTAATCAGAAATTACATCAGAAATTACTAAAGCCCATTTAGTCAAGTTTAATTAGAAAATAAAGGTAAAGATTGTTGTTTAAAAAAATACTACTTTTAGCTAAGTGTGTAGCGTTTCACTGATGCTTACTGTAAGTTCAAGAGTGAAGTTATTTTTAACAGATAACTTTTAAAAATGGCATGTGTATTATGCGGAATTATGTAACATTTTTGCATATTGGAATTTACGCCCAAGACTTTGCAAGGTTTTGTAGTGTGTTATTAAACTCTAGTTAATTCATAAATACTGTTTTACTTGAATTTTGAATAGTCTGTGATATTCTTAACAGAACCCCAGCTAAATTGTACCAGCTGTGGACAGTGATTAATGCAGTCAGCAAGGAAAGCTCAGCAAGCATGAAAGAAGAGCATAACAAGGACAAAGCAGACACACTGTTGCTTGTAATGAAGTTGAATTCCCATGAGCAACATAATATTACTTTTCTTTCTTTCTTTCTTCTTCTTTTTTTTTAATTTAAATTAGGTATTAGCCATTGACTGTTTATTTTCTAGATTATGTTTATTTATTCTCCAGTGGGTCAACTAATTTACCTTGAAAAGGCAGTGCTCTTAATAGAGATTGCAGGTAAAGCTTAAAAGTAACAGTAGGTTCCTACGTTTAAAGGGAAGTTCTTATTTTCTTTTACTGGCACACACTCTTGCATACACTGTATTGATTCTACAGGGCTCATGTGCCCTTTATTAAAATCACATATTTTTGATCATATCTTCTTACAGTTTTTAATCCTGATGGAGTAATGAATTTGTCTCATCCTGGCTTGATCCTGAATTTTTTAAAGTAAAATTCAAATCAAGCGCTCTTTCCAGTAGAACATTAGGGCTTGATCACAGAAGTGGTAAAAGCTCATTCCTATTAGCAGGCAGTAATCAAGTAGTGTTATCATGAATCAGAATGAAGTCATATGTTCACAGCAATTCTGTTATTCTGTGTAAAACAATATAGTCTGTGTTTTATGAATAGAAGTTACAACAGTGAATACTCACAGAAGAAATGCACAGTACCAAGAAGTTGCTGACTTTTTCTGTTTGAATTATAATCCTCACTCTGTCTTTATTTATTGTAGTGAAATTTATTTTAAACTGCTGTCTCTTATATCCATAATATATGTGATAATGTGAAATGTAATAAATGTGAAAATAGAATAAAACCAAGACACAAAAAGCCCAACAAAACCCTCTAGTTATAGTAATGGATTTAACCAAGGCATTCTACAATAAATAAACCATAAATAATAAATAAATAACCCAAATATTAAGTATATTGAAATGGGGCACCAAGACTAAGGTAGTTAATATGCTTTTACTTGAACTACAGTTAATTGAATTAGATAAGAATTGAAGAAACATAAAAATATATATGGTGTAGTAAGCATTATTTTTTTTATGAAGCTAAATCAAACTTGACTTTCTACATTTTATCATAAATCAAATTTACTTGCTAAATAAGATGGTTGGACTAGATGATTGAGAGTTGGACTGGATGATCTGAAGAGTGTCTTCCAACCTTGATGATTCTTTGATTCTGTGCAATGATTTGCTTATCAGAAATCCTGGCTGAACCTTCCCATTGCACACAGGTTACTATGAGAGAACCTCCACAGCTGTAAACAGAGGTTAGCAGGTGTGTTTTTTGGCTAAAAATGCGATGATACATATATGCAGTTTTATTTTTGTATTACTCCACACCAAGTCTTACCTTTTTTCATTTAAACTCCTCTTAGCTTACATCAGATTTCCTAAGGCAATTTTTGTTTGAGGCCATTAAGCACTAATGTTTTTTTTCCTGAAGTCTACCAGCACGGAAAATTAATTTTGCCTGTATATTATTTATTGCATAATGACAGCTACTACTGTCATTATACTGTGGTGAGATTAATAATCCTTCTGACTCAAATGCAATGTTTTGAATTTAGACTATTTCAACGCCTCAGGAAGGTATTCTGGAAAAAATGGTTCCCATTGCATTTTAGTTCATCTCTAGTTGCATAGGTATCAGAAATGACTAATGAAGATAGTTGATTTATTCATGGAAATAAATTACATTAAATCACCTACTGGAATTATCCACTGATTTTATACAGGTAATTGTCAGCAACTATGAGACCTTTGTAATGTTCACTTCCTACTTACATGGCTGGATTTGAATTTAGAGAAATGACACACTTGTCATTTTCTGAGTATGCCAATAGTTGTCTAGCTCAGCATGTTTCAGATTAGCTATTCTCTGCCTTTATTTTAGAATGTTATACATATATTGCAGTGCCTGTAGATATATTGTAAATTAAAAATATTATTTCAAAATATTGTAAATTTACTTCATTTCATTTGCAAGGCTGCTTCCTAGGCGAGTTGTTTTTTTCTCCATAAGATACTAATGATTTCCCAAATAGCAAAAGTGTGCACAATGGCCATCAATTGCAAAACAAAATGAAATTGTCTTTTAACTATTTAATCTAGGCATTTATGGATATTTGGTCAGAATGTTTTTTATTAATTAATAGGTGGCAGTAGCAGTGGAGTTTTATGTCCAGGGATAATGATGAATTTAAAATACAGTTAAAGTTGAGGGGCATTTGATCCCTCTGTAGCAGAAACTTTCTACTTCTTAAAATGGAGTTTTATAATACATCTGAACAAGGGAAATAAAATGGGAAATGAAATAGGAAACTATGCAGAGGTGTACATTTTTAACTAGGTTTTGTCCTTATTTAAGTGGGTATTGTTTTCTCAGCTCTAAATATATGGCCCATAAAAGTGGCCCAAGGGAGCCAAACCTTTTATGAGTCTTAATAAGCTAAGTGCTATTATAAAAGAACCATTAATGGTTTTATTCTAATTCTAATTGGATATTAAGAAATACTGACTCTAAATCATGTGTAGCTTATTACAGATTTGGGTTCACAAGTAGACTGGAATAGAGGTAGGCTTACAACAGTAGTTGTGGAATCTACATTTTTGCTAATTTCTGCATAGCATTTCATTTCATTTTGAAACACACAGGCTTAACTTCAAAGCATGCAGCAGACTGTCATTTTCATGAAGTTTTTTACTCTGCAGCTTTAAGTAAGCGCAGATGAGGGATAACATAACACAGGGCATGACTGAGGCGAGAGCATGGCTGTACATCCTATGGATCATATTTAACAGGTAATTTTCAGTTCCCTTGATAGTTGTGGTGATTTTGATCAGCATCATGTAAGCAGATAAAGAGGTGTCACTAATATTGAATTGCACCATGTGTAGAGAGATACACTACAGTTAGTGGAGCTGCAAAAAGGAAAACATTTTGATTTAAATGAAGTCGGGGCCTCACCATCTAGAAATGTATGCATATTTTCATTGCTAATATTTTCTGTCAAAAACTGTGTGATGCTTACATTTATTTATTTTTGCAGTAGTTACTGGAAAATAGTTTAAAAACTCTGGGTAGAGCATGTAGTACTTTTGTTTCAGTGTATATCAGCTGGGCTTATGTTATAAAATAAATATTGTCAAATCAATGTTCTTTTTCAATCTATGCGTATTGTGCAGATAACCACTTTTTCAATCAAATGTTCCTTTTGTGATATAACCAAACAGGTACTGACAGGAAACATTTATTAGACCATGCATGTTAAATCAGGCTAGAGGTTTTAGAATTTTTTGTTACTAATCATAAAAGGAATGGTTTCTGTTTCTACATGTAGTAAAAGATTTTAAAAATAGAGATTTTTGCCTTCTCTATAAGTGATTGTAAAAGTTATTTTTAAAAAAATTATTATCACTATTTGTCATATTTTAAAAACTAAGAATTATTAAAATGAACTAAAGAAAGACTGGTGCACATAGGATTTGCCTGTACTATTTTTAATGTTACTGAAAATAATTAAAGTTTCTAAGGAAAAAAGTAATTCAAATGCAGACCTTATTTTAAACTAAGGTAATTAAAATGGGTATTATGCAAACTTTCAAGTTATTTTTTGAAAAAAATCCTAATATTTTAATTTCTACAGAACAAATTCAAGAACAATTTATAAATTATGATCTGTTAAATTTCCCTGGTAGTTATGGAAGATGTATTTGAACATGTAATTTAAGACTGAGAAGCTCTCTTCATTTTGATAAACTTTGAAATAAATAAATAAATAGATAAATAATTTCTACATGTAGCAGAATCTCTAGTATAACACAATACTGCAGTTGAGATCAAAGTTTTAATCAGGATTATTGCTTTGATTTTTGCTGCTGTCATTGTGGAGTGTATTAATTAATTAAAGTTTAATAAACTTTTTTTGTCTTTTAAATGCTTTTTTTTATTCTTCAATGAGATTAAGGTTACACTTGAAGAAGGACTTTTTGGACAGCAGTATATTCAGCATTGTATTGAATAATTGAACTGCAGATAGAAGGTCCAGTTCCAAAACTCAGGAAGATACTGGGAGGGGGGAGCGGAAAAAAAATCTTGAAGAATTTCTCTGAAATTTTGATTTTTGGAGTTGAAATACCCAGGCAATACCATATGTAATGCTAAATCATTTTTTGGGAATTAGTGTGCAACTCAGATTAGTTTTCATTGTAATTACGGCTTTTGTGACAGATGATGAAAAGTTTAATGAAAAGTCAATTACATAAACTACTTGAATCTCATGGAGCTTAATTATAGAGTCCACATTCTAATAAAATTATTTTCAAGTTTCATTGAAAGGACCTCACTAAATCAGAAAACCTACAAGTAACTTAATAATGACTTACTTTAAAAGTTTTTGTAATGTTATGTTTACTTGCTTTGTGAAATTGCAAAAACTGAAATGAGAGAGACAGAAGGGTGATGTTGTACAAACTTTTTTTCTTTCAGAGATTTTTCAAATTTTTTCAGATATTGTGACAAGGGAGTGATTCTGTTGAAAGCAATTGAAAGCACAGCTAAAAATATGAAAATGTTTATAGGCATATGCAAAAGCTTTTTTATGGCTTTTTTAAAGGCTGTACCATCTTGTTAGAGGCAGGATAATTGAAAATAGTTTTTAATTTTCTTCTTCTTCTTCTTCTTCTTCTTCTTCTTCTCCTTCTCCTTCTTCTTCTTCTTCTTCTTCTTCTTCTTCTTCTTCTTCTTCTTCTTCTTCTTCTTCTTCTTATTATTATTATTATTATTATTATTATTATTATTATTATTATTATTATTATTTTATTTTATAACTGAATTGATATCAGATAATTTCTAATGTTTGTAACAGTGCTTAATAGAAACTATGCTTAATTTAGGTTTTTGGAAGCAAATTCCTTCCACATGGGGAAAAGAAAAAAGTGAAGTATGTCTGAAAAGGTTAACTGATATTTTGTGAATGGTCTGCTCTTTCATCAGTGGGAAAATACAAAGGCTACACATTGCTATGTTTTGCTAGGTATAGCCTAAGTTTAATTTTAGGGAGTTGGTACTAGAATAGAAATTTGGTTGCTGATTGCCTAGAGTCTCAGTTACAAGTTGTACATGTACAGTACCTTAATGGAGAGTATTTTACACCTTAACATTTTCTTCTGTTTTATGCTGAACTGACAAAGAGATCTGTGAAAACGTGTCCTTTAACTTCTTTTGAAGCTGAAAAACTGGTGACTGTGTTGCAGGGAGTTACCTCTTACTGCTGTGGAAGTGTCAGCCTGATCCTTCTTCATTCTTTCTGATCTCATTAAGTATCCTTGAGGGACAGAAGCAAGATGATGCAAAATGGTGTATTAGTTTGAAGCCAGATAATACAGGGTATGCCTGGGCAGAACTTTGGTGTCTGACATCTGCATTTCCCTTGAAATTATGAATAGGTATCCAAGACATGTATCCATCCTGCTTGTTACATCTTACAGCTTGATGTTTGTGCTTAAGCTCTTGCTGGAGCTGAACAGGAAAATGTTGCGTGCCATGCAGATGACAAAGGCGTTCAGGCTGTTCGCCATATAGCAGTTGAATCTTAAAATAAATAACTCAGCACAGTACTTTATTTATACTTAAGGGATGGAACTATCTGACTCAGATTTGTATAAAAAAGGAAAGCCATCAGGTTTTCATTGTCTGCTGTGAATGTGAATGAGAAAGATGTCCATTGCTGTTCCATTGCATCATTTTCTAATGTACAGCAGCAAACTGGAGTAGCTGTTGAAATAATCTCTGTTAAACAATGTACTACAGCTGTATTAGTACTAGAGAAAAAAGAGGCAACTTGTCAGCTGTAGCTTCGTCTGATGTATCCTCACCATTACAGCTTAAAGTTAGTGGAATATGAGTACATAAGAATGTAACTTTAAAAAACAAAATATGTACTGGAGATAGTTTGCCTGACTTGGCTAGATAGTTACATAACTGGCATCTCTGCTGCTTACGGTGGCTGGAAGTTTTCCTTTATGCTCCTTTATTATGTCATAGTATTAAATATAGGTCATTATTCCTTTGAGTAAAGGTGAAACTTAAAAAAAAAAAGGTGTATATGTGACTTTCTAGACATGATATTCCAGAGCAAAGATTGTTGGATCTTGTATCTACAATATGAAATAAAAATTTCTTGCACTGGAATGAATTTGCAGCTAAATGGTTGATCAAATAGTTTCAAATTGAAAATTTTTTACTGTTTCATGTTAACGAAACTCATGGTCTTAATGGAAAACACTGCATTTTTGGAAAAATGGGGGGGAATGGTTTATAGCAAGAAAAACAGGAGTGGGAAGATGTGAGCAGAAAATCTGTGATTTAGAAACACGGTAAATGAGAACCAAGGTGTGAGGATTATTTGAGACACAGTCTTGGTTGACACAGTAAGCATGACAGAAGCTGTGGAAAGAAAAAACAGTGGGGAGAAAGCTTGAGACTTAATCCAGGTTTCATGGGATCAAGGATTTCTTTGTTTTAAAAGAAATAGTCTCTAAACTGAGTTAGAATATTGTCTTCAATTCTGAATAGAATTGGCTGTCTTCTATTTTCAGGTTGACATACCAGCTTTAGTGATTACAAGTTGCTTATGCTGTCGCTAGTCTTACCTATCAGTGGAAGTGTGCAGATGACTTGGAATTTATATAAAGATATATTATACTGTAGAATTCCCTTTTCTAATATGAATAAAAATCAACTTTGTGAAGATTTCTGTGTTTTTACTTAGTGGGAAATGCTAGAATCAAAGATATTCTTGTAACTTTCTATTTCCCTATTTGAGTGCAGGATAATGCAATTACATTGGCTTTCTTTCCCTGGCCATCTGCCAGGCTTCAGGCTCAGGGTCTTTGCGGTAAGCCCTTTGCATCTTTCATTCTTTATTGAAGTTGTACAATGAATGGATCAGGGAATTGTGCAAAGTAAAAGCTTAGCAGAGTCTGGAAAGCTGACAGTGCTATAGAGTACAGAGACATCGGGCAGGTTGTTAAGCAGAAGGTAGAAAGTAATCACTATTTGTACTAGGTAAAGTTTTGGTGGAAGGGAGCCACAGAGGTGTCTTCTGTGAGAAGCTGTTTGAAGTTTCCCCCATGTCCAACAAAGCCAATGTCAGATGGTAGCAGGATGGATCTCCTGTTGGCCAAAACCAAGCCTATCAGCAATGGTGGTAGTGCCTCTAGGATAGCAGATTTAAGACAGGGAAGGAAGTTGCCATGCTGTGGCAACTGCAGCCAGAAAAGCACGAGGAATGGGAGGGAATATGTGAGAGAAACAGCCCTGCAGTCAGCCAGGTCAGTGGGGGAGGAAGGTGAGGAGGTGGTCCAGGTAGCAGAGCCGATGCCCCTGCAGACAGTGGTGAAGACCATGGGGAGGCAGCTGTGCCGCTGCAGCCCTGAGGAAGCAGTACCCATCTACAGCCCATGAAGGACCCCACAGTGGAGCAGGTGGATGTGCCTGAAGAAGGCGGCAGCCCTGAGAAGCTCCTGCTGCATCCAGGGTTTGCTGACCGGACTTGTGACCCTGCTGCCTTAATCTTATCCTGAAGGCTGCCTTACTCTTTTCCATTCCACCACTGGAAGGACTTGTGTTGAAGTTCATGGAGGACTGTCACCTGTGGGAGGGACCCTACCCTAGAGCAGGCATAAAGGGAAGGGAGTGGCAGAGACAAGGTGTAATGAACTTAGAGCAAAGCCCATTCCCTGTCTCTCTGTGATGCTCAAGGGCAGGAGGGAGAGAAAAACAAAAATGAAGTTGAGTCCAGGAAAAAGGGAGAGGTCAGGGAATGGTTTATTTTTGATTAATGTACTCTCTTTGATTGGTAGTAAATACATTAATTTCTCTGAGTCTCGTTTGTCTCATTCGGTGAATGAGAACTTCTTGTACTTCTCTTGACCTGTGAGTCTTTTGGTGTATTTTCTCCCCACTTCATAGGCTGAGGAGGTGAGTGACAGAGGTTTTGGTCTGCACATGATACCCAGCCAGGGTCGACCCACTATGCAGTTTGACCCACTATTGATGTATATTTGTCACATATATGGCTCTTTTTGAAATACACAATGTCTTCATGAACAAGATGAATTTTTGCATCTACAATTTAACTGCAGCCTAAATAAATATTTGAGATCAGCCATATAATATGTTACAGGCTTTTCAGTAGTGAAGGAGGTCAATGGCAATCTTTAAATATTTAAACTTTTAAATAATAACTTAGGGGATTCTTTGTGTTACAATTTGAGAAAAAAACCTAGAAGTTCAGAAGTGTGCCAATCTGTATGGATGCAGACTGTTATAGTGACAGAAGTACAAAAATACAGATTCATAAAACCAATGGCATTTATCATTATGTAGCTTAGCTTGTTTGTATCTCTTTTACAGCTCCAGAAAGTAAATGTCATTGCATACTACAGTAGATTGATATTTTATAGCAGAAGGAGAACTGAAGTCTCAACTGCTGTAAGTTATCAATGGCAGATTTAATGTATTGTCTGGGATGTTTATTTCACTAGAAAACAGAGTCTGGAATGATCTGAATGATGAGTATGTAATAACAGTTTTCTAGCAGGTAAGAGCCATAGAGTGGTTTGAAGGGACTTTGAATGACTTATAGTTCAGAACCCTTTGCAATGGACATGGATACCTTCCATGTGGACCAGATTGCTCAAAGGCCTGTCCACAGTGGCCTTGAACATTTCCAGGGATGGATTCAGTGCCTCACAGCTCTCATAGAATTTCTCTCTTGTGTCCAATTTAAATTTACCCTCTTTCTGTATAAAACCTTTACCCCTTGTCCTGACACTACTCTTACTCTCGGTAGGAGTACCTCTCCATCTCTCTTTTAAGACTCCTTTAAATACTGGAAGGCTTCTATAAGAGCTCCCCAGAACCTTCTCCATGCTGAACAACCTAGTCTGGGGTTCTAATATGAGTCTGTGATTTGGATATCTGCTGGCTGTGATCCCATATTTCCTGAACTGGAACAAGATACTGAATTCCTGTTACACTGTCCTGGTTTTAGGGCTAATTTGGGAGGAAACTTGCAAAGGGGTCCCTCTTGAAAACAGCCCCTCCTCCTTCTGGTTGGAGAAAATATTTCCATGTAGAAAACTGGAAAAAAAACTATTTATTTAACAAGCAAAGTATTCACAAGCAGAAAAAAAAAATGAATAATATTAAACTATAAAATCTCTGGCTGTTCTGAAGAGATGGCAAATTCAGAAAGTCCTTTTTGTGGGGTGTAGCTTGGCTTGCTCAATCTCTTATCAATCCCTGCTGGAAAATGCCAGGTCCCAGACCCTGGTGGACCACAGGTGTGAGCTCCTGATTCTCTTCTGGGTTTTCCATCCAGAGCAAGGCCAGTCAGTTCCACGAAAAAGAAAAGCCACAGTCCAGGGAACTTTTCTGCCTCAGCTAACTAAAAAGGCAAGATCTCTCCTACTGTCTGTGCTGCAGACAACACACACCAAGAGCGAAAGCTGAAAACTTTTATCTTTATGTTTTGAATACAACTGCCTCAGACATTCCACTGCTTCTCCTTCTCCCCCTCTTCACTAAAAAAAAACTAAAATCTAGTTTTACACGTACAAAACTTATTTCTGGGCTAAATAGACAAATGGGGATACAATTCAGAGTCCTAAAGTCACCCCAGGACATACAGTTAATGGGCAAAATGAAAAATTAAGAGTAATTCAACCCTAAAATATGAGATTGGGGTCAGTTTCCTGATTGCGGATGTATTTTGTGTTGATTGTTACAACTTGAAGACATATGATGTATTTACTGTAAGCTCTCAATTTCTCACTTCACTGAAATGTGCTCTTTTCTAAGTAAATGAGATTACTGATCACCTTTCAATATATTTTCTATAATTTTAATATCTGTGAGTCAGCAGCAGAGTTGCTTGTGAGTCAAGCTGATTAACATTCTCCTGTAAGGGCTCCAGTTATTACAAACCAGAGTGCAGAGATAGTGACTTCTTTCTTACGTGTTTTGTTTTGGAGGCCATTTTACAGGTTTGTGTAAACCTGCATTGCAGGCTATTAAAAAAGATAAGCGAAAGTTTAATTTTCCGTAGTTATCCACAAAGAGACTTCCATATCTTCCCTTCAGCTGCATTTTTCTCTGTTAGAAACTCAACAACTGTTAGAAAGTTAGTAGAATTCATTTTAATGCCCTTCTAGCAGACTAAATCTCTCTTGTATTTTCAATGTATTGTATTAAGTTGGGCAATAGTCAGCTTTCAGGCCTTATCTTATATATAGATTGCAAAAATGTTAAGTGGTAAGATTAAGATTTTAAGCATTCTTGGAGGAAGATTATCCTGTCTGTTTTTGGTGGATATAGCAAAGTTAGATCCAATTATATGAGGGTGTTAAGCGTTCTGCAAATACTAAATAATGCTGATATAAATAAATGCATTCTTTATTACTTTGTAATGTAATTCCTGTTAATTGTTTACCTACTCATTAGTTTTATTTCCCTGGAATTTTTCTTGATTTCTTCCAAGATTACAGGGAGGACTAACAGATCTAGAATCAATTGATCATGCCAATCAACAAATAGAGAAACTTAAGGCCCTTTATCAGTGTAGCCTGCATATTTATGAGGACTTTTGAAAGATAGAGGCATGATGAAGTGCTACAAAGAATTGCAATCAATACCTATGGAGATTTTTTATATAAGGATACACAGATAGATACTTCTCATCGTTTCACAGAGAATACTTTCACTACAGGCTGTTAGAATTTCTACTTTAGTGTAATTTTTTTATGCTGTAGGAGCAGACCTAGGTTTACCAAATACATAAAAAACATGGTAGATTCTCTTTCATTGCTACAAACCAGCTTTGCTCTCTTTCCTGTATCTTGCCATTCAAAAAAGCTGAACTCTAAACAAACAGTATATGAATTTGAAATGTTTCTATCTTTATCTTCTCTTTGTTGTTGTTACCTTATGAATATAGCTCCAGAAATTAGTTATGATTAAAAGAAAATTAATTAGCCACTACAATTAATGAAATAAGAATAAGGATTAGGATAAATAGGATACCTGTTTTCTACTTGCTGAATTGCACATATTTCTGGAATGAAATTCCAGAATTATTCTCTTCTCTCTGGTGACCAGTGACAGGACCTGAGGGAACAGTATGAACTTGTGTCAGGGGAGATTTAGGCTGGATATTACGAAAAGGTTCTTCACCCAGAGGGTGTTTGAGCACTGGAACAGCTGCCCAGGGAAGTGGTCACAGCACCAAGCCTGACAGAGTTCAAGGAGAATCTGGACAATGCTCTCAGACACGTGGTGTGAGTCTTGGCACTGTCCAGTTCAAGACCACAACTGGACTTCATGATTTTTGTGAGTCACTTTCAACTAGGGTGTTCTGTAATTGTATGAAAAGAAATTCTGTGCTCATACTTTCTGAACAAAACCAAATGCAGTTGTGAATTGTAGTAAATTAATTTTAATTTTTTTTTATCACAAGCTCAAACACATTTATTTTTTATCTGCAAAACTCAAGCACAATATGTGAATCAGTTCAGTAGAAACATAGGTTTGTTTTTGTCTCATAGGAAAACTCCCATTTACTTACTAACTTTTTGTGCAGTGTAGTATGCGTCTGTCACCCAAATAGTTCAAAACCTCTAGAATGCGTCCTATATTCTGTGTTATGGGTACTTGATGTGGTGAGTCTTTACTTGATCCAGAGGTATGAGTAGTATCGGTCTATCCGTCCAACTTTGAAACTGTCACCTAGTGCATAAGAAGCTAAGTTTGCAAACTTTTTATTTTTAGAAGTTATGTAAATAGTAACCTGAGCTGTTACGAGTTACCTGATACTGTATGTGTGCTCCTCAACCTGAATATGAAAATAATGGACCAAATCTTCAACTTATGTAAATTTAAACAGTACCACTGTTAGAGCTGTGAGCAGCAGCTTACAGTAGTGAAGAAATAGGCTACTCATTTAAGAATTCAATTTACCTGTTCATATTGTGCATATTTCCCTCAAGAAGGGGAAAATTTTACTAATTAGAGGTATGTAATGGTGAAATCTCTTGAATGAAACATATTACCAATTAATGACTTAAGTGACTTTCTAATTAAATAGAAAAAGAATATTTTAAAAACAGTGCAGTGTTCAAGGATTGCATAACTCTAATGATCTTTTACAGAAATATAGTTGTGTCAGAAACCTAGTCAAGTTTGGTAGCAATTTGTCATTTCAGAAAAAAAGCTATTCTCCAAAATCTCTACTTGTGTTACTATGCATACATATCCACTGGGCCATATTTTAGACACTCTTAATTTTGTGAACATAACTGTAAAAATCTTCAGAAACTGTAGGTGCTTTGTCTTGAAAAGCAGTACTAGTACTAGAGTCTTTCATGACCATAAAAGGACTACCTGTATGGTCAAAAGGCTGACTCTATTTCGGAATACCAGGCAGCAGGTTTTCATTGGCACCACTATTTCACTGTTGTGATCTAAAGCAAAATTTAGTGTATTTTTCATAGCATTTGAAGAGCCTAATACCTTCATTCTTAGGAAAGCAGTTAAAAATAAAGAGGAAAATCCATAATGCGTTTAATCATCTGTGTGAAATATCCAGGGTGGAATTTATTTGAATACTCTAGGTGTTTTTGCATCATTCACTTAAGCACTTAGTTCTGTGGTGGCCTTTTTAGACATTCATCTAATCTTGGGAGTAAGATAGCTGCTCCTAGAAGTTAATGTCTGGTCATTGGAGGTAACTGTATGACTTTTTAATCTGTTCTGTTTTTAATCTGTTCTTAAACTGTTTGCAAAAAACTATGCACACCATGCTTGACTTTCATTGTCCTTTTACTTCTTTCAGAAAAGAGGTTAATTTATTCAGTCCTGAAAGGTCACAGTGAATCTGAATACGGGGAAGAACATGAGTATTTTCAAATAAAAATGACACAGAATTTGGCTCTGACTCTACAGTGCAAGATCCAATATTTTTTTCTATTTGCAGTGTTTGGCAATTAAAATTACTTTGTCATAGGGATCCTGCTTCTTAACAGTGTAATGCTTTAGTGTTGACCTAATTTCATACTCCTTTGCTATAGTGCAGAGGAATCACCTGTAAACAAGATAAGGAAGAAACTGAGGGCATGGTGGAAGCATTCACTGGGAAACGATCAGAAAGCTTAAGAAATAAACCCTTACTTCGATCAGAAAGGACTTAAATTCTCAGATCTGAGTGAACAGGGGAGGCTCAAGATTTGTATCGGATAAAGAACTCAGTTCCACTTGAAACAAGAAAATGTGCTGGTGGGTTGAAAAAGAAATTTGACATTCAGGTTTTACAAGAGATTTGAACTTTAAGGTCACCTGTGCGGAAAGATTTACGCACCTATAGAAAACCTCATTTTGATAGTGACAAAATGAACATCTTTGTAATGGATTGCAGAAAGCAAAGGAGGAGCTAAGTGTGTGTAATGGAGTATGGATTTGTATAGGTTTTTTGGTGAGAAATTATAGGGAATTTCTTTGTTGGATAGTTGTGTCAGTTCTGAAGTTGAACATAGTTGTCACTGTATAGATATGCTCTGGCTACTTTAAATACGAGACAGCATGGCATGATTGTCTGCAAGGTCCATGTAGTTACTTTTTTGCCTGCTTGAGGGATCTGTGGCTAACAGTTAATTGTATTGCCTTACCTTAATTAAAACTGACTAGAACATGTGTATATGACTGTAATTACAAGATTTACTGCAGTATGGGTAAACTCAAAGGTGAAGGATGCTTCTGACACTATTTAAAGTGTTGGTTTTTTTTTCTGGTGCTATAAATATACACATTAGTCTTATGCTCTCAAATGCAAAAAGTCTTTCATTTTTTCTTTTACTGTTATTTTTTTTCGCTACGTTAAGTCATACAGTCAGCCTTAGAAATTCAGATTTTTTTTTGCATGACTGGTGATCTATAACCTTGGTCTGAAAGCATAATTATTTCCTGAAAAAACAGTGGTTCTTAACTGCCGAAGGTGATGTATGTCTTCTTTAAATTAACCTCAAGATATTTGTCTGTATTTCTTTCTTCTGAATTTATATTTATAACATAAAATAATTCCCTAATAACCTAGTCTTGTATACAGTATATTAATTTCTTCATTCTTGGTATCTCCATATCTGGGCATATAGCTTTTTTGTCTCCAGGAAGGAACAGTTGGAAACATCCTATTAATGTTGTCCTAGTAACAGGGAACAACTTCAGAGAAGCTACTACATCCAGTAAGTAAGAACCTTAAAAATAAACAGAAAACACAGGCTTAGACCATTATGTTTGTAGCTTCTGATAGCAGGTAGAATGTAACAGGTTGGAATTCCTTGATCAGTGGAATCTCCTGCATTGGGAAGAGTGAAAACTCTACTCTTTTAACTCTATCCAGCAGATATGTTCCTGTATACCCATGCCCAACTAATTAAATAATCACAACAATAGACCTTTATACACAGTGTCTATGTTTATATACAGTATATGTGCTACAGTCTGATACAAAAGCTAAGTATGTTCATATCAACTTACTGTACTGCTGTCTATTGAGGGGGAAGAAAGCACATAAACGTTCAAATATATTACTCTTAATCATTAAAAGTGTTGCTGGGGTTAAGGCCAAACACATAAAAAAATACATCCGGTACTTCAGGGGGCTGATTTCCTTCTCTGTCAATAATAATTTTTTATCAATTCTTTTCCCCATCTTCCTTTTGTTTTGGTACCATATATTGTGTTACATTATGTTGTTACTATTGCAGTGAGAAGTTAAGAGTAATGAAACCAAAAGCTTCCAAGATTTTTTTTTCTGGAGCTTTTTGAACGCTGTCTACTTTTAAAAGAGGATTTGTTTTATGAGAGCATCAAAGCCTTAACTTCTCAATATTTATTGCTGACTCTAATTAAAATTTTTTCCAGTTGCGTGTGCCAGCTTATGACACAGTAAGATGCCAAATTATTGAACAACCAAAAGCTGCTTTTCTAAAGGCGTTCAATGAAGGAACAATAGATGTAGTAATTGATTCTTGTGATTTATGAACAATACAGCAATTCATTCAAGAGGTTTTACTTTTATTTTATGAGAGGCATTGCATGTTAAAGAACATAAAGATTAAATTATTTCTAGACAGCCCTTGGGAGCAGGCAACTTTTATATACACTGAAATTGAAGTTTTAAAACATTCTTAATTTTTTATTAATTATATGTGACTGACTGGCATTATAGTATTATGTAAAGATCTTATTTTTACTAAAATTTTTACTTCAGTAGACCTGAAGTTCATCTTTTTTTAGGTTATCCTTCTGCCCTGTTTGACTCATTAATTTCTGCTTCTATTTTGCTTTTTTTTTCATGAAATGAGATTTTTGTCTTGTTTCTTATTCCTGTCTTTCCACAACCCAATTCATTTTATATTTGGATATTTGAGACCAGTTGTTTTGTGTTCTGTTTGGTGATCTGCTGTATTTGTGCATCCCCAACTTTAGTAATCTAACTTCATATGAATTTTTGTCAATACTTTCAGTTTTGTTGTTGGAAGTTAATTGCTGGTTGTCTTTATATATTCAGAAGGAAAAAATAAGAGCAAAATTAATTTTTGCAACAATGCAGATTTTATTCTATCTCTTGTATTCTTTCTATAAGCAGATAGTAGCTCTGATGATGGAGTGCAATGATTGATCACTTGATATTTTCTGCATTTTGAATAGACATACAGAAATTTGAATCCATTGGCAGCAAACCAAGGTTCTCACTTCTCTTCATGAGCAAACAGTCAGCCATTTTCAAGTATACTTTCAAGGGGTTGCTGAAGCTTGATGTGGAAAGTAAAATTTCCTTAAATCTTTTATTTCTGAACATGCATATTAGATCTAAACATATGTATACATATTTACTGTTATCTAAATGACTATTTTAACTGATTTTTATAATTAACATGGTTTCTTAATTAAAGCATTCAATTCTATTATTTAAGTGGGCACACACAATATTAATCATACACCACTGAATTTTAATTATGGTGCAAAATGATACATATTGCAGAAATTATTATAATTTATAGAAGTACATACCTCTTAGTGTACTCCTTTGAGTGCATACTTCTTAGTGTCAAAATGAGGAGTTCTTACTCAGTACACTTCCGCAATGTGAGCTCATTTCCTTAGAGAAAAGAGTGTTAATTAAACCAACAGTTTGCAATACTGATATGCAGAGGACTGCAGTTTTCCAAGACTAATAAGTTTTTCAAATAGCTACTGATTTCTACTGACACTTCAAATTCAGATTTGAGTGGGGTTTGTTTGTTAATTTTTGTCGCCTTTGCCCTGATAGTAGCATCACCTGTGTAGTAAGTAGATAAGACTTAAACTGGAACATTTTATTCAATGTATGAGCACAAATCCCTGCACAAATTTTGTAAATACAGTGGTAATAACAACTGTAATACTCCTCCCTATGTTTTCTGAAATAATCTAAGTAGTATAATCCTGGAATTAAGTAAATTGAGGCATGGAGGTTAAGTAATTTGCCTGAAGCTAAACAGCAAGCAATTAACAGAGATGGGCTTAGAATTACAAAGTTTTGGCTGTCAGCCCTCTCTTCTGTCCAGGAGCCAGCTGCCACTTTCAGTGCTTCTGGCTTCCAGTTCTGTCTCTTGAGACTAAACTTCAGTGAATTTGTTTTCTTCATACTGCTTAGATATGAACTTAAAAGGAAAGCATGACTCGGACTGATGCTATTTTTTAAAACTTATTTTTATGGTAGTTGTAAAGACCTGTCTGCCTTTACAATAAAGAAATAAAGAATGAAATCCTTGTTGGTAGTTATGTTTTAGTAATTTCTACTTTTCTTTTAAAGATAGGCATGAATTACATGTTTTTAGGTATGAATTTCTAATTACAACAGATTTCAGAGTGAAAATCTCTATGACAGGTCAAATGTAATTTTTTTTCTTTATGTATTTTAAGAAAAAGTGTTTTATTGTGTCCTACAAAGTCTTATGCCTTTCTTTTAATAGCGTGTTCTTGACTGAGTATCAGTTATAGGTAGTGTTATGATTTCTTGGTATCTCTTTTTAAAAGAAGAATAAATGTATATTAAAGACACAGGAATGGAAAATGCAATTATTGAGAGATAGATGAGATAGATATAAGCTAGGCACAGCACTACAGGTTTATCTTAGATATATCTCTAACCAGTGAAAATTATATTAAAAATCACTCTAGTAACCTGACTAACCATGCAAGATTCTTGTAAAGCAAGTGAAATGCTTCACGGATGTACAGGATATCAAATAATTGTATTTTCAGTGATTTCAGGTAGTAGGTGGCAGAATAGATGTCATTGTATAAAGTGCTATTACATATCAGAATTAAAATAGAAATCAACTTCAAGTGATTGCCAGTTTATGTTGTGATATGTGTCTTTTGGTTATGTTTCTGCTTTTTAATAACATCTGTGATCTGGCAACACCTCTGTTGTGCATATTTTTGTATGAGTTTTTAGTTCTCATATTCTCACATGCTTCAATATGCTTCAGATCTATGCTGGCATAACTTTACTAGAGACAATCTGGAGCAAATTTAGTAGAGGTTCATGGTGCAGGTGAACCTCGAGCACCTAACGATTAGTATTTCCTTCATTTTTGCAGTGCATTGTCCTTAATGACAACAAAATGGAGTTGCTATTTACAACAGGACCTATACACAGTAGGACTCTGAAAATATACAGTATCAAAAATACTGCCAGTGTAAATACATTCTAATCAGTGCTTTTATGTCTGCATAGCCATATCCCAGAGCAGCCTGCTTGTGCTATGCTAACCGTACTGATGTATTGTAAGTGACTTGTAGGCAAGGAACTGGGACAATCCACTGGGGCCTTTAGTCACTGAATCTTTTTTAATATCTATAAACAGTTTTCTGACCTAGTTTATGAATGCCTGTTTCTGTATCAGCCATGCATCATCCTATGGGCTATGCTAACCTGTCTTACAGTATAGCTGAAGGTGTGCTGCATTGCATAGCTCACAGAGCGTGTTGGTAAGAGGAGGATATATTCTGTCTACTTTGCTGGACATCTAATTTAGGTTGCATATAAATTATCTTTGTAGGTAAATGGTAAATGTTGGCTTATAATTAATAGAAGGAGGTGTTGATCAAGTTTTGGGATGAAGCAGGCCTAACTTAGTAAGAAGGAAAGAGATTTATGTGTCTCTCCTTACTAGGTTTTTTAATTATTATTACTTTATAGCAGCCTTAAATGATACTGTCTTTTTTTTTACCGGTTTAGCTCAATAAATTATGTCAAGTTATGTCATCTCTTAATGGTCTTCTGCAAATAGAAAGTCATCTTGAACCCCTTAATTCTCCATATTGCATATGTTCATATGGGCTGTGAGATTTGATTAGACACAAGCATACTTCTGCTTGAATAGGAATTATGAGAATTTGCTTATGTGGATGCCTTGTCAAGCATTAACACTGAATCATATTAGTATGTAGAGTCAGTATTATTACTAGATAGTTGATTTTGCTTTCACAGTCAGTAATCAGCATAAATGGCAAGGTATGCATTTTGTTATTTTTAGATAAATAAAATATAAGTGGAAGTTTCACTTTGTTGTTACAGTGCCCCAGTTTTATGCTTCTGCATTTTGGTACCTGTATTTTGAGGGTTTTAGTAAGACTGAAATGCTTCTAAAGGTCATCTCTCTAGTCATAACCCAGATATTCCAAGTCCCTAATTGAAACTTGTAGTGTCTCATTTATTCCTACCTTTCTCTTGGAGCAAGACTCTTCTGGAGAGAGATCAGCTTGCCTGGCATTTTCAAATTCACTGCTTTTACTTTGCACATTGAAAAGGAGTGTCAGCTCTCAGTTACCAAATAATTCATATGCAGTCTGCAGACATTAAAATTTGAAACAGGAGCAGTAGAGAGCTTTGAAGCAGAATTTCCTTTTGTTAAATTAGTGAATATGACAAGGTTATGTAATATTCCTGGGGGATAAAGTGGTGCACGTCACTAACCTTTTAGATTCAAGAGGCTTCATGCTTTTAATTTGCTGCTGAAAGAAGGCTTAGTGCTGGATTTACTAGCAAGGTCCTCTTTCTAACTCAGGTAAATTAAGTTCCACCTAGCTTTTACATATACCTTTGTGATAAATACTATGTATATACACAAGCTTATACCTATTTTGCTTTGTAATGTGCATTTGAACATGTGCTGGTTTATGACTTAAAGGCATATCTGCAGTTGAGTTAATATCATGAAAAGTGGGTTAATAGTGCTGGAATTCCTATAGGCATGGGGAAAGAAAAAGGGAGAATTCTTGCTTTTTTATGCTTTTACTGGATAGTGTGTATTACTTAGTCATATGCCTGCATCTTTCAGTGCTCACGTTAATCAAATACTATAACCAAACATCCTGATTCTCTTTTCTTGAACTCTACCATAAACCAGGGTTTTTGTGTAGAAAAAACTGAAGAGACCATTAAGAAAGTAAGGGAAGATTTAGAAGTAAGTGTATACCACTTTCATTTTCTTTAGCAGTATTTAAATGAAGGCTAAATTTTGTATTTAAGCTACTACATATGTAGCACTGATAGGCTACATATGTGTGCCCAACTTGAGGAATGAAGGAAAGACGGCATGGGTATGGGAGCAGCCGTGGCTTTAGGAGGTTTCTCCTTTAGTTTGATAATTTATGAGACTGACTGTGATAGCTTGTAAGCCCTGTCTTCCTGTTAGGCTTAGCGCAGTGTTGCTCTGATAGGGCAGTAGTTAATGGTTGGCCCGAGTTTTGCACTAAATGTGCCAAAAATTCGTCATGAAACCAGCTTGTTAGCTGGTTGCCTGCAACAGTTTAAATAGAAACAGAACAGCAATATATACTACTTCAGCTTCTTTCTACTTGAAATATAAATGTATTGGTCTATACTGTAAAAGGCTTTTTTTCACAGTTTTTTTCTCATTAGTTCTTCATATCTGTGAAAGCCTTTTTCATTCTCTCAGTTATTATAAGCTAAAAATGAACATGTGTGTGTGAATGATATTAGTTGGCAAATAAACGTCTGCTACTGTCTGTGTTAGTTCATATACCTCCCATGTCCCTAGGGCTCAGATAATGTCTGTCTCTAAAAAAGCATACATAATCCAGAATGAAATGAGCTGGTAACAAGGTTTGCAGAGCTTAGAGGTACGCATTAAATGTGTGCGATTTTAGCATTAGACCTTTTGGAAAATGTAACCTACCTATTCTACTTGTGCGACCTTACTTGTAAGTCTATAATTTGACTTTGTATTTCAGGAAGGAATGAACCAAATGCTCAGCCTACTACACTGACACTGCACATTGCAGGAAATTTGAAAATATAAAAGATAGGGTTGACTTTTGATATTTTCCTTGAGACATCACAAGTGACATTTTTATTTTTTTGAGCTGCTTACTTAATATGTAGGGTGGGTATGTTCTGGCAGATGGAAGGTTGGGAACTGGAGATTACTGCTAAATTGGAAAAATAGCCCCGAAAAAACAACCAGAAACCTCTCTCAAAGACCAGTCCTTTGTTCTGACTCTTTTGCTTTTAGAAGAATACGTGTTACAGAAAGAAGGTGGGGTGATGATTGTTTCAATTATATTATCAAGATTTTATGACTATTGTAGGGGCCAAATTTTTGAGAGAACGCTGTGATGCCTGTAAAGTAAAATTGCTTGATTTCTTTTACCCAGACTTTTGGGAAACACTTGTTTATACCTAGAAATAGTTTCTGGGAACCTAAGGGATCAAGATTTTCAGCTGGACTTCATTGGCACGGCTGGAATGCATTTAAAAGTTGAAAGATACAAACCCAATAATTTTCATTCACAGGATAATAAAACCATTCCGCTGCTCAGAGTATGATGACATCTGAAGATTGTTGTTGCTATTCTTCTTGGTGAAGGATTTTAAGGCAGGAGCAATTTGAAGACATTCATAGTGAGAAACAGAAAAATTTCACAGGTTATGACTGACAGACAAGAGCTTTTAGGAACATACTACTTGTTAACTTAGGAGCTTCTTTATGCTGATTAAATTAATACAAATTATTTATTGTCCTTATAGAAATAAAAACTAATTATCTTTTCTCACATAGCCAGTGTGCAGATCCTCTGTAAGTGCAGGTTAGAATTAAGGTGAAACAATTACTTGTGAAATGATCAGTCTAACTAATTTCACAAATTATTACTAATGAGTAAATTAGCTGTTAATTCTGTATATAAGGGTGTTTTGAAATTTCTACTTAATTTTCTATTAAGTGCTATGTATATATATATAATAGTTTTTTAATATATTAACTACTGGTGGAGTTATGAAACTAGTAACAAATCATGTAATTTGTAATGTATCATACAGTATCAGTCTGTGATTATTTGCAACATTGCCTATTTGTTCAGTTTTACCTGGACAGGAGTCTTCACCAGCATCACCATCATTACATAGGAACCCATATATGGCCTTTTTATTTAGAATATATAACATTATTTCATAAGTCTGTGAAATACAGTGAATGTTGCAAAATGGGAAATGGGGTAAATAAAGGTGGTATTTTGGTTTGGTTTGGAATTTTACTGTGTCAGAAGTTTCTGAGTGTCTAATTTGACATGGGAAGAATCACTACAAAATTTTTTATTCAGAGTGAGTCCTTTTGCATATCCCCTGAAACTATACTAAGTGAAAATTGTTTTTGTGATTGTATGTGCACCAGACCACATTGTTTACTCTGCTGTCAACCTACATTTCTGAGTCTGAGCTGCAAACATTTTATCAGAACCATTGCAATTGTCATCTTCCAACTTTCATTGGTACAAAATGAGTCTTTATAACTTAAAAAGTTACTGTATTTTTTAAGGAGTCTCTTCAAATATGTGTGAATTTATAAGCAAGTGAGGCATTTGAAATAAGTATCTTTGCATTTTTAATTTTTTCTGATGTCTTTATCCACCCTTACTATATATGCCTAGAAAGAACACAACATGATATGATTTTAGGCTATTTTTATTTTGAACTAGTAACCTTTTTCATATTCAGGCATATGATGTTTTCATATTCAGGCAGATGAAGTTTAGTGCTAAATTGAATTATTTTATACTAGGAACTTTCATACACCCCAAACAGAGAATCTAGAAACAAATATCAGGGTCTGCATCCTCTATGTATCTTGTGCATAGTAAGTTCACATGCTCAGCTAGCTGTAGTTGGACTGCAGACATCCTATTAGCTCTCCCTGTAAAGAAGGTTAAGTCTTATCCTTGTATTCACCTTTTCATAGAGGAGTATGTCCATAAAAATGTCTCTAGACAAGAATAGTTCACAGTAGCTGTGGAAAAAAGGGGGCTGAAGTAGTAATTTCAAAAGTATTTTGTCAGTCATTTTATTTGAGTGCAGACAAAAAGTATTACATATCCTTAAAGTACAGCACAGAGAACAGAACAGCAACTTGAAGACAGATAATTCTATAACATGATGAAATGTGAATAAATTAATTCCATTCACTCTTTCAGAATTCTACTTAAACTTTATTTTAAAAATATACCCTCAGTGTAGAGGCGCAGAGGGAAGAAAAAAATGTCTTGTGCTTGTGCTAACATATTCAAATGTTCCAATAAAAATTTTTAATTTTAGTGTCACTTGAAAAATATATTTTATGGAGCCATAATGTGCAAAAAAACTCCACTTCTATTTGGATAGTGGTAAACCATCTCTCATTTCAGAAGTTCTTGTGCCCCCTGAGGGGACAGCTTGACTGTTCATTGAAGCAGCAGCCTAATTTCTATGGGGTTAAACTCTGTAAAACAAATAAATGCAAGCTCAGTGTGTTAAGGGTGACCTAGCAATAAATTCAATTTTCCATTGTATATTAGGAGTGTAACTTGCAGCAGTTTAATAGTTGTCACTTCGGCTTCTCAAGAGTCCCAGCAAGAAGTGCATAACAAGTAAGCGATGGTGGGAGCCCTGTGCTCATGATTAATAAAGCTTGTGGTACTCTTCAAAAGTCCATGTAACGGGTATCTCCGAGTCTGATTTTTTTTTTTTTTTGGCTTGACAAGGTATAAAAATTCACTATTAGTATCAGTATCTGGTATATAAATAAAAAATACTTGCCTCGTTCTTGCATTTAAAAGGTAATACTGCAGCAATTTTTATGATGCTCTTAAGAGAATTTAAGTGCAGAAATATGAGATGCTGATTTAAGTGAATTTCACTTATTTTATTTTAATTACACTTCTGTTGTTTTAACTGCATTTATTGATGTTACCAAAGAGAGTTCCAAAAGTGCTGAAAGACTCTGGTATCAGCTGGTAACATATTACATCTTACTTTTTTGGCAGATTTAATTGCAGTGGAAAGTTTCCATATAGATTGTTGCTGTGCTTAATGAACTGTGTTGTGGAGAGTTTTTCTTGAACTATGCACTGCTGTTGTTAAGGGAGATCAAAAATAGTTGTCAGTTCTCAATCAAAATTGCCCTCCATGTTAATAAGCACAACTGTGTGTGCAGTTTAATTGTGTTTGCTGTCAGAGTGCCTAGCAGCTTAGGTCACAATCAATGTCAAGAAACTGACAACATTAATTGTGGAGATAATTTGTGTCAAACCTTAATTAACAACCTTTATAAAGATAAAGGCAACAAATACTACTTTTCACTATTGCTTCTGCTGGGTTATGATTTCACATACACTACGCTGATGGTAGTTGCTTTATATGTAACAAGATGAACATATTGATAGAGTAATAAAAAGAGGAATTGCATAGTATTTACCTCTCTCCATGGTAGATAATTTTATAAATTTATTTATGTTCTAAGAATAATTTATCTTCTCTGATATCATATGACACTTGAAAAATAACTGACTTACTTCCAATATTAAGTATTGGAAGAGAGTTGTGGCAGTGTTTTTTACAGGATTTACTTACTTAATGTAGAAAGAAGCTTTGACCAAATAGATACATAACCTTACATTTTTCAGCTAGGTTATGGTCTAAGTGGAAAACAAAGATCACCCCAATTCCTTGGTTTGTGAAGTTTTTTTATTGATGTAGATAATATTAATCACACTATATAAGAAAGTGGATTTTATATGCATTTTTAAAACTTTGTTTTCCTTGAAAAATGTCCACAGATTGAAAAAAATGCATCATTAGGTATAATTGCCCTTGTTTTCTGTGTCTAATGCTATGCCTCTAATGCTACACAGCTAATAAAATATTTACTAATTGTTGGTCTAGCAAAAATTCACACAGGATGGCAAAAATACTGTTTTTCAGGTAGTTGGAGCTATTTTAAGTATTCAGCCATATTTCTGCAACTACATGATGTAGGTAATAATGTTCTGCAGAAACTAGTATGCAGGTTTTTTAAGGAGTTGTATCAGCTATACTTCTATAGTCCTTCACCAGATTTTGGACAGTTCTGCATAAGAAATTGCTGGAAAACTGGCTGTACCTCTTAGAGAAGTTATGTTTGGTGAAAGGTTTTTAATTTAATTTATTGCTATGTATGCTATTTGCTGCCTATGGGCTAATATACAGAATTACTGTGTGCTCTTGGACTTCCTCATGTATTTCTCTTTCAGTGGTTTGAGTTCTAACAGTAAATTCACAGAATGTAAAAAAAAAATTAAAGGAGAATGGCAGCGTGTCATTTTTCAGTTGGTGGCCCATGATTGCAACTTGTGCCACAGAATGTCAGTATATCAGATTCACTCAAGTCTCTTTAGGTATCACAGTGCTGAGTTAAAACAAAAAGGGTTCAAAGAGAGCTGTTTTGTTGAAACCCAGATGCTCTTCATCAGAATATGTTTTTCTCTTTTTGTGGTTCAGACATAAGGCCTGTGGCTTGGGAAAGGTTCTATAGTTTTTTCACATAAAGTATGAAAAAAAAAAACAAAAACCTTTTAGTTTTTTCACTTAAAGTGTGTTTTATTTGCTAAGATTTTGGCAATTTTTGACATCAGAGAAGTTCTTTTGCCAGGAAATTAGCAGAGTGGGTACTTCTAGGACCCTTGAGCGTTATAATTGTTAAAAACTAACACATTTTCTTGACATGTCTATTAAAGAAAGAGCATGAAGATTTTCAGGAGCATTATATATTTTTTTTAATGCCCTTTCCTTACATTAGGAATAGGGTAAAAATTTCCCCTAATGTCATTTGTAAAATGGCATCTTGGCATTTTAAACTACTTCAGGATTTCTTCCAGTGTTGCATACAGTATTCTGCTGTTGCATCCAGTAGTCTGATGAGTTTCTTACATTCAAATAAACATGCTGACAGGAAATGGTGCCTATGGAATGAACAGTTTTGCAGAGTAAGGGGTTAGACATCAGAACTAAAGAACAGCAACGCAGGAATAAAAGCTAGTAGAGTACAGGTACATACCTGTCAGAACTAAGAGAGGAAAGTGAAGAAAAGGGAAGAGGTAAGAAACATAAAGGAGCTGACTGCTGATACATGAAGATGAGAAAAAAAATTAATTGCAACAGATGTTATAGAGCATCTACTATGGAAGGTGGCTTCATAGCAAAGACCTGGGGTTTTTTCCACTTACCCACATCATATCATTTAAACTATTATCTGAAGGTGTATTGTATCTTTAGAAACTGTTTTGCTAAGATAATTATGTAAAGATTTGCAGAATTTTAAAATATTTTTTAATTGTTTAGGTGAAATCTTACAGCCTTTGATATTTTATACTTAGAAGTCATGTATTGTTTTAGTCTAAATTTGAAAAATTTGTCTCACCACAAGTGAAATGATAATTTCAATTTATTGTAACAGAAATGAAGGGAAAAAGAATTATGAATCAAAATGTCATTTCATACTTTCAAAATTGTTTCTCCATTTCTCTCCCTCTCTTGTGGTTACAGTAGTTAGATCTTTTTTTAGTTCTCCTTTCTGACATAGTAGAATTTGGGAGTGAACAGGAGCTATACACAAAACTTTACCCAAGGATATATTTCTCTTCTGAAACAGTCCTTTTTGCCTGGATTCTTAATACATAATAATTTACCTCCACCATGCAAAATTACAAAGCTTTCTCCTAAATGTCACTGATTTTAATGTCTCAAAGGTGAGCATCCTGTTTTCATGACACCCTGTGATCACAGCATCAAGTAGCTAATCATTATATTATTCCAGTTGATTGATGAGCTCATTTGGCAACAGAAGTCAAATCGTTGTTTTTTGGTTTTTTTTTTATTCCAATGCCATCATATTTTTGTTTTAATACAAATTTCACTAGTAAAATCTGTAAATATTGTCTTGACCTTTTAGGTTTTTTAAAATAATGCTTTCTCATTCAGGTGAATGGTATCAGTAGAGAAACAAAGCTCTTTCTTTTTTGTTATCTTGAAATCTTGATGTGACTTTTAAAAAATTTATGTTTACTGCTTGGATTAATTGGGTAATTTTTTTGTTTGTTTGTTTCAGCACCACCAAAGTTTACAAGAACTCCCGTTGACCAGACAGGGGTTTCAGGAGGAGTTGCCTCATTCATCTGTCAAGCCACAGGAGATCCAAGACCTAAAATTGTCTGGAACAAAAAAGGAAAGAAAGTCAGCAATCAGAGATTTGAGGTATTAGGTCCATTGTTCTGTTCCTCTGAAAAACATTTTATTCCAACCTTGTTTTTAATTCAACTATGTGTGCTTTATTAATGGTGATTTAGCAAAATAGAATTGACTATCAGGGATAATTTGATGGGAATACTCTAGTAAGTTTTTAGTTCTGAAAACTGGTTGTGCGTAGAACTATTAAAGAGAAAACCGCTAATGCTGTTTTCTGAGCTGGCATGTTGGAACTGAGGAGCTTTGTGGTGCCTCTGTTCAGTTTGCTGAAGGCTCCTGAAGGAGCTGGTGGGGACATGAGTCGAGCTGTGACTGCTGTCTCCAGAGAGCAAACCACCTCCTTTTATGAGAAGGTGCATCGAGCAGGCCTAGGCTTTGGATGCTTCTGCTGCCACAGTTCCTTACCCCTTTTGAGTAAGGAGATGAAAGGGGCACTGTAGTTTCTGCCACTGAAGAGGAAGCGTAAAACTTGCTTGCTTTTGATATTTTTCTTAACAATAAATTAGAAAAAGGCTTGGAAGAAGATGTTCCTCTCCACAACCTTCAGTTAAAGGAAACACTGAAAATAGTCTGCTCAAAGGATTATTATTATTTGGGGGAAATAAGAAAACAAGTATTATTACCTTTTTTAGTGGCAAGAATAATTAATGTTAAATATGGATTGACCTTTAACATGGAGAAAAAATGCAGAAACTGTGAGAAAGCTTTTAAAAGAGATATCAAAACTGGCACTAAGAGTGTACAATTGTCTCTTAAATGTCTTAAAGTCCTCTATAGTGATTTTGATTTGCATTTGTGAAGATTGCTTATTCTGGCTTTCAGGTCAGTTTCTTTTAGAAGAGCTGCATTTCTTCTATAAACCAAATTTATGTTCTTGATTTTTGGTTCAATAAATATCTAAAGACATTGGGATTCATTCATTAACCAATATAATTTCTGAGTTCAACAAACAAAATCATTAATTTAAATGCTACCTCCTAGTGCCAAAAACTGTTTGCACTTTGCAGAGCATATGTAAAGCTGTAATTGGCTAGAGGGATTAATATAGAAATTTTATCATAAATTTTACACAATTTATCCTCTTCTGTTCACAGAATTTTCACTCAAAGTGAATTCTAAACAGAGAAAGATAGTGCATGTATATGTTTACTTTGTGTTATTCTGCAATATGTCATTATTTATTTCCTTAATATATTGCTTTCTAGGGACCTGTGTATCTGTTTTTAGTGAGAATAAGCAAACATAAAGTAGTTTTATTTCCATAGAAATTATTTTCATGTAACTATAAAAAATACCTTGAAACGTTTTAAAAATGCCTTTAGTGAACTGTTGAATAAACAGTATAGCCAAGTAAGATGGAGTGTATTTTGAACAAATAGATGACACTTGCCAAATGTTTTATAATTTTTATCATGTCCGCTGAGCAGAGCAGTTACAAAGTGTGCATACCAAATCATTATTTGAAACAGCTTTTCTTCCTGTTCAAAGTAAGACCATTAATTCATGCCACAGAATCTGTAAATAAGAAAAGAACAACAGTGTAGAGGAGATTCAAAAAATACATATGAAACATTGCGGAAACAAGAAATGTCTTGAGATTTTCAGCTGAATCAATAAGAAAATATTTAGTTTGGTTTCTTTCACATTAATATTTTGTATGTTTCTCTGAGTTATTTAATGATGATAGACATCAAAATGTTTTACCTGAACACCTCTCTTCATATAGTAAATGCAGCTGGAAAGGATTGTAGTTGTCCATCTTATCCACATGCTTTCCCAGGGGTGCTGGGGATTATTTTGTTGTAATTCAGTAAACTTGCACAGTCTCATACAGCGTTTCATGAAACTTGTCATGATTATTTGTCCCGATGTGAAAACAGAACTCTTGCTGGAACTTGATGTATGGAGCAACTGGGGAACAAGTAGTTTATTTCCTCTTTCTTGACTGTCTATATATTTGAAGACTATTGTCATTGAAATGTCTTGCTCACCAACTAATTATCTCAATTTATTGACAATAGTAGTGAAAGCTGGGCATTGCTTCTGAAATTAAAATATACAGTAAGACTTCAAGGGTCTTCTCTATTCATCTTTCAGCTTTTATTTATATTGTAGATATAGACTCTGCATGAGATCCTTTTTTCTCTTCCTTCAAATTAGTTCAAATAATAGGAATTACAAAAACCTGCTTTAATTTGCTGAGAAGTCCTTCTCAGAAGAACTTAAAAAAAACCCAGAAAATTGAAAAATAAAAGTTGAAAATTATGTCATTCTACCCTGTGTGCAAAAATGCTTTTATTAAAAAATCTCTGTCATAAAAAAAATAAAATCTCATTCAGTAGATGGGGAAGAGTTAGAAATTAACTAGCTGTGGTATGCAGGAAAAGGAAGAATTCATCACATGAAAAGTAAATCCCATTTATGATACATATTTTTGAGACACCAGACTTGAAACTTAATCTTTGCAATATTTACCCAATCCAGTCTGCTACAATTGTTTTCAGTGTCTATCCAGATACATTTACTCAGCATTTAGGTCAACAATGGTAATTACTCTTTTTTAAGTGTGTCTGTGAGTATTCAAATCTTGTGCTAGCATTTGTTGTCTATAAATTGTTAGTCTGACTGCTTAAAGACTTTGTTTCCTTTATAAATACCAATTTATTGAGAATTCCAGTTATTCTTTTAATTGTGCTAACATCAGGTGGATATTTTGTTTTATCTGGATTGGTTTAAGATGGCTTTACTGGAAGAACAAGTAATATACATCCTGTGGGCTATCAAACAAATTCAGTATCAAAAAACCCCTGGGTTTTTATCTTACTTTCACCTCTCCCAATCCTAAGTAGAAACTGAGAGATTCCTAAAATTAAAATAGTGAGATGCAGGGCATATTTACCATAATTTCTAACCCCAGACTTTATAGCTCTCTTCTGTCAACACGTACAGCGATCTCATAGGTTGCTTACGTGAAAATGAGACAGAAGAGGACAAACAGAGGTGCAGATAGATATCTGTAGATATCTGTAAATCACTTTGTGCATGTATATATAGATTATGGACAGATACTAATTGTTTTGTAGAGGAAAACGAAATAAAAAATTGGGACTGTCCTTTGGTTATAAGTGCCATTTATCTGATGGTAATACTGATATCTCTCAGTGATTTTTAAAATTTCTTTTTAAAAAGTAGATTAAAGAGATTACTGCTATTACTTATTACTGTGAAGGTTTTTCCAGAACCTACAAAACGTTGCAGTACTCACCAATATTTGATGTGATTCTGACTTCAGATAATGAAGGAAATAAGATCAGTTCTGCGAATTTTCTTATATAAATGTTATTACTTCTTGTGTGAATACTGAAATTTTAAAACTAAATCTTATTTAGCCTCCTAAATGATTTCTTTGTTGGATAAATTTACTTATTTTGTGGGTTAAATCCGAAGCTAAACTGAGTCGTCCTGTTTGGTTCAGAAAGTGCAGACAGTTATTAACTTTGGAGCCAAATTAGTGAGTGAGCTGCACTCAGTGAGTAGAAAGGGAATATAGCTGGCAACAGTTAAAATTAAAGTAATTTGAAGGTAAAGTACTTTAGCTAAGAGAATTGAGAGGTATTGGTGGTTAAGTTCAGAATAAGAGAGCATTAAGTCACATTTTTTTTTAGACCTCTTGTTTTCTGGCTTTTTTTTTTTTTCTTTTGTTTGTTCATTTGTTTTTTGTCCTGTATTTCTTGAAGCTATTTTAAAGTGCCCACTGGGTACTCACTGAATAGGAATGTTCCAAGTATGGCCACTTAAACATTTTCCCATATGACTGGAATTTGGTACATAAATTTGAGAAATTAACCTGTCTTTGGTGACTTGAATACCAGCAGGCCACTATTCATGAACAGATTAGCTGAGGGATAGGTATTTGTAACAACATCTGTGACAGCTTTTGTTTCCTTTTATAGGTAATAGAGTTTGATGATGGATCTGGATCAGTTCTCAGAATACAACCACTGCGCACACCCCGAGATGAAGCTATTTATGAATGTGTGGCTTCCAACACTGTTGGCGAAATAAGCGTGTCCACGAGACTTACTGTTTTACGTGGTAAGTTCTTTCTAAACCTACCCAATTCACTTCATAGAGCTCAAAGTAGTACATTGTTGTAAAGCAGAGGATCCTCTCTGGCAGAGGTAAATAGTTGTAAAGCAGAGGATCCTCTCTGGCAGAGGTAAATATAGTTCTTTTCAAATGGACCTCACTATAGTCTCAATGCTATTCATTATAAACTTTTTAAAAACATACTCTACTACAGTGTTTGTGACTTTTGACCATAAAATGGTAATGTGAGCATGTAGGGTATGACAGATTAGACTGAAGACAAGAAGAAATAAGTGAAACAGGAGTGCCACACAACAACAGGTTATCAATTACTACTCCGGCCAAACACTTTATGAATGCGTTTGATTCACATTTTAATTCTGCCCTGGGTACCTTAGCTTTGATCAATCAGAATTTACACAGAAATTTACTCAATTAACAGTGACCTTGAAAAGTTGCACGAACATTTTTTGGATGAGGTTAAACTGCTGCAAAATTTTTCCCACAAGAGGCAATCATAAAAAAGGTGAAGGCTTCTTCCACTTCAGATATGTGTCACCTGAACTGTATTACTTCAATAAGAAGATTTTGAAAACAGGATTCAATTTTTTCAACTCCATCTGGGGTGAGGATATTAATGTACTGCCAAGCCTACTGTCTAGATAATACTCAGGGGAGAAAATACTAGTATTCAAGCAATCTGAGCATTTTGTTTTGTCACCTGGAAATGAATATACACTTGGATTTGGAGACGCTTCATGAAATACCACACTCTTCAGTTTGCAGGACTGGCTTTTTGACTGAAAATTACTGTCTTGTATTTTGATATTACATGGCATTACAAGGTTTACAGAATTACTACGTGCCTGGTTATAGGAATAGAAGATGATTAAACAGCTGTACAAAATTTAGAGGAAAATTTGTAGAATGTGTAATTGCAATATGTTTTTTTCTTGATCCTTTATTCCAAACACTGTAGGGTGACAGGAAGATTTTTTTTCTTGTGTTATTCTCTGAAGTTCGATTTTTACTAGAAAAAAAGTTCTATTATTTTATTACCTATTTTAATCATCACAGACAGTCTTGACATTAATGTTGGAGACAGCTAGCAACACTACGTACATATATATCAAAAATTAACCCTAAGGATGTACTTTTTTTTTTTCTTAGAGGATATCTGATGTCAACAAACCTTTTCAGTATTTAAAAATCTTACCTCTAATGCCATGTTTGTTCCTTATATTATCTTTTAAAAATTCTTCCCAGTCTAGCCAATGAAAACAGGAAGATTGATAGATTGATGTTTTAACAGCACATGGACCTGTTCTTAACTCCCTTAGATAAGGTTTTGCCTTTATTAACTGGTAGGAGTACTTTTTATATACAGTTTCCACATTGTTGAAAACGAACATAAAATGACATTTTGTATTCCATTACAAATTTTGCAAACTAAAGGGAGATTGGGAGGCAGAGCAAGGAAAAGCAAAAAACAGCATGAAAACTCTGGTGGAGATAATATTCTTTGTCTTCATAGTTTCTTGGAATGTATTTACAAGACCACTGGTCATGAAATGTGTATGCATGTGTTTTGAAAGAGAGTGCTCTAAACTGAAGCGCTCATTTTAGCTTTTGTAGAGAGTCAGCAGCTCTCATATGTCTCTACCAAGAACCACAGCAGTTGCAAAAGATAGAGGGGGTGTCTGAGTGTCATAACTGACTGACTGTACAATGTGGTCTCTTTCTTTACAAGTCCTATTGATTATTAATCATTTTTTTGTAGCACATGTGTAGCTTTGCTGCCTATTTTTTCGTTGATAGTAAGAGCAATAATAGTGGCTCAGTGCCTACTTCTGACAACACTAATATTGCATCCTATTTTAAAAGCAATACATAATGATATGCATATGCAAATGACTAATGAAAAAAATTTATTGGTTATGAAGTTAAAATGAAAATAAATTTCAATTTTAATAATTTCTTAAATTAAAACCACTGAAATATAAAGATTGAGAATTTTATCCAACCATAATACATATGGCTTTTGCGACTGCAGAAATATGTTTGCCCCAGGAGTAGATTTTTATGGTTTTAATCTGAAACTGGGAACTTATGAGAACTCATGAACATACTGTGACTGTGGATTTAGATAAAGGGCTAATGTCATAGAAAGCAAGGAGCCTGCAGAGAAAAAGGGCATTATTAAGAAGTTTTGATGGGGTTAAAATTTGAATTGCTAAAAATACAATAGTTTGCTGCATTACTTCCCAAGACAGGCATAATTCAGTGCTAAGGGCATTAGCCTGGAAGATAATTCTATTATTGCAAAGCCTTCACTTTGCAAACTTACACAAATCTTAACCTTGTGCAGTCTGCAACAGTGGAAAACTGTTGTTTTGGAAAAATACCTCATTGATGATGCCTTTTTGGGAAAGAGTGCCTCTGCCGCACATAACTGCTGTAGGAATAAATATATACTATAGATGTCAACAGGAATTAACAAGATTTAATGAAATACAAAACAGAGTAGAGTGAGCTGGAGCTGTGGTTGCTTATGCTTTACTCATCCCTGTGGTATGTATGTGATTCTGGATTACATAAGTTATATAGCCAGAAGATGCCTATATGGCTTTCATATGTTCTTTTAATTATTCTGAAATGGTTCTGTCACAGACCCAGCTTGTCATTTTTGCCTCTTGAGAGATGTCACCAGAGGTGGAAGTCAGATTTTACTCACAATTCAGCCTACAAGTTTTGCGACCGTAATACAGAATATCAGTGAAATCAGGGTAATTCCAAGAGCAGAAGTGTCTATCTACATTCATTTTGTTTGATTTTTTGTTTCACAAATCCCAGCTTTACTGCTACAAATAATTTCTGCAGCACAGAACAGCAACATTTTTTCTGATATGTCTGTGTATTTACAGCTAAATTTGTTAGTTTTCCTCTGTGACTGTGTAGAGTAACACATGTAGTTCCATGCATTACAGATGCTACCATGTTTTCTTAGATTCCTATACTATGACCAATTTTTAGTATTTAGTTCTCAAATAATTATGAATACAAATAAATTCTTAGCTTCTAGGTGTTAGAAATCTACAGCGTGAGAAGGAAGAAGGGCAAAAAAGGCAACTACAGATGATAACATTTCAAGGCCTTATCACAGACAAAATATTGGATCCTTTTTTCTTTTACTAGAGTAAATCAGGAAACACTCCAGGCTAAGGCTAAATATCATGAGAGTATGGATCAAGAATGAATGTCTGAGATAACTGGAAACTCCTTTTGATTTTCTGTAAAGAAATTGGCTGCTTTCCATGATTGATTCACCCATATGAAAACGTTGAATTTGAAGGGAAACAAGGCTTGAAAACAGAAGTCTGAAAGTTGACTGCTGGAGACAGGCAGACAAGATGAGTCAATACTATTTATTTTGGAGGTTTTTGTTTTGAAAGTTGTGCTGAGAACTATAAGAGTTGAACGGTGCTTTGATTCTTCTATTTATCAGTGCTTAATACACATGCCTTTCTAGCCAAGAATGTCAATGATGTCCTGGGGGGCATTAGAAGGAGCATTGCCAGAAGGTTGAGGGAAGTGATCCTCCTCTACTCAGCCCTAGTGAGGCCACTTCAGGAGTTCTGTGTCCATTTCTGGACTCCTCAGTAAAAGAGACACGTGGAGCTCCTGGAGCAAGTCCAGCAAAGATCTACAAAGATGATGAGGGGACTTGAGCATCTCTTTTGTGAGGAAAGACTTGAGGAAATGGTCATGTTTAACCTGGAGAAGAGACAACTGAGAGGGGACCTTATCAGTGTCTATAACTGGAAGGAATGTGCAAAGAAGATGGACCAGGCTCTTCTCAGTTATGCCAAGCAAAAGGACAAGAGGCAACAGGAAGAAAAACTGATGCACAGATATCTGAATATTAAGAGCTGCTTTAGTGTGGAGGTAACTGTGCACTGCAGCAGATCACCCAAAGAGATTGTGGACTCTCCCTCACTGGGGATATCCAGGAACTGTCTGGATGTAATCCTGTGCAATGTGTTCTCAGCTGACCATGTTTGAGAAGGATAAAGGTTACACTAGGTGATCCCACTGCTGTGCCTTTCAACCCTATGTATTTTGTGATCCATGTATAATCAATAAAAAGCAACAGAGTGTACCATCTTCCTATACTCCCCAGACATCAGAGATGAAATAGCTTTCCTTTTGCTGTCCATTCATTTCATTTTAAAGCCACCTAAATCTATTTTTAGGTCTTGCAAATGGCGGATATCAAACATTTTCCCTAGTTCTAGAACAAGAGTTCTAGTGTTATATACAAGTCTATATTTTTTTTTTTCAGGAAGAAAGGAAATAGATGCTTTCTTCTAGTAAAGAAAGCAGCAGCAATTTTATTCAGTTAATTTTCAGGAATCCCAGTTTTCATTTAAAAAAAAAAAATTAAATTGTTATTTCTTTATAAAGTTTTGTCAACACCGTTAGGGCATGAAGAATCCTTTTCTTCAACTACTAGTTGTATGAGTAAAGCACAGATGTTTGCAGCTTTTAAGTAAAAATGTAGAGCACAATATGTATATTCTAATGTTGCTCCTGTTTGCTCTGCTTTTATTTTTGTCTGGAAAGTAAAGAGAGGGACTACAACAGGGCATTTATGCAGAAGGCAGTTTGTTTGTCTTGACCCACAATTTTCTCTTACTCGTCTTGATTGTGTTAATACTCTGCATTACAAAAATACTGATATACAGAATTGGCGTACCACAGGCAGTATATAAGCCTGAAAGAAGTAAAATTTCTTTGGGAATTGCCTAGAGTGGTTATTCCTTTTTATATTATTAGAAACTGATCAATTTAATGTCAAACATTCACTGCTGCATAAAATGAAATTTAAAAAAAAGAGAACTATTTACTGCATAGTGTTTCCCTGTCCATTGATACACACAGATACTGAGATAATTATGAGAGATTTTTATGAGACTCTAAGAAGTGCACAACATTTCTACATAAAAATAGAAAACAACACCTAAAATAGACGAAAGCAACCAAACAAACTAAAAGGACCCAAAGACCCCAAAAATACTCCAAATCAGAGATGATAAATCCAAGTTATTATAGTTTTTTTTTCTGCTGCTAGCAAAAGATTCAACAATAATAGAAACTCATTTCTGTATTTTCACTTTACCTGGTAGTACTATGAGAAGGAGTAACCTGTCATCTGGGACAGCTATCTTAGAGGGCATAGGAATTAGACAAATGAAGTGGCAGGGCTGTAATGTTGGAAAATGTGCAGTGGGATGTCTCTCAGTTCTAGGCAAATGGGAGGAACGACTGTACATATTCTGGATATTAGCTGCACAGTAGGAGAAATTTGCTGTGTTTCAGCTGGAACTGTATAAATTATGTACACCAGTGTTTATCTGAAACTGTTTGCTGTATAGTCACAGTGATTAATGCCAGGTGGTTGCTAGTAGGACAGGCTTTTGAAAGTGGAATGAAGAGAAATAAGGGAACTAAGAAAATACCTGTGCATGAGCTTAATACACTGGAAAGACATTTATCTCAATCATATATTGCATGATAAGACTTCTGAAGAGCCAAAGGAGTATCATTCCCCAAAACTTCATGACTTTTCAGTGGTCATGCTATGTATAGCACTTCGTGACCAGGGCTAGGATGTTTATTACAGCCCTATTTTTTTAAGCCTCTTTTTGAAGAGGAACGTTATTCCTGCTGAGAAAATGCTTCTTTACAGTTTATGTTGTCAAGCCTCTCCTGGGTAGCTGTGCAGGGAGGATTAAGAAACAAAACATCGCTGCTTGAAAATCACACACTAGGATTTTGTGAAATGATAAAACAAAAGGAGAAGTAGCCAATATAACTTCAGCTTAAAAAAAACCTTACAGACAGTTACAGAATGGTATGGAGATTTCTTGGAATGGCTTATGAAATAGTACAGACTTAGAAATATCTGTCTGTCATGATATAAACTAATTTGAAATATTTTCTTTGGATATGCAAATATTATGTTTGGCAAATGAATATTAACCTTCCATGCAATTAAATACTTAATAACTTACTGATCTTTATAAAGATCACAGGTGATGACATTTAACTAGTAGCCAGAAAAGGATACTAAAGAATAATGAAATACATGTTTCGTATTCCATAGCTGAGTTCAAAGGTACTGCATATTTCATTTCTGTTAATTGTAAGCATGTACATGGTAGTGGTTTAGAAAGTACTGTGCCTTATAAATTCTGAAACAATCAGTAAACACACAAGGGTGTATCACTGTAAATACATGATTCAGGGTATTGAATTCAGTTTTTAGGTATATGCATTTGGCTGTGCTGATTTAACAGGTGTTATTTTTGACTTTTGTGTAGTTCTTCAAAAACAATGTTGTAATAATTTAATATACTAATATATAATGTTGTAATACTGTATATGAGAATCATCAAATAACTCCTGTAAGTATTCTAAGAAGTTTCTGGCAAGTGTGTCACCTCATGTTTTTTTATGGTTAGTACTTTTTAAAATATTTCCACGCACGTTTCTATATGCAAAATTTATCAAATACATTTTCTTTTTCAATCAGGGAATATTTTGGTTCCTTTTACTTCTTAGTTTGAATTTTATAAATTTTCCCTTCTCTTTCCCTTGCACAACATTATGTTTTAAATAATCCACTACAGTCATGAATTTGAAATTATGCATTCAAAGCCTTCTTTCAAAATATAGAGATGTCACTTCAGAAAATTAATGAAACAGCAGTCCCAGATTTCTTAATTATAATTTTAAATTTCTGTAGTTAAAACTTTCAGACATCAGTTACTTTGGAAAATCAAGAGTAGGCTGAGGTAAGATCTTTAAAGATGTCATAAGAAGGTATCCGTAGATATCAGATTTTTTAAAAAAAATCTCTCCTAACTTTTCCCCCACATTTTTTTTAACTGGTAAAATTTAATTCAGATGTTCATCATCCTAAATATTACTTTAAGATGATTGATTGTTCAGTTGTATTTGCTAGTTCAACTTACATGGACAAAGTTTTCCTGCTGCCAGTTACCACCTGTAATGTCTTTGCAAGGGTTTATTTTACCTACCTCTAAATCTTAATATATTTCACATGTCACTGAATTTCATACAGCCAAACTTCCATTTTACATAGAATACTGTAAGGTTACCCAGTTCAGTTTCACATACACGTGCATAGGATTAGTTTTATTTTATGAAATACTGGCAGTAGTACAAAATCATTTATGCCATACCTTTTTACAGCAGTATGATGCTCCTAAGAGACAAACATCAGCTTCAGATCAGTAATACAGCTAGACTGTACTGTATTTGCACTTATTGTGTATCCATGAAAGAAAACAAACTTATGGATGACAGTTCCTAAAAGGATGTCTCACAATTGTGATCTAAGAAGAGAAACTGAAGTAATCCTGGACAAAAGCACAGCAGCTCTGTTTCGCTTGAAATAATTCTTCATTAACAATTTTGGCTAAGAATGTACACCTGTTAAATAGTTGCAGACAACTAAGCTAAGAAACTTTCAGACACTTTCAGCTGACTAATTTTAGCATGACCCAATTTAGGTATTCCCATTCTGCTATCTAATGACTGCCTATAGAATTATAGGCATTTTTCATAACCACAGTGAGTATACGCTGGCTGCTTGTAAAATGCAAATTAAGCCATGTTAAGGAGATAAATTTTAAACCACATTTGTTTTATACTTTTTTACCCAACTCATTGATGCCTATGATAATTCAGTCTTTTTTTCACAGATGGTCATCCTTACACTGTCAGAAATCTGTCAGAAACAAATGATAGTAAGAACAATGAAAAAGGAAATATTAGGGGGAGGATTAATATTTCTCCTACTAACAGAATCAGTATCAGGTAATATAAGATCAGAACTAAAACATGAAATATCCTAACATAAGAACCATGACCTGCTATATACAATAAGCAACCAATTTGATATGGTTCTTTAAAAACCCAGATAGAAATAGCATATGTATGTGATATTAAAAATTATCTTTACAAGAAAAGGTGGAGCATTGCTGTGTATGAAACAGTATAAAAGCTTTTCAGAACAAGGAAAGAGGGATGGGAGAAGGGTATAATTCGGTGCTATAATTTTGATATTTTGTAGTGCCATGTGTCTATTTTTTATGCATATAGTATTTCATTTCTTCTGTTTTCTGCCTGGATGTAATATAGTTCAATTTAAATAAAACTGTCATTCAAATTTGCATTGTGGTTCTTTTTATCTACTTAGAAAATGGAGGGCCATTTTTTAAATAGTAAAAAGAAAAAGTACAAAATATTTTTTGATACACCAAGAATTCTTAGAATACAGTCACTTTTCCTGGGTTTAGTTGTTATGCATGAATTTGAGGCTTGTCCTTGTGTAGAGTGATGTTGGCTTAGTATCAGGTGTTGAGATTGTCCAGGTTTTCATTTCTAAGTGGCCTAAACCCACTGTCTCAAGTGAAGCCAATGGAATAATGAAATTCAGTGCAGTTAATCAAATGCCATGTTTCCTGTTGTTTGTATAGTCTGTGACCTCAGTTTTGGATGCATTTATACATCTGTATGTCAACTCAATTAAGAAATTCTTGTGATATTAATTAGCAGTGTAATTGTTAAAGTTGCACAACATGAAAATTGACAAAAGAATTCTATGATTTTTTTGTTCACATCATTATTTCATATTGATTTTAAAAAGTAATGTAATTCTAGTAATGTAATTTCTGCTTAAGGAAATGATATGGTGATTAGTTGCTGAACCCCCGGCAGTGTCATCATATCTGTAAGGAACCCAATGGTATTAGTTGCGTTATAGTTTAAATTTAATTGTTATTGCAGCAAATCTTCATATGAGATGTTTAATACAGTGTAAGAAAACCAAAGCGATTACTAGAAAAAGGCATATATTCATATAGTAGGTTTGTCTTCCTTTTTCCAGGCTAGCCATTTCTGTGAGCACTTATGTTAGGGTGACAGAAATGTTTGCTGAAATGTAGGATGTGTTTGACACTAGTGTACTGAGGTGACAGTAAGATTGAATACATTTTAATGTAATAAATGCTAATCTTCAAATACAGAAAAAGCCCAGTAATAATGGTTTTTCATATATATATAAAAAAGTAATTTAAAAATTAGAGAAAGCTTATGTAATACTTCGGCTTGCTTAGCCTGGCAATAGATATTAAGATAGTATTTATTACTGTAATTCCTAAGTTTTCAAGGGTTTGACATAGGAAGCAAAAACATGAAGAACACATACTAAAGAATTCAAAGTATTTTTGGCAAACATACAAACATCAAAAGGAAGATGAAATTCAATAGACCTTGACAAAATAAAAATATTTTGTTTATGAGGACTAGAAATGAAACAGTTCTGAAGCAGTGACTTTGAGTTGATTCCACAAAGGGCGGGAGACTTTGTTGCATTATTGTAGCAAGAGGTTGAAAGAACTGTGATTTAAGTGGCTTTACTGGCAGGGAGAAACTTTAAAAATACTCTAAGGCTTACACAGGATATAAAATCCTGGTATAATGTATATAATTTCAAGTATTTTCAGTGCTTGCTTTAAATTGATGTAAAGTGCTGCACCTGGCTTACTGCTGTTCTATTTAACTTCATAGCAAGATGCAGTTCTTGCTATTAATTCAGTAGCAAATTAAATTTCTTCACTTACAAATGAATAAAACCTGCAAAATTGTTTCTTATATCCATAGTGATTTAAAATATTCTATTTAAATTATTTACTGTTACAGAGAATCTACTGTGAGGTAAGATGTTAGATAGTAATACTAGCATTTTAGCACTTTTGTGTGTATTGAATGCGTCTTGTGACCTACAATGTCTGTGCATGCTTAATATGACAACAGCAAAACAGAATAATGAGGAAATTCTTCAAGTGGAAACACTTCAGCAAACTTTTCAGTCAAATACAGTCAAAAAGCACTAATTAGAGCCAGGTGTTTCATTACGGCATTCTGTGCACCTGAATCTTGGCTTGTGACACTGGTCTTTTGTAACATTTACATATTTCAGGGCATATTAACAATGAATATGCAAACTACTGTTATTACCTGAATTATTTTTATTATTATTATTACTGCATGACTCCTTTGCATTATCTACCAAAGGTCTTGGGAGTCTGAGAAGGTCCCTGCTTATTGGAAACTAGCCAATATTATTCAATTTACATGAAGGGTGTGCCGAAAGACACAGGAAACTACAAATGATAGTTCTAGCCTCAGTTCCTGGAGAAGATTATACTGTGTACTTCTGAAAGGCATTTAAAGAACAATGCAATCAACACTGGTTCACAATCACAGAGTCCCTGTTTACCTAATTCAATATCCATCTATGATATCCTCCAAGTGGATCAAGGGAAGGTGGTGGAAGGGACTTTTCTGGGTTTTAGTAAGTCTGTACCTCACAGCATCCTTCTGTTAAAAGTTGTCCTATTGTGGGAGGAGAGAGTTCACAACACTGTGGGTGAAGAACTGGCTGAATGTCAGAGCTGAAAGGATTGGTGGGGCTATATCTGGCTGGCAGCTACTTCCCAGGGGTGTTCCTCACAGAACTGTTTTAGGGTCAGTCCTGTTCAAAATACTTATTCATTATCTGTATATAGGAAAATGCACCATTTTGTATCAGCAAGTTTGCAGATGATACAAAACTGGAGGTGCTGTTGACTCTTGCAGAGTGACCTTGCAGACCTTTCTAGATGGACTAAAACACTAGACAAAGATTAATGAGACAAAATTTAGGTTCATATGCCAAGTTCTTCGCCTAGAGCACATGATCACACTGGAGGAGGAGTGACTGAATACCAGCTTTTCAGACAGGGATCTGGGGCAGTTGGTTGACATTAAGCTGAATGTTGAGTCAATGCTGTCAGGCAGGAGGGCAGACTGCATCCTGGGGTACATCAGACACAGCATCACCAGCCAGTCCAAAGAGGTGATTGTCCCACTGTACTCAGCATCAGTGTGGCCTCACCCTGAGTGCTGGCTGCAGTGCTGGGCCCCACAATTTATAATAGATTTGAAGGTCCTTGAGTGCATTCAGAGCACAGCAACAAAGCCAGGGAAGGGACTTGAAGCCTTGTCCTCTGAGGAGCAGCTAAGGACTTTGAGATGCCATAGTTTAAAGCAAAGGAGGCTAAGCCCTTACTGCTCTCTGCAGCTTCCCAAGGTGAGGAAGCAAGAGGGAGATGCAGATGTGTCTAGTGATAAGATGCATGGGGATGGTTCTGAGTGGCATCAAAGGAGATGCAGGCTGAACCTGAACCTCAGAAAGTATTTTTTTAACAAGACAGTGGAATAGACTTCCTAGAATAGTGCCTGAAGCCTGTCAATGTTTATGAGGCATTTGGATAAGACCATTAATATCTGCTTTAGCTTTCAGTCAGCCTTGAAGTGGTTGGGCAGTTGGATCTTTGGACATCACTTCTAAATGAAATATTCTATTATATTCTTAATTATAATATGTATGTATTATATAATATTAAATTATAAGAAATATTCTTCATTTGACATTAATTAGAACAAAGATTATTTAAAGAATAATGATAAAAAATTTAGCTTCAAAAATCCCTTTCAATCAGTACAGTTTCTTCTTCTGTATATAAAATCATCTTGTTCTTTCTATGCTCATTCATATTCCCAGCTGTCATGGTTTGACACTGGCACAATGCCAGTGACCCCATGAAAAGGCAATCTCTCAATTGAATGCTGTGAAACGCAATCGAGAACAGAGCAAAGCAGGCCCAAGCTCAATAACAAGAAAAAACTTTATTAAGCTGCTACTACTATACTACTATAGAAGGAAAAAGAAATAAAAAAAAACACACACAAAAATCAAAATGAAAACCGTCCAAAGCATTCCTCCTTCCACCACCCACTTCCAACAAACCACAGTGAGACACAGCCTGGACCCAAATCAGGTTTCCACCCTCCAAACAATTGATTCTCAGTCCATTGAGGGAGAGAGGAGTCCCTCCTGTGCCACAGACTCCCCAAGAAACACAGCTGCCACATCCTGTGCTTCGATGTCACCACATGACACCAGAGAAAAAAGTTTGCCAATGGTGACCCTCTCCTTTCCATGCACAGTGCTCTCACCACCAATGCATAGATGGACAGACTGCTTTTAGGATTTTTCCTTTCAAGGATGCCCTGCCAAGAGGGGAAAAACAACAGTTCAGTTTTTCATTTTTGGGACCACAGTCCCCCCCATTTTCCCCTGGGGCCGAGGGTCTAAGAACAGAGATCTTCTTCTCTTCTTCCTCTGCGAAGACAGGGGGCACTACTACAAACCTTTTTAACTTTTCTCTGTTCGCTCCACTTCTGTCTTTTTCCAGCTGAAGCATGGTCTCTTTGGCTCACCGGCATCCTCCTAAAATACAGTCTCTGTTGGAGGAGAAGATCAGTACAGCCTGTGGTTACCAAGAAAAAGTCCAGCCAAAAAGCCACTCCATCATCTCCACATCCCAGGGTCCAAGCTGTCTCTCTTCCACTCTTTCAAACCAAGGAGGAGAAAAATTTCACAAAGCTTTCATTTCTCAGGAAGGGTTAAAAGTCCCGACTCCCAAGGATGGCTCGCTGCCCAGGCTCCAGCTCCCACAGGCGGCTGGGCACCTTGCAGCCCCCCCGCTCTTCTCCTTCCCCGCGGCGAACTGCTGGCAAAACCACCGCTGTCTCTTTCTCTCTCTTGGGAGAGAGAGAGACTCTGGGGAGAAACGGAGACATCACAGATTTTCTCCACCCTTCCATCTGCAGGGGGCCAGCCCGGTTCCAGTCCCTCCACCCTTGGGCCTACCTCCGAAGGCCACGTGGCTTCTCCCCTCCCCCACCCAGCTCGTGGCCGGGCAGGGGAGAGTCCTGCACTGACCGCTGACCGGAACCAAAGAGAGCGAGTTCTCCTGGGAATTCTGCTTTTAACCCCTCTGTGTTCTCAGAGGCATGTCCACCTTCAATTGGTCAATGTCCAAATTGACCTCTTCCTTCCGGATAAATTCTTTTTCCGTGTCAAACCACAACACCAGCCTTTCAAAGAATTTTATTGGAACATTATAGCCATACTTTCGTATCTTGTCTAACAAGACTAAGTCCTGTTCTTCATTACAGGGAATATTCCTGTGAAGAAATCCATTTTTTATGATCACTGCTGTAAATGGCAGTTAAAAAGTACATTCTTTTAATAACTTGAAATTCAGTGTGTCTAGCTTAGTACCAAGCTCAAAAGCTAATCTTAACTCCTATATATTCTGTTGTTTCACCTGTTGCACTGTCATGTTTTCACTAGGCCTGTAATTTATTTTCATAAAATATATCATCTTAAATGGCATTATCAGCCTAGCTGCTAAGATAAACAAATCTGTATAGACAACCTTTATCATAATGTTCACACAGAGATTTATTTGGGGTTTGGCTGTATAGATAAGGAAATAGGCTATCTGGGAAACCCTCTTCATTATACCTGCCTCAAAATGACTTTCAAAGAAAGCGAACTGAGAGGCTGAAAAGTTGCCAGGTTTTTTTTTTCTGGTTTTTCTTCGCAAAAGCTGTTGTCACTTGGAACTTGATTAATGGCAAGAAGATGAAGCCAAGTGCAGAAAAGCCATTAGTAAGCCCAAAAGCAATCATTTTTTTTGTTGTGCTGTGTTACACATAGCAGACAGAGGTTTGAATTGAGAATATGTTCAAGTCAGTGAAAAAAAGATCTTCTCTGGATCTTCAAATCAGTCAAAACTTGAGTTTGGTCATTAGTTGCAATATGTCAAAACCACAAAATGCAAGGAGAAAAACTTCTAATTTCATTAACATTTATCAAACCTGGAAACCTAAATTTAACCTTATTGGTAGTTCCTGTGATTAGTGTTGCTTATTCCTAAGGAGACGTACGTACATCAAAAAACTGCTTGTTGGGATGTTTTTTTGTTGAAGTCTTGAAACAAAAAGGTGAAGGGAGAGCGATATTTATTCTTTAATGAGTTGTTTAAACTTAAATAACTGTGTAAGTAGATATTCTTAAATGTGGCCTCATTTTCACATGAATGTACCATTCTGAATGTACCATTTGGTTCCAGCAAGATCCTCCAGGATCTTTCAGGTTCCAGAATTGACATGGTTTAGCACTAATACAAATGGCTGCAAACTCATGAGAGATGATTTTAAAAAATAGATTAATTTTTTAAATAAATGGTATGCACATATGAAACTGCTCCTCTTGTGAAAAGGTAGGACACTATGCATGTGTGTGTATTGCAGTTTCTTTTTTATGAGTCAGATAAACAAGGTGATATTTCAGGTATTTATCATGAGTGTCATTTATTCATAGAATCAGAGCATATACTCAGTTGAAAGGAGCCCATCAGGATCGCAGAGTCCAACTACAGCCCTGCACAGGATGACCCCAAGAGTCACACCATGTGCCAGAGAGCACTCCTTGAACTCGTCATCTGGTGCAGTGACCACTTCCCTGGGGAGCTGTTCCAGTGCCTAACCATCTTCTGGGTGAAAATTCCTGATACCCAACCCAAACTTCTTCTGACACAGCTCCAGGCCATTCCCTCTGGTCACTCAGGTCACCACAGAGCCTGCCCCTCCTCCTCCCCTCATGAGGAAGTTGCTGACTGCAACGAGGTCTCAACAATAAGATCTCAGCCACCTTTATAAGGCTTCCTCTTCGGACCCTTTACCATCATTGTGGTCCTCCTTTGGACACTAATAACTTTAAAATTTTCATGTAATATGTTGCCCAAAACTGCCCCCAGCACTCGAGGTGAGGCTGCCCCAGTGCAGAGCAGAGCAGGACAGTCCCTTTTCTTGCCCAGCTGGGATGCTGTGCCTGATGCCTCCCAGGACAGGGTTGGCTCTCCTGGCTGCTGGAGCACTTCTGACTCATATTCCACTTTCTGTTAACTGGGATAGCCAGCTCCTTTTCCACAGTGCTGCTCTCCAGCCTCTCATTCCCCAATCTGTCTGTACATCCAGGGTTGCCCTGTCCCAGATCCAGAATCTGCAACTTTCCCTTTTTCAACTTTATTATGGCTGGTGATTGGTTATCACTCTCATTTGTAGAGATCTTTCTGCAGAGCCTCTCAGCCCACAAAGGAGCCAACAGCTGCTCTCAATTTAGTGGTGTTGGCAAACTTACTTAGTCTTCGTTCCAGTCCTGTATCTGATGCCATTTTGGTTTTTACCTTTTTTCTTTTATATATTTTCTGTATTCTTGTAACTTCCTATTGTAGCCTAACTTCAACATTTTCCTAGTCAGAGGGACACAACATGTTCCAAAGCTCCTATCCTATCTTGGTTCTCCATAGAATCCAAGGCCAAAAAACAGCTCTTCAGACACATTTTCATAAACAAGGTTCAGTCCCATCTAATTGGGGGGGAATTTAGAAGGGGCTTTGACTGGGTGGGAATTGCATCACCAGTTCTATTCCTAATTGCTGTTTTTTTTGTCAAGTAACCTAAATTACCAAACTTATAAAACTGTATGCACCCCTGTGGGGAGTAGGATTTTGTGGACATTTTTCCATAGCTGCTCCTGGAGGCCTTCAATAAAGACCTACTTCTATATTAATTCCTATACCAATATTATCTCAAAAGTGTGTTGTTTCATTTCTAGGTTGAAAAAGGCACCACATCCAAGTCATTTATGAAACTGTTGAAGAACTGGGCCAAGGATGGAGCCCTGTGGAACCCCACTAATGACAGGTCCCCAGTCTGATGTCACCTCATTCACTGTAACTGCTTGTGCCCCACCCATCAGCTGTTTGTTCACCCATCACAGGATGTGTGTATCCAGCTGTGGGCTGCACATTTTGTCCAAAAAGGATCCTGTGAGAGACAGCATCAAAAGCTTTGCTGAAGTTCAGAAAGCTTACATCAACTGACTTTCCTAGATCAACTACGTGGGTTACCCTGTCATAGAAGATCAGACTTGACAATCAGGCCTTCCCCTCATGAAGCCATGCGGGCTGTGACTGATGACTTTATTGTCTTTCAGGTGCTTTTAAATACCTCCCAGAATAATCTTCTCCATAATTTTACTGGGCACTGAAGTGAGATTGACAGGTCTGTAGTTTCTTTCTGTGTGAGGGCATCCTTCCATTGAAAATCAAAACAACATTCCCCAGTTTCCAGTCAACTGGGACCTCTCCAGAATCCCAAGACTCTTAAAAATCATTGAGCAAGGCTTTATGATGACATCAGCTAACTGTTTGACTCTTGGATTAATCCCATCAGGCCCCATCAATTTATAGGGACCCAGTTCAAGCAGCAGATCCCACAAAAGTTCAGGTTCAACTGGGATTTTATCATTACTGGAATCATGGTCTTCCAGTTTAGGAAGTGTTAAAGATGAAGGCAAAGAATGCATTGAACACCTTGGACTTGTCCATGTCTGTGCTTGTGAGGTGACCACCCTCATCCTGTAATGGGCCAATGGTATTCCTCCACTGCTTCCTGTCATTAACATGTTTGAAAAAAAAAAAAAAAAAGTAGTTTTATTGCTCTCACTATTCTGTCCAGTTTCTACTCCACTTGAGCTTTGATTGTACAATTTTTTTTCCCTAGAGCAGTGAGCACCATTGTATTCTTCCTATGTCAGCTGATCCTGCTTCCACTAGGCAACACCTTCCTTTTTCTCCTTATTTCAAAAAGATCCATTTTCAACCAAGCTGGCCTTCTGCCTCACCTGCTTGGCTTCCATTATTTGTAAATTGCCTGTTCCTGTGCCATTAGGAGGTAATGGCTAAAAAATGACCAGCATTGAGGGACCCCAGCACCTGCAAAAAGGTTTTTCCCAGGTGACCTTACTCACAAATTTCCTGAGCATCCTGAAGTCTTCACTCGTGTCCAGGGTTGAGGTTTTGTTGCCACTCTTCCTCCTGTAAACAGAGATTTTGAACTTGATTGTTTTATGGTCACTATGGCCAGGACAGCCACCAGCTCACAAGATCATTTCTGTTGACAAGCAGTAGATCATGGGGGGACATCTTTCTGAACCTGCTCCCTTGGGACTTGTTCCATAAAGCTGTCATCCAGGTATTTCAGGAATCTTCTGGCCTGGATTATACCAGCTGTGCGATGCTCCATTTGATTTCTGGCAAGTTGAAGTCCCCCACAGTGACAAGGGCAGTTGACCTGGAAGTATCCTTTAGTTCCTCAAAGAAGTGATTAATATGCATCATTGTCCTGGCTAGGAGGGCTATAGTAGACTCCCAGTATGTCATCTGAATTAATTTTTTGCACCTTGATTCTTACCTGGGGGCTTTCAATTGTGCAATTGCTGACTGTGAGCTCCATACATTCCCTTCTGTGATGTACAGTGCAAACCCTCTACCTCTTTTCCTTGCCCAAAGAGCCTGTAACCATCCAACAGGACACTCCAGTCACAGATCTCATCCTGCCATGTTTCACTTATGCAAGTAATGACAAATCTCTGGGGCTGGGCCAAGCTTATCTTCCTCGTGCTGCATGCATTAGTGTAGAAACATCTCAGGTTACACTGTAGGTAACACCTCTTGAAGCTGCTGCAAGGATCCCATTAGAGCTTGTTCCCATAACTTTTGTCACACCATCCCATTGTTCATTGCTGGCAGGGCGGATTTGGTCTCTTACCAAGCTTGTTTATACTTCTATCAATGAGCTGTGCTAGCTTCTCTTTGTTGGAGTTCTAGTGTGCTAGAAGTCTTTTTCCTCTCTGAGTTGCATCCCATCCATGGATTGGCCGCGTGTAAAGTAGATCATCTCATGGTCAAAACTCCCAAAACAATCAAAAATCTTTCTGATTACACAAGCCTCAGCATTGCTGATGGATCTGCCTATCAATGTCATCCCTTGTTACCAGAAGGATAGAGAAACTCACTAACTGTGCTCCTGATCCTTCAACCAATCATCCAGACAGCTAGACAGATGGGCAAAGAAAGTGACATGAAGTTCAACAAGACCAAGTGCTGAATCCTACACTTTGGCCACAACAATCCCAGGCAGCATTACAGACTTAAGACAGAGTGACGGACCTGGGGGAAGAGGAGGCTCAGGGGGGACCTTATTCCTCTGTACAACTCCCTGAAAGGAGGGTGCAGCCAGCTGAGGGTTGTCCTCTTCTCTGGGGCAATCACAATAGGACAAGAGAACAGAGACTTAAACTGTGCCTGGGGAGGTTAAGGTTGGCCATAGGAAAGAAATTCTTCACAGAAAGGGTGATTAGATCTCAGAAGGGGCTGCCCTGGAAGGTCACTGTTCCTGGGGGGAGGACTGGACTGGCACTTGGTGCTGTGGGCTAGTTGATGTGGTGGTGTTTGGTCGTGGGTTGGACTTGATCTCAGGTGTCTTTTCCAACCTAGTTGATTCTGCAGTTCTGGACATCCAATAACCTTCTTCCAGCCTTCATTTTCAACAGACCCTTGCCTAATTATCTTGTGGGGTTTTGAGTCTGTCTTCTCTGCTACATTCATTTACTGAAACTGATTTTATCATATGAGAAAAGGAGGAGGGTGCAACAGTTGTTAGATTGGATTTTTAGGTTTGAAAATACAAAGAAGATAAAGTCTCATGGACAACTTTATTGCAATTTCATATGAGAGGGCAGAGCAGTTAAGTTCAACTAATAACAGGTTAGCTTTCATCTTCAGCTACTAATGTAGGCTGTTTTATACTCTCATATCTGAAACGTGTCTAATTCTACTTTGCAGATAAGTCATCATGATTGGTCTGTTTTTCTTTTAGGTGAACTGGAAGCAGGAAGAAGAGTTTAGACAAGAATCCAGAAATAAATTATTTTCAGGATCTTTCAATTCAATATATTTAAATTACTTCTGCTTGTACGAGGGAAACACATGTACATTCTCTCAGTAGCATAGGTCCAGGTGCTCAGAAAATGTAAATATATATATTTGAAAAAATAAGCTAAGTTTAAAAAGAAATTGACTGTTTTAATAATTACAATTAAGGATTTTGGAGGCTTGATCTTTTAGGACTTCCATTTTCTGCTGTCCTTTTCTTTTCCTCTACATTAGCAAATACTTGTATATTTCAAAGAAATATTGGTCAAATCTTAAATACAGATGATGGGCCTGTAGTCAAGTGGTAGTGTTCATACTTTGAAATAATACCAGAATAGTATTTAAAAGCTACATAATATTAATTTGGCTGTGGTAAATAATTCTTACTTTTTAACTAAATGTTAATAGTAATTTTTCTGCCACATTTTCTTAATTATCTCAAGCATATTGATTACTCTCATGATTTACCATCTCCTTAAAACAAGTGAAAGAAATAGTCATATTTCATTAAAGGAAGAGGCATACTAAACCTGTTAGGAACTCTTGAAACTGATGCACATACCACAAACTTTTCAATACAGTCGTTAAATCCAGCATTTGAGCAGTAGGTGGTACGAATAATGGCATTCGGAGTCAATTAAAATGGTACAAAGTTTAGGTAATGTTTTGAGTGATCACTTGTGAATTTTGTATTCCAGAAAGTTGATAATTGATTTTATTTTCTGTATCTAGACCCATGTTATTAATAGGAAAAAATCTGATATATGGAGCAGGACAATATGTCTGATATATGTCTCCTGGACAATACTTTGATTTTCCCTTTAGAACTGGCTAGTTGTCTTGTACTGCATAAAAGGAGTATTCTCTGGAAAGACTGTGAAGATAGTGCAGCAAACACCAGCTTTCTTCTGGGAGAGAGTGACTTTGTCACAGCTCCTCCGTCCACATTTCTGTCCACATCCATCTGTGCAGCACAGAAAAGCTCCTTACAGTCCTTTCCAGTGCTTATTAAAGCAAGGAGTGAAGGTCAGTTTTTGCCTCAAGTTTTTATTATGATAGACTGGCAAGAAAACTAAGATTATTTTTTCTAAGGCAGACCTGCGAAGGACATTGACAGCAACATACCCACTTGGTCTCTTTTAAACAAAGGATCAAATAATTGTTTTATTTTCTTCTTCCTCACCTGATGGAGAGTGTTGTTTGTTGTCAGGATTATTAGCAAGATAATTCACGTGCCTTTTACTAGACAAGAAGTTAAAAGGAGAAAGCTGTTGTGGTAGTGCATTCCTTCAGTTACCTCACCTAGATTTCACAAAGCATTTCTAGCTCAGCCACATGGGTTTTATTATTAATAATGAATATTGGAAAGGTTGCAACTTAAATTTTGACCTGGAGAAAAGATAAATTGTTAGATCAGGGGTCAGTAACCTAAATAGGAAGAAATGGTGTTACCTAAATGGGTCCTGACCATGTGTTAATGTTTCCAACAGAACAATACCATTTCTTGTGTTATGTGGCACCTTATTTTTTTACCCTTAGAATTACCAACAGTTTGATTCACAAGTGGCCCTCTTGTTTCTTGCTCTGTTAGGTTTCTTTGGATCCCAAAAAGCTGCTTACACTTGGAAATTGCATCAGTCCTGATGCAAAAGAGACTTCCAGTAAGCACTGAAAGCAATTTTTACTCAAATTGTTTTAAGGAAGCATAAATATTCAATATTTTACTAAGAATGTTTGCTTTTCTATTCTTTGCATATTTCAGAAGAAAATTGTGGTGCTTTTTGCAATCCTCTCATATAATAATGCTTGTTCTGAGACACTGGTATGCTATCATTTAAAAAGGGCCTTTGTGTCAGTAGATTTAAATTTTTTTTAATATTTTGAAATAAACTTTTAAATTATTAAGCATGTAAGTAGGTAGGTAGTAAGTAGGTAGAGAGATAGCACATATTAAAAGAGATAACCAAATTTTTCATATATCTTTTCTCTGTGTGTTCAAAATGGAGGAATTTGGTATTTGTTGTGCGCAGTGAATTAACCTGCTGAATAAAGGAGAAAATTTAAAGAGTTCTTTTTCAGCCAAGGTTACTGGTGAAGGGAGAATAAAGTATTGAAAATGGTGGGCAGAAAAGGACATCTGTATTTTAGAAAGGCATTTTTTTTCTGTTGAAAAATGTTTTATGTCATTCCTGTTACAGTTAAGGTGGTAGATTTATTTCTATCTGTTTATGTTTTAAATTAGCTGAGATGATAGTAAAATACAGAAAAAGGTGAAGACTGTTACTGTGAAAATTATATAACATAACAATATAATATTTAATACTCTAGGAAAGCAGTAGTGTAAGAGTAAGAAAAATAAAAGCAGTCTCTCAAATGCCAAAATTCTGTTAAACTAAAGGTAACTAATTAGCTATGAGTTACTGATGTGATAAAGGCAAGAGAAATACTCTTGGATTTGGCTGGGATGTTAATGGATGCGATTTGGAGTTCATGACATCTACTGCTCCTTGAAAAAAATGAATTTTAGATACTGGTAAAATTTCTTTAAGTTGTAGGTGAAGAATCCTGAGAGTGGAAGAATTCAGGAATGGATATCAGTGAAGATAATTTAAGCTATTGGGAGTCAAAAATAGCATGCAGAAAGTTCATTTCATCTTTAAAAAGTGTTACTAGAGAAATTATTCTTATTACTCAAGAAAAAAATATAAAACTTTCAAAATTGCATTTTCCAGGTAGAAAAAAATTGAAGTTTCTACACATTAAGTAAAATATAATTTCTAAGGCAAATTAGGATAGAGAAATCTACCAAAAATACCTAATTTATTTCTGGTTTTTTTTTAAATTTTGTCTGGTCAAACTATAAATTCAGGTTTGGATGCCTGTTACCATACTTCTTCATGCTTAGTTTTTGTACATAAATTGGTTTGGCAAGGATGTGGCAGAACCTTATTAACTGAACCATATTTGAAGCACATAATAGATGCTCACACCCTTGGTGTTTTTAAATGGGCAGTTGCTGTATTTAAATCTTTCTATTCCAGTAAAGGCCAGGGTTACACAATGGCAGAACTAGTTAGTCTAGCTAGTTTTTTCCCTGGTTAGGGCAAAACCTTCTATTCTCAGATGGAAGGTTTTTCTTGGATACGTTGTTTTACATAACATATAACATATAACATAACATAACATAACATAACATAACATAACATAACATAACATAACATAACATAACATAACATAACATAATAATATAGGAATGGATTACAAAGTTAAGTGCTTAAGAGCACTTGCTCTGTTTCCCCATTTTTGCTGCTGAAATTGATCTGCAATAAATTTGCAATAAATTGCCCATTCTTAGCATTATAGTAAGTTTGTGTATTTTTTCCCAGATATGGAAGTAAGATCTCCCCAGGTGCTTGTGTAGGTTTGGCATGTCTCAAGTGACACCGGGTGGATATTTGAAAAATAATTTTAACCAGGAGAGAAAAAAGTTTCTGATACAGAAGTATGTCTTGGTTTAGGAATATGTGTTCCCCAGTGTAGTGTTCCCATGGAAATGCTGCAGACCATACTCCTCTCAATTCCTCCTCCTATTCCCCCCTACATCAGGCTGCAGAGGACAACTAGAGGCACAGAAGTTGAGGGTCATGGGTTGAGATAAGAACAATTTACTGGAAATAATAATGAATAAGACAACAGACAGAAACAGCAAGAATATTAATAACAAAGTCTCTACAAGAAAGGCAAACTATTCACATGCAAATGTTCATTATGCAGACCCTGACATTACTCAACTGCTCATTTGCTATTATGGGATCCAGAAGGGATCCTTCCTCTCCCCTGAGGATGATGAGGCCTGGTATAGAAAAATCTCAGGGTCCTAACAATGTTGTCTCCTGGTTACTGCAAAAATTAACCCTGCCCTGGCTGAAAGTAATGTGCTAGGTTGCTCACCCATTCTAACCTCATACAGTATACTTTGTACTTAGCAGTTGGGAGAACAGCTTTGCCTGTAAAGAATCCTGTAGACAAAAATGGGCATGTGAGGCTAAAGAACAAACAACTTCTCTGTTGAATAGACCCCTTCAGAATCATAAAACACCATTATTTCTCTTAGAGCCTTAAAACTGACTATATATAAAAAACCAACTTTGAAGAAAGGCATTAAAGTTTTCTCTAACTGCAGTAACAGCAGTAGATCTTGGACTCATGACTTAGATCATCTTGGACTTTGTGAATCTAGCCAGATGATCATATCATACTCTGTCAGAATTTGCAAGGGAAAGACTCACATTTAAGGTATTTGAATTCTGTGCAGTATTAAACACAGTTTTGAATATTTTACTCATCCTTGGCTACTAATTCAAAGCTTCTATATGCTATCTTTTCTAAAGAGTATGCTAAACAAATTTGCACATTGTTCTCCATTATGATTCCCAAATGTAAACTGTTTCACAGTTGGTTTTGTTGTTTTAAGGTATTCAGTTATTCTGAAATGTAGACAGCTTGCAAACTTCTATCAGATTTATTTTATTACATCCTTTTAGTTCCAGCTGGAAATGACAATCAAATGTGACTATAAATCTTTCTTACTTATATTGGTTTCCTGTATTTGAGGAAATAAAATTAATAAACATTTTCCATCTACAAAGATGTCTTATCTATTTCAGGGACAGAATTGCTTTGGTTTTATATCTTCTTTGCTTGTTCAAGACTGGTGGCTAGGTCTATCTGTAAAACTCCTATCTTCTGAAATGAAGGTGTATTTTTGCATGACTGTGAAAGGGCAGTGGTAGATAGGCAAAGCATTCATCGCTATCTTCTGTCTATTGAGAGACTTCCAGTATAATTACCTGGGCTTTGTAGCAATCTGTTAGAGCTTTTCTACTTACAGGATTTTATCACAGGGTTCACTTGTAGTCTTTCCTAGGTTTAATCTTTCTGAGAAATGTTTCTGTAAACACTGACATTTAAATTTGAAATAGGTTAAAACCTTGTCACCAGCAGCATGATGGACAGTATGATTCGAGTGACCAATAATCATTGACTTTCCATCACAAGTACTGCCAGAGTGCTACTGTTTTAACTGGAATGAGGGTGCCTCTGACTCATTGAAGTGCCACACAAAAATAACAGTTGCTTCTCATAAAGTCAACCACAAAATAAAAACATAGCCTGAGGTTATTGTTATTGCTGTTTTAAAATTACAGACCCTAGATTTACTTGTTAAGACTTGATATTTGCATTTCACTGTAATAAAAAGAATGTTTATTTGATGTCTTTTAAATGGCTGTGCTGCTCATTTCCATGAAATTTGGCAATATAAGCATGCATTTGTAAAGCAAAATGGGAACTAGAAAGCCATCCTTTGGAAATGGTATCACAAACACATGATTTCTTTTTTCATTTATTTTATTACCACTTAGGCACTTTTTTTTTTTTTTTTTTAATTCTGTCCATTCTCATTCCGTACACATTTATTTCTGTCAAGGCAAGCATGTTCTCAGCTGGGAAGGTCAGTAAACCTTTATAAAACTTCTTTTATAAGGGGTTTTAACTCACTTCCTGTAAGCTAGTAAATGTGAGGTTAAGGAGAAGTGTTGAGTGTTAAACACCTGTGGGAGCTAATAGCATCTCTTTTGCAAAGTATATTCTCAGTAATTTTTACCTGAGCTTTCTCTGACTTATGGCAATTCCAGGTATTTATAGAATTTCCAGATGTAGGATTACAAAGCTTTAATAGAAACTACAGAAAATAACAGAGCATGGAATAGTTCCAAATTTCTATTTCAGGACTACACTAAGTGTATTTTCTAAGAGTACACAAATACAGCAAGTCCTGTATCTTTAAGTTTCAATGCTGGGAATAATAAATTGAAGAAGATTCTTGATACATTTGTCCTGTTACACTCATCTCTGTATCTGATCATGTGGCCATTGACAAAAAAGATGTACCAAGTTGTATGTATTTTTAGTTTCCATAACGACGCTGTTTTATGTTCTTAAATATCTATACAGTTTCATAAACTGTATAACATGATGGTGGAACTTGTTGGATACCAAGCATCTAACTTTTTTGGATACCAACTTGTTTGGATACCAAGCATCTAACATTTTATCCTCTTTTTCTAATAAAAAAAAAACCTAAATAAATGGCTCTTGAGTAAAAAAAAAAACAAACAAAAAAAACCACAAAAAAAACCAAAACAAAACAAAAAACAAACAAAACCAAAAAACCCACTAAAAACCAAAAACCCTAACAAACAAAATGAAGGAAAGAATAAACCAAATCCACAATGACCCCAAAAGAGTACAAAACGGAATCCAAATAAAATTAAGACCATTAGTTTAGTCCAAATATTTATGACACTTGTAGTTTACATAAATTTTAAGCTGTCAGGTAATAAAACATGCTAACTAGGTTTACATTATGTCCTGTTGTCATTGTTTTTAATATCTGTTGAGGCACACTATTTCAAATAAAGTGATTTCTTTAAGAAGTAGTTGAAAGAGTAGATTTCTTTAATGGTGCCCAGAAAAAAAAATTGACAGTTTCACAATTTATTTTCAGATGTATTGCCAAAAGAAAACAGACTTTCTTAAAAGTATTATTTTTAATGATTTCTTTGTTGTAAGTCACAGCCAACTTGCTTAATGTAAATTTTATGTTAGAACAGAATGTTTCTGAACAAACAGAAATTTTAACTCACTGTGTATTTAGGAAACAGGATATTTGTGCTAATATTTCAGTAGCTAATTTGTAAGACCTTTGGGTATATAGCTATTTAAGGAAAACAGCTTATGCCTCATATAACTGAACAATATCTAGTATTTCCACAAAGAAAGGCAACAATATTCTGTGGCTGTGCGAACTGTGACAGTCAGAGATCAAGGCAGGAATTATTCCTGCTGTGTGCAGGCCTTGTTAGACCACATCTGGCTTACAGGTTACAGCTTTGGTCACCTGTACTTTAAAAACACAGAGGAAATGACAGGCAGGAGTTGAGGGGAGGCCAGTGAGGCTGGAGCCCTTTCCCTATGGGGAGGGATTGTGGCACTGGCGCTGGTTCAGCTGAGAGGAGGGATGGCTGCAGCGGCGTGCAGCAGCATCCTCAGCACCGCTGGGAGGGATGAAGGAGGTACAGCTGTGCTCTTCACCGCAGTGCCTGGTGGGAGTGTGAGAGACAGCAGCGAAATACCACACATAATACAGACATAACAAAATACCAGAGGCTCAGGGTGGAGATAAGGAAAAGCTTTTTTCTTTCTTTCCCACCAGAAGATTTGGGTGGGGCCCAAGGCCAAAGGAGGTTGGACGGTTTCATCGCTCGGGGTTCTGTAGCTCAGCTGGGTGAAGCCCTGAAGGGCCTGGTCTGAGCTCATACATGAGCCTCTTTGGGGCAGGGGAACTGAGGCTCCAGGACTGCCAGTATGAATGAGCCTCTGCTGGTGTAGTTTACAGGAAAACACATTTCACAACTAATTTGCTTTTCCAGCTATGTTTATAGCTCTGACAGTGCTCCTCTCCATGTCTTGACTGTCATTAATTAAATTCAAAATTTCAGCATAGAGATGCAGTTCAATTTTATGAGGCCACACAGCTAGTTCAGAAGCTTGGTAAGATATTAATTTCAAATTATTCATAAGCAAAACAATTTCAAAAGAGACAATGTGATTTAAAAAGATGCTAATATTCCTGCTGTGTTGATTGGATTCAGAGTTGAGAGTTAGGGGCTTGTTCATTAGAGTAATTAGCAATACACATAAAGATAAAATAATAATTTTTAAAAATATGTTTCTGCCACCTACTGCATTTGATGAAGAGGAAGAAGAGTTTTGAGCTTTTTTTTTCTCCATATATTATTTATATTGATGTGGAATCAAATAGGCTGCTCTAAAATCTATTTAACTCTTTGAACACATTTTTATTAAATATTCAGTTGTATTTGAGTTACCAGTTACAATGTCACAAAGCCATTGTGAAGAAGCTGGAATATCTTTACATGGTGTACTAAATACATAGAATTTATTTTTTAATGATAACTTTGGAGTAAGTCTGTAGCTTTTACTTTTGCCATTTCAGTATCTGACTTTTAAAGGTTCCCGGATCATAACTTAGTGTAAGAAAATCAAATGAGAATATTAAAAGGATGAAAGATACTTTGAGAATAATTTTTTTTCATAATATTTTATTATCTGTCGTAATGTCTCAGAAACTCTGCCTTTGATGTTCCACAAGTCATTGAATTTTCATGTACAAACAAGAAATCAGAAGTCAGCAGATGACTTTGCTTTCACCACAATACTTCCTGTGCACATTCTTTTAAGGAGGTCTAGGGTTGGTCATCTAAGAACACATCATTGTTTTGGAAGATGAGTCCAGCACAATTTCTAGACTTCATTGCTTAACGGTGTACTGCACTGAAGCTTAATTTGAAATTATTCTCTGACAAACAAGATCCAGACATACTACAATGTTTTTGCCATCTTGCAAAACTATACCACACTATCCAAAAGGACAAAAGGCTTAGGGAGAAAGCTACAGAACAACAAGTCTTCTTTTACATTAAAGAAATTCCCCTAGTGAAGTCCAAATATACAATGTTACAAATACTCATAATTGCATTTTATATGCAGATTTGCATTTATAGTCATAAATTCCTTTAATTTCTGCCATCCAAAAAAGCTTGTCAGTTAAGAGGAATGTTCTTTAAATCATTGTGAGGCAAGTGTACACAATTCATTAGTGTAAGTATACTAATGGGAGAAAGTGAACCAGTATTTATATTTTATAGAGTATTCATATTCTATAGATCTTCTCCCTATATGTTTCCTTTGTGAAAGAAGCCTCCTTTGAAAGAGATTTCAAAACACTGTAACAATGCTATAAGACTAGCTCACATTCTCATACTGCATGATACTTTCACAGACCCTAGTACTAAATTTTGCTCAAAATTTTATATGCAATGTGCAGCCTTGATGGTAGTTGCTTCTGAAAGATACTGCCATGTTTTAAAATGTGTATCTCTTGGTAGTTTCCTCTTTTGGTATTTAAATGTTGTGGGAAGAGAAGGAAGAAAGGAAGGAGCACAGGTAAATTCTGCTGTCACTTCAGAAAACGCATTAAATATGGGGATTTCAAGAAATGAAGAATCACTAAACAGCTGGTCCCCAAGTTCTGCATCTGTCATCAAAGACTAAAGACTCTACTTTAGTGGCAGGAATGCTTTTACTTCATTTTGAAGTATTGCTTAACATCAAAAAGAGGACAGTTTTTAGGCTTTCCTCTTCTTACCTGACCATTCCTGACTTCTTTATGACAGTACAAATGTCAGTAGGTTCAAACATTTTAAAAAAAAAAAAAAAAGTGTTAAGCTGTGTATCACCAGCACAGCCGGGGAACTTATAAGTTATTTTGAATATATTGCCAAATTCATAAGTAGGCACTACTGTATCAAGCATTACAGAAAATTTGCTGATTTAAGTTCAATATTTTGTAAAGTCCTGGGATAATGATTGCCAAACCTTTATTTTATCTAATTCGATAAAAAGGTAGAGTAATAGAGAAAAAATGCTATGCACTTATTTCAACTTCCTTTGTTATTGTAAATATTCTTTTAATTTATTCCATTTTGTATGAAAAGTAACATATAAGTACAACAAAATTCACCATCGAACTGATAAGTTTAAACAAAAACATATTTCATCCTGTCCCATAGCTTCTTTGACTAGATCTGCTATATTTTCCGGGTAATTAACGGAAGCCAGAATCTTGGCAGGGCATTCTGTTAAAGAGCCTTACAGGAGCTTGGGATTTGGGTCAAACATCTTGGTAAATGCTTAGGTAAAGGTGTTTACTTAGTGGATGAACATTATTTAGTGGATAAACATTTCCACAGGTCATTGAAGAGTGAGTTTTAAAATCTTCATTACTATGTCTTAAATTTGTAGTAGAAATTGTTTTTATGTCTTGCTTTGGATGGCCACCTATGTTTCTGCTTTATACGAGAGAGTCTTTTCATATCAAGTAGAGTCAAATCTGGTCATCTGACAACAGCCCAGCATCCTCTATTTCTGTTCCTTTTGCTGTGCATAACGTATTGTGTATCCTAATCTGTTTAAAACTTTAATAATTAATGTTCCTGCCTAGGTTTTTTCATGTTTTTAATTTTTAAAAAAATTCAGGCTATACTTTGGATTACATTTACGATTTCCCTTTAGAAATCTGAACTATAGCATAGAGCCAGTATGCTTTGTAGCCAGCTACATAGATGTTGATAGCGTGGCATATGAGAGTCAGTTTCTGCCTGTAGGTGTGAGTTGTGTCCACAGTGTTTCACAGGAGAAAGATGACAGCACCCATTGCCTGCTGTTAAGTCTATAGGTGAGACCATCGGACAATAAAATGGTTACTGTTGGATGGGAATTAAATTAGAATATTTAGGGGAATTAATTAATTTGGAATTAATTAGATCCAACCCCCCTTATGCCTTGGGAATGGACTTATCCACTAGACCAGGCTGCTCAGAGCCACATCCAGCCTGGTCTCAAGTACCTCTCAGGGATGGGACAGCTGTAGTTTTTCTGGGAAGCCTGTTCCAGTAAGGAATTTCTTCCTAATATTTAATTTAAACCTGTAGTCCTTCACCTAAGTCTTTATCTTATCACCACATGCCCTTTTATAAAGTTCCTCTCCAGCCTTCTTGTAAAACCCCTTTGTGTGCTGAAAGGTGCTGTAAAGGCTCCCTGCAGTATTCTTTTCTCCAGGCTGAAAAGACCCAGTTCTCTCAGCCTGTATTCATAAAGCTGAGGAAGAGCTTCTACAGCTCCCAAGATCCAAGTGTTGGGCCTACTTGTTGTTCAAGAAGTGTTTGAACAACACTCTCAGGCACACACTGTGATTCTTTGGTAATCCTATGCAGGACCAGAAGCTGGACCTGATGATCTGTGTGGATTCCCTCCAACCCAGGACATTCTGTACCTGTTTGCTGTGGAGATTATGTAACACTGAAGTGTGCTTCATCATCCTGGTGGTTTTAATACTCTCCAGTGAGATTGCATACACTCAATAGTTTTTGCAGGAGTTAAATCCCTGGAATTGAATGGGACAGACTCTTCTGCCACTTTCAGGAAGAAGACCTCTGGTGCAGTCTCAATGCTATCTAACACAAAAATAATCGTTAAAATATTTTAAAGTGCAGATGATAAACTGATAGATATAGATCTAACTGCAGTTACAGGCTGACTCATAATCCTCCAATGTACTCTAATAAGGAAAAAATTAATGGGCTATCACTGGACAAAAAGCACTCATAATCAAAAGGATATTTTTCTTCCCTTACACAAAAGAATTACAATGCTTTGCTTGCAAAAAGTCTTCATGTACTTCTGAATAAAGAAAAATACAGACACAGTTCTTAGATACAATGACAGACGCCCAGAAACCCTTTTGTCCAGCCCATTTATTGAAAAAGATTACATTCTGTGACTAGCAGCATGCATTTATTATTTAACAGTATTGCTGTGAGCCTCTGCCAGTCTTTATCTCTTTCTTTGTGTCCTTGCCCAGTCTTTTCTTGGTATGTGTTCTCAATATTATTTAAAATAATCATAAAGAAGTATGCTCAGATTTCTGTCACCTTTGTCTTTGTTCCATCAGTCCCATTCCACTTTTACTACCATTTTAAAAACTGTTACAGATTTTTGGGTTTTATTACTATACATGGACCTGGAATAGCTATTCTCAAATGGAATAAGCACTTGGAGAGATGTCCATAAGTCCAAAAAACATCCTTTCTGCCTAAATAATTTTTATGATCTTGGTGTTCCCACTGCACAATCGAAAATGTTCATCTTGTCCAAGAGCTGGGAAATGGCAGCACGCCATAACTTCAAGGGCTGATTAACCATTGCCAAGACCTTAGATGCCAAATGTTTAGCTGCCAAGGTTTTCAAGGCTCTTGGAAGTCACCCAAGCTTGATTTTTTTTTTTTTTTTTTTTCTGGAGAGTCTTTCTCCTGGTAAAATGGTTGCTGTTCAGTTGTGATGACAACTGCCTTATTACAATGAACCTCCTTTTTCTAAAGATGAACTGAGTACGTTCAGAGTATTAGCAAAGACTTTATTACAGTAGGGGGTTTTGTCTCTTTTCTCCTGTTCCCCTCTGCTCTTACACAAGCACTGCTGTAACATAACTGGAAAAATAATACATAGTAGCTCTGTGTTTTGAAAAAATAACAGGTCCCTGCCTGCCTGCTGCATTTTGTCCAGTTTCAGTTGTGCTAGCTGTTGTTTCTATTTTGATTTCAGTATCAAAAGTATTAAGTAAATACAGAGAACTTTTGATCTGGGTATGGTTACCTGTTCATTCAATTGCCTATCACTTTCGTAAGGTCTGTGCAGACAATACAACCATTCTTGAAGGAATCCGCATTTTTTTTTCATAATGTTGAGAGGAAAGAATCTATTTTGTAGACATCTTTGAAGGTAAATGTTATTAGAATTTCTGTGAACCAAAAGTATAATCTTGTGGCATTTCAAAGGAGAGATGCCAAACTGATCTGGATTGCTTAATCCTTATTTTTTTATTTATTGTTGTTCCACTAAACTTTTTCATTGCTTGAAACTGAGAAGAAATTAGATAAAATTGTAGTTAAAATTATGGTCATATAGTCCAGAATTAAACTACATTGTACCTTCTGAGTCAAGAAGATGTAGGTCTAACCATAGTGGTTTCAGCGATTATGATCTTTAAAATTACCTTTGATCTATTTGTTAAACACCAGAAACTGATGTCTGATGTTTCTAGTTCAGTGGAATATACTAAATTAAGGTTTTAAGCTTCTGAGTCCAAAAATTACACTAATACTTTGGTCACTGCTGATAAATGTTGTATTTCAGACACGTTCTAGCTGACCATTGAAAGTCAACATAAAACAAGAGGTTATTATACTGTCTGTATTTTTTAATAACACCTTATATGTGTAATTATTTTGATATGTTTTGGATAGTATGAATCTGTAAAGACTTCTGACATAGCTGGTTTTGTCTCTCATTAAGGATAGGGAACTTGCTCTGCAGCATATGGAGGAAAAAGAAAAAAACACCATAGCGAGAAACCGCAGAAGATGATTAAAAGATTTAGAGAAAATGATGAGACTGAAGTACAGCCACATAGAACATCACAGAAAAGAGCTAGTTGTGAGGGTTATCAGTGAAACAAGCAAAGTTTTAGATTTTTCTTGTTAGAAGCTAAGTGATGGTGGGCTTTGTGTTTTGAGGGTTTTTTAATGAGAAACTTAAGCACAAATACAGAGAGCAGTAAAGCGCTGGTAATCATTGCAGATTAAATTAACAGTGAAAGAAACGTGGAACTTCTAAAGGTAGTTCATGCTGATAAATGTAGTGATTGTTTTACTTGGTGTGAAAGGTTGAATTTATAAAATATTAATTAAATTATGCTTTCATTTGCAATAGGGAAAATAGTTACTGCATTTAGTAATGTAAATGCCAAAAATTGTTTTACATGGAGAAGATTATTTGTTTCAAACTAGTATGTGAATCTGTTGTTATTGATTGTCTGAGTTTCTGCTTTAGTTAATTGCAAGCATTAGGAGAAGTCCATTAAATGTCATACAGTTTGCCCTGGCTAGATAGTCACATCTGTCAGTTTGGGTGCTGCTGAGGTTGTTAACATCCTTAGGAACAATTCTTGCACAGAGCCAGTGTCCTAGGAGACAGTAACACATCAAAGAGGAAGAATGAATCCATTTAAATTGAAAGGAGATGAAGAAAGAGTCAAGATGAAAAAGACCTGAGGACAGAATAAAAATTCTGAGTTAAAATTAATACAAATATCTTAAATGCAAAGGAAGTGAAAACAACAGCAATGCAGAGGATCAATACATCACCGAGTCTTATTGCTTTTGGCATAGAACATATCTGTGATCAGGTTTTCTAGTACCATGAATTTTCTGGAATGTGTTTATGGCTGATAGCCAAACAAATACATTCATACAAAATAAATCCATTTATTTATTAAAGAGACCAAAACAGGTAACTGTTTATTCTGAAAAATTTATATGACCTGATGTTGTTTCTAGAAAACTTCTAAGGAGTATAAACAAATGCTGAAGAAGAAAATTACCCATCCTAGTACAGATGTGATCTTAGATTGAACAAGGCTTCTTAATACATCAACTTTATATGTGATGTGCAGTGTTACTGCTCTAAGGGAGTTGTGTAGTGCCATGAAACTACAGGAAGTGTATTTTCTGCTTGTTGGCTCTGAGTTATAAATATCAAGTGTGTGTATAATATACACATATCAAATGCATGTAATAGGAATGAGATATGGATGATTTGTAAATTGTAATACATGTGAGTTGTCAGACTTCTTCTCAGCCTTTTGGGGCCCTAAATAGCAGGTAAATTGATGATGTTCCCTGTTTTTCCTAAAAATAAAGTTATGTCCATCCTTTACAGAAAGAAAGAAAAGTGTCTCTCCTGCATAATAATCATCATTAAATATTTTCTGCATTTTATTGTGAATCTTTGATCTCTGTTCCCAGGTCAGATAAACCTATTCTGGCTGTTTGATATGCATCAGTACTATGCTAAGTACTAGTATCTTGTGTTTCTTCCTGCCAGAGATGTTCGTATCCAGGAATGCAAGTGAAGCACTTCCAAAACAACCTTCAAAACAGGCAAGCAAGCAAGCTACCAACCAACCAACTAAAAAACCAAAGCCAGCAAGAAAGGAGAACTGTTAACTGTATATGTATATTTTTTTTGACATTACAGAATAGCACAGTTTTAAGAGAAGGAGTAATTACTGGAGCTTTTTACCCCTACAGGGCTTTCTTTGTTTCTCAGTAACAGCTGTTTGGCAACAACAGTTGTAAAAACTGTCAGCAGATTACAAATTAATGTTTTTTGACTGCTTTGCAAACAATCCCTTTCATTTTATTTGTGAATCTTTCCAACATGTAGCTTTGAGGTACAGATGACAGAAAAACAACAAAAAATCAAGGTCTTCTTTTCCGGTTTTGTGATTAATTTTAAAATATGATGACATGAAAGACTTCATCTTGTACACAAAAACCCTAAAATTCTGAAGTTTGTAAAAGCCAGTAAATACTTCAGATACCAAATGTTTTAGATACCAAAACTGCTAATAATGTCTGGTGCTTTCTCATTGTATGGATAACCGCTGTCATGTGGGGCAGTAGGAGCAACATGAAGTGCTCTTTTTGAGCATGACCACACAGTTGAGGGAAGCAGCTGATAGCATATGCACTGAAGATGCAGCTGACAATGCATGACTTTTTATTTCAGCCTTTGCCCTGATAGGTTTTTGAGTAGTCTGTTCAGAAAGCTGCAGCTCTGGTCGACATTCATTTTGATTATGAACTTAATGAGTTGTATTGGGATTGTATGAGGCAGAAAAACCTAGATGAGAAGAAGAATGAGTAAAGTCACCATGAGTCTTTTCTCAAGTTCTGCTAGAAGCTATTTCCTAGTGCTATCTCTTGGTATTTTGCATGTCTTAACTTACAATACTTATCATTGTAGTGAATAAACTTTACTTACCTATACAAGTACAATGCTGTTTTCTAAAATATACGATTGACTTTAACCAGTCTAACTGAAAAAATGCAGAGCACCTTCACAATGGTTGCTATCTAATTATACTTAAATATAGTGATTAAATTTTGTGGTTATTCTGACTGTAAAGTTTACCATTTAAATGTAAGTCTTAACAAGAAAATAATTCAGGATTACCTTTGACTTCACATGTTCTTCCCTAAGGTAAAGGTTTCAGAGGCTGGTATATAGGCTCATAGGGCTGTGATCATGAATGGCATAATTATAATAATGTTGGCTTTTGTGAATTAAATTAAAAGTTTAAAACATAAATGCTAAATAGCTTGAACACAACATTATTAATGCATTTCAAAAGCAGAAATATTAATTAAAACAGTTCTGTAATTATTGGGTGAAGGTATTTCTAGGTTTCGTCTGTTTAATTTATGTTCTTTGAAATATGGTAGTTCAGATATGTCCAGTATCATTTTTTTCTTTCCACACTCCATCCATTCCTTACCTTGTTCTTTCCATTATAAGCGACTCTTTGTTGCTATCCAGATAAGGAAGGTTTCAATGAGGATAAAATACATTAAAAATTAACTTATGCAGGGTAAGAACAAAACTGGGAAGATTGTACTTCATCCCAGGTTCTCTGGGAGTACTGAAAAACAGTTTTGTCAAATAAAATTTATAATTTAAAGACCTTGTGTCATATGCCAAGTTAGACTTAGAATTTTATTGTGAACTAAAATTTAACAAAGTCCTCTGTGCTGCAATTCAGCAAAATCTCTCTGTGATTTTCTCTATGTAATCCAAGCTACAGTTTGCATAACTTGTCAGTTATGTCTTCACTTCATGTTCTATAATTTGTTTTCATTAAAAATATTCACATATATGCAACTGAGAAGGAGCTTCTGCAACTTTGTGAATGCTGTTATGAGAGAGGCATGAGAGATCATCACTATTGTTAATGGAAGTGTTGAATGCTGTCAGTTTAAAGCTTTTATGACAACCAGTCAATATCAAACTAGAAAGTCTTAACTGGTTACACTGAAGTCAGTGATGCAGTCATCAACAAAGATATGACAGTCTGTACTATATATAATTTCTTTTCCCCTCCCCCTCTAGTTTAATATACACTTGACATGAGTATTCCAGACAGCACAACTAAAACTTTGGAGAGAGTTTTTCCCATTTACTATATTTTAAAAACATATTTGAGCTGTTCAGGAAGTCTAAATCTTACATATTACTAGACTTAGGAGTTAAAAGCCTTTTACGGAAATGCTAGAGAGAGTGTAATACTCTGTTTTAATCATATGCTGACAGAACAATGTTACTAAGCATAATAACTTTTACAGATAAACTTGTCATCCTTATTATGAAAAGGACAAAAAAGCTGCAAATAAAAAAATCTGAAATATTCAGGAAAGCTTTGTATTTGATCTTATCTACAACAGCTGTCTCAACACTGCAGAAAGTCAGGCTAGTTAAAAATTATGGCCTCTGCCGTATCATGTAATGAATAAGAAATTTTATTGATAGCAGTAAAACCTGTTGTCTAGTGCTATTTCACACAAGGCTAATAACTGTTCTATGGTAGCTGTAGATACAGTTTAATATACATACACATTCTGAGTACTTCTTGACAGTGTACTTTTTTATATTTAGAATTATCATTAAAATACAGATTTAAGTGTCACAGAGAAATGAGACCGTTTCTGTAGACTTACCTAGAAATTTTGTGGGAAAAAACTGCCCTGGAGAAGCAGGAGAAAGAGAGGAGATGAGAGGACATTTCTTTGAAATTACTTACCTGTGAAAAAGAACCAGCATAATCAACTAGCTTGTAATCCTGAAGAGAAAGAGAATGACAGAAAGAGTTCTACACATAAAAACATTGTATATATCAGTGAGAGATGTGTAGTCATATGGTTCATGGCATCAAATGGAAATAAACTCTAAATTTAAAAACCATCTGGGGACTTTTGCACTTGGAAAGCAGAATATTAAATAGCTGGTTTTTGCTATATACATACTATTAATGCTAATATAAAATGTTTGTCCTTAAAAGCTGCTTATGGTAAGCATGTGAAGGTATGTTCCTGCTGTCACCTTTCTCTTACCTTGGAGATCTCTCCTCCATCATATATAGTATTATGGGAGCAACTCTGATGTTGAGAGGTGAGGTGGTTATTTGGTATACTTCTAATGTTTAAAAAAGTAAATCCTTTCCTAATGGAGAAGAAATCTGAATCTAATAATTTAGTAAAACACATACTTCAAGTTGAAGATACCTTTACACAATGCATTTTTATACATTCTCTAGCACACATCAGCTACATCAGAGTTGTCAAGTGACATCTGGGCTAAGACTGAGGTTTAGCACATCTAGAAACAGAATAAATTTTCTCACTATGAAGTGTGTTTTTATAGAATGAAGAAGCAGCTGTAACCTGTGAGGAGCTCCTGTGCAGGGCCAGTAGTTGGACTCAATGATCCTGGTGGGTCCCTTTAATTGAGGATATTCTACAATTCTGTGTTTCTTTCTAGGGAGTATATCATAATGAGATTTTTTCAAAGGTTGGATTAAAGGATCATTATATTTAGAGATGTTAGACAATTTATTTACAAGTGAAAAAAATCAGGGTGAAGAACATGAAAGGCATGGAAAATTCATTGCTTATGCTCTCATAATTCTATATTATTGACACTCTTTCTGCATTTTTAATAGAAAAAACACCTGGTAAATTTGATAAAACATATGAACATTTAACTTCTTACTGTGATTGTTAGCTTTCCTGAGGCAATCCAGAAGCATGTTTGGGTCACTGTGTATGTTCTTTTGCTGAACTTGCTTTTTATCACCAAAGGCAGCAAAGAATTATTATTATTTTAAATTTAAAAATAAAAGATTTAATACATTCAAATGTATTCAGAACAATTTCTACTAATCTGTTGCCAGGTCACTGTTTTCTGCTTTATCTATGTACATCAGTTTTTTCAAGAGAAAGGTCAGGGTCTTGTATGTTAAAATGATATTATATGTAAATACACTAATTTGCTGTTAGTATAATTAAAATTGTAAGTATTGTAGAACAAGTTGATTAGACCAAAATTGGTTTTAAAAGACAGAATGACAAATAAACCACAAACCCAAATATTGTTACACCAAAAATTCTTAAACATAACAGTACAGTAAAATCTTTTACAAAAACACTTCCTGGTATTTCCCCCTTTTTCTGTTGTTGTGCTCATATTTTCAGTGATCTTTGGGGTCTTGGAGTAGATGGCTTCAGTCTGGTAGTACAGGCTGTAGCAGCAAGTTCTAATCACCTCAAAGTCTGAGAAATGCAGTGCTCATGTTGACCCCTCTTCCTCTCTCAAGGATCCAGCTGGAGTAATTTTTATATCTGCTAGCACAGTTTTACACTTGGGTATTTCTTCACCAATGTGCAGGTTGATGTTACACATGATTTTATTACACATTATGCCTTTTCTCTATGCTAAATGCTATTTCCCTCTTCCCTTTGTTGCCCAGCAGTTTAACAGAGCATCTGAGCATTGCAGAACTAGTGCCAGGCTGGGCCTCTTTTTTGGCAGTCCCATGGTGCTCATTTGCACAATGTCTCCGCTTCTCAAAGCCTCTGCTGTCGTACCAAGCCTCCTCTCTGTGAATAGCAGTGCATTAGGGTCATTCTGCCCACATAGCCTCTTTCTGTGACTGTGAAATCTCCGGCTGTAACATCCGAAACTAAAGGTGACCCAAGTTAGTGATAGCCACCTATCAGAAGAAAAGTTTCTTTTACAGCTGAAAACATGAGAATGAATCCTCAGGCATGTTTAGGCAGAGAAAACCTCAGTGCTGAAGCTTTCCAAACCATATTAGAAGCCTGTTACTAGCAGAACCATATCAGTAATGCATTGTATGAAATAAATATAAGGATTACAAAAAACATGTTTACTAATAGTTGTTACTTTTATTAAATATGTATAGCTAAAATTCCCTGTCAGAAAGTCTTGTTAGACCCTGACCATTCTGAAAAGATGAAAGTCTGCAGATGAAGTAGAAAACAGCAATCTAGGAAAGTATCCATAGGATCCATTTGAACTAAACATATTTCACCATTTTTTCATTTTCATTTATTTGTGCTAGAAAAAGGTTTCTCTGCATAGATGAGGGTGTGTGTAATGTACTTTCCAGGTACTCTGAAAAAGGAAAAGTCAGATCCATGGCCTATCGTGGCAAAGTAAACAAGGAAGGGAGGACAAAAAAAATGTAAGCGGGCTTAGTGTCCGTCACTCTTCTTCCCTCATTAAAGCCATTCTTGTAAGGGATAATATTATGGTTTTTTATCACCATGAAAGACGGAAAGTGAACGCTTGAAAACAGAGGAGAACACACCGTACAAATAGTGGGCTGTCCTGGATGGCAGCCTCAGACAGGACAGGAGGGCACGGTGGGGCAGGATCGGGGCTGGACAGGGCCCTGGCGCTGCAGCGGCTGAGCAGCCGTGCCCGGTGCCTGCCCCGCCGTGCTCGTCTGCAGCTACCTGTGCTTTGTGGTGCTTAGCTGCTCCTTTCAAGTGCTTTGCAAAGCTCTGATTCAGATGTTACACGGAGAGAAATTGAATTTTCTCCCATTTTTCTCACCATACCTAATGCCACAATTTTTATAAGCAGGGCCTTTTCGAAAGAAAATGCCTCAGGTGGTTTATCCCTTGCCCATTTAGCTGAACATGGACATGTTCATGAACTGAACATACTTATATTTTTAAAGGAAAATTCATATATATGTGTTTAGATTCAGATGCTAAGCCAACAACGTTCCAATTCTTATTACTGCATCTCTTTTATGCCATATTTTAAATCTTTATCTCCAGGAAGTTTATAAAAATAGCTTCTCTACTGGCATTGAGATGTTGTAGTTCTCATTTTAACGTTACTTTTAATCAAATTGATGAGCCATAACTGAATATTACATACTGGATTGCTAGCTTACTTACTTATCTTTTAAATGGTGATAATCCAGCCAGTGTTTTTCATTAAAAATACTGCTAGTTTTTATATTATTTAATATGCACCATATACTGGCTTTATTTTTGTTGCCTTTGCAAATGCACATCAATGAAAAATGAAGCAACCATCATATATTAGCAAAGTTTCTTTTTCAGGATTTTTTCTTTCTTCATATCTCAATATATGCAGCCTTTGGATTAGCTTGAAGTAACCATCAATGAAATATAATTTGTGTTTCTTACAAACAGTTTTAAGGTATTAAGTGAAATATTATTTATTAATGGAACAAAGGAAAAACTTAACCTTATATAAGATATAATTTACGTTATAAAAATACAAGTTCGAGACACAGTGCATAGATGTGATGATTTGCATACCAAAATATTTATTTCACATATTTCAAATTACAAAGAGGCATACTATAGCTCTTGTTTAAACTGCGGGAAAATCTACAGTATCAGGGTGTGACTGACAGCCACGTGCTTCTAAATTTGTGTTGTTTGAAAGATGACCCAAATGCTAAGATCTTTCTTGACTATCTGCAACAAAATGAAAACCATGTCACATGCTACGGCACAGATGCTGATAAAATAAAACTGCATTTCAGCATTTCCCACACTTTGCTAAATTTTGGATTTTATAATTCAGGTTAGTCGTGTTAAATTAGAAACTGAGTTACAGTATAAATATAGAAGTGTTTTGGGCGTGTCCAGTGAGGTTTTGGCAGTGGGCAGCAAGAAAAGACCAGTGCCAGACACAGCTGGCTCCAGCTAGCTGTGCAACAGATCTGCCACAGGACACAGCTGAGCCTGTCAGTGAAGCTGGTGGTGTCTCTTAAGAAAGCATATTTAAGGAAAAAGTAAAATACTAGACAGGCAAAGGAGGAGGGAACAAAGGCAGAGTGGGAAACAACACAGGGAACATCTAGGGTAGAAGAGGAGGAGCAGAAAGATGTCTGCTCTCTATGGCAGAGCAGACATCTACAGTGCTGCTTGTGGGAACAGGAAGAAAGATAGTGTTTTAATTTTCGTGTTTGAGGCTCACTAAGCAGACCTTTTTTAATCAGCATGAAATTTCATAATTTTTCTCTAGGTCTGTGTTGCCCACTAGAGAAGCTGTTGTGCAATCACCCTGCTTTCAGTTTGACCCAGTTCAATCAGCCTGTTTTCTCCCAGTGTCCTAAGTGCTAAGGAATGACTGTGAGGGAGCAGGTGACTGGGTAGGAGTTCAACTGCTTGTCAGACCTAACCTACCACAAGAGAGAAAGAGTTAAGTGAGCTAGTTCATGTCACATAAAATATCCTTGAAAGTGTAAGTCTTGTTTGTGTTGGAGTTTAGTACTAAATTTGGAGTACGTTCTTGAAGATAACAGAAGTACATCAGCTAAGGCAGATACTGAGAACAGAAGTCATGTCCAAGCATGTGGTTATCTTTATTGTAGCAATTCTAGAGAAGAAAATAAATACCATAATCACTTAAAGGATTCTTGTTCAGCAGGCTGTAATTTTCATCTGACTTTCTTGAAAGTAGTACAGTTTTTACAGATGTCTAACTACAGGCAGATTTAGGTAGTGTATATGCCTTACCGTAGTGTATATGAGAGCTATGAACAGTCCTCCTGACATAAGCACAGAACTTCTCTAACACTGAACAAAGATTTGTCTGCTGCCTCCTTCCCTGTGCCTCGATCTGTCTTGGTGTGTCTTCTCAGTGTCTCCTTCCAAGATACTAATTCAGACTAAAATGATTTTTTTTTTATCAAATATATTAATGAGAAATGTTAAAAAGCAAACAGAAAAATAGAACCTCTTCAGGAGATTTTCTCAGCCATTCACAATTGAATAAAGATACTACTTCATTAGCACCTGGTACTCAGCAGTAGACGCTTAAACGTGGCTCATGCAACTCTCCAGATAAATGAAAGACTCTAGGTTAACGGAGAGTAAATTAGAGTATTAAATGACTTGGACTACCTTGCTGCCTTTGCTGAAATTCATCTGCTTTTTTTATTTTAAAAATTAAAAGCATAATATTAAAGTTCCCACTGTGAGGAAACTTTATGTTCACTTTAGACCTGTTTCAGTCTATGTCTGTCTGTCTCTCTATCTGTCTATCTATGTATCAATCTATCAGTCAATCTATTAATCTATCTGTCTATCTATCTGTCTAATCTGTCTATGTCACACATGCTTAAATGTGTTTAAATTAAAATGTTATTTTCTTTGGACTTCTCACACCCTGCTTTTCCATAAGAAACATATTGACTATCTGATTCAATCAGGAAATCCCTGAAAAGGCTGAGCATTTCTTAAAAATACTGAATTTTTAAAACCAACATTTTAATTGACAGATTCTATGGTTTTGCTACTTTATTAAAATTGTATTACATTGTGGTGACCTAGGCAGTTGTCTATTTGTATCTTCAAAAGCTTGAAAATAACTTCTTTGAAATAAAAACTGAATTCTGCAGGGATTCATGGGCTTCCCAAATTTTTTCATTCTGTTTGCATTAAATCATATATGTATTCAGAAAATTGTGAAAGCTTTGATATCCCTGGAAAGGGAGGTTGGTCTCTTTGAAGTGTTACAACCTTTCAATGGGAATTAAATTTCTCAAATCGCTCTTAGACTTTGGTAGTTGTATGCACCATTAAGATATGCCCACATTCTCATTTGGTGATTTCATGTGTATGAGATTTCTGGGTTGGTCCGAGTTGATTTCTGGTATTTCATTATGGTTTCCTACATCAAAAATAACAGAATTATTGTAGGAAACAAATCTCATAAAGAAATTTACAGGATACACATTTGTGATTAATTCATGCCGGTATTCTTACATTCACTTCAGTGTTAGATTACAATGAAAAATTGAGTTGAGTTTGTTTTAATTAACAGTTTATTGATAGGATTTATATTATTTTAATTATTTGGTATTTCTTTAAAGTTATATGAGTTGAGGCTTTTGTGTGTGTGTGTGTGTGTGTGTGTGTGTGTGTGTGTGTGTGTGTGTGTGTGTTAAAACCATGGTTGACTACCTATTCCCATTTACTTTAGCAAGCCAGTTTCCAGACCAATGATCAGTCATTTGTTGCTTCTCTCTCTGAGGACAAAACTGGTTTTCAGCAACTCAGGTCACATCCATTAGTAAGAACAAATCTACAGAAACAAAAAGATGGTGAGTAGTCAGGGTCTTCACCTTGTTCTGACACTGTAGTGCAGAGAAAATAGATAGTTGTGTTTGAGTAGGAGGTTGATAATGTTTATTATCCCTGTTGTTTATTATCTGGAGTTAACCTCTAGCAGCGTGACTGACACAGGCAACACCTCAGTAGCTGTGCAGTTGCTCTGCTTGCCATGTGAACACAGTTATTTCCTTAAATTGGTTACACACCTCCCTATAAAGATCTCCTGTAACATCTTTGAAAGCAATTTTGTCAAAGTGATGGTAGTCAGAATATTTCTACTTCTGTGTTGTTACTTCTCTACCACTCTGTCTTCTGTACATAGGAAAAAATAAACTTGGGCTTTTAAAAATTAGAGTGTATGAGTTTTGGAAACAGAAATCAATCTATGTGTAAGTGGCTCTACATGCATGAAAGAGTTTGACATATTAAGAATCAATTATAATGGCCTTTTGGTAAACAAAGCATAGGTCATCAGTGTACTATAGGTTGAAGGGGGAGAAAACTCTTCCTTCTAGCATGCATTAAAAGTGCCTAATCCACACCTACAGTACTGAAACGGCATGTTATGTGAGTCAAGGTCTGAGATCTTTCTGTGTTTGTCACCTGATGCAAAAGTAGTTCAGGTGGTTCATGTATAATGAGCTGACAGTTGTACTCACAGCCCAGAAAGCCAAATGTGTCCTGTGCTGCATCCAAAGCAGCAGGGCCAGGGAGGGAATTCTGCCCCTCTGCTCTGCTGAGACCCATCTGCAGTGCTGCATCTGCTCTGGGGTCCCAGCACAGGAGGAACATGGACCTGTTGGAGCGAGTCCAGACAAGGGCATGAGGTTGATAAGAAGACTGAAGCACTTTTCTTAGGAGGACAGACTGAGGAAGTTGGGTCTGTTCTGCCTGGAGAAGAGAAAGTTGCATGGAGACTTCCAGGATCTGAAGAGGGCCTGCAGGGAAAGTGGAGAAAGGGCTGCAAGGAAAGTTCCTTCATAAGGAACTGCAGTGGAAGGATTCGTGGGAATGGCTTTAAGTAGAAAGAGGGGGAATTTAGACATGAGATTAGGAAGAAATTTTTTTACTGTGAGAGTGTTGAGGCATTGAAACAGGGTGTACTGGTGGTTATGGATTCCCCAGTCCCTGCAGTGTTCAAACCTGGGCTGGATGGGACTTTGAGCAGCCTGGTCTGGAGGGATGTGTCCCTTCTCATGACAGGGGGATTGGAACTAGACGATCTTTACGATTCATTCCATACCCTTGACATTCTGTGATTCTTAGATAATGGAAAAGAACTTGAAAATATTATGAACTCATTTACATCTTACTTTTACTTGAGTAATCATTCATTCATTCATTCATTCATTCATTCATTCATTCATTCATTCAGACAAGAGACTTAAATTGTGATTGGAGAGACTACTAAATGTTTACAAATCTATTTATTTTAATAAGACACTTCTTGCATCTGAAACACTGTATAAACAATATTTCCACTTCCAGATTGCCTCCGTCATTTACATTTACTATGGAATAGAACTGCTGAAGTGAAACTGGTGCAGGAAGGACTGTGGAATTATTTAGCTTCAGCACCTGTTGTGGAAAAGATAACTGGTTTTATTAGAATCAGAAAAGTTTATAGTTGCAAAGTTCTCATACAAAGGCAAAAAGGCAATACTGTTAATTATTGTTAATTAAATGAACAAGAAAATAGAATATAATGCTCCTTATCTAAATAAATTTCTGGGAAATGTAAAGAATTATACAGTTCCTGTTAATGGCTTTTTTAAATTAAATTAGTGTGTATTGACTCACTTTGGATGCATTTAAATTCTGTCATCCTCAATTAGTTTTCAGAAAGTATTTTGAATACATTTATTTCATTATAAGTTGTCATTTGAAGGAATAGCACTCAAGACTGTAGGCAAGGTCCTCCAGAGCTGCATGCCTTTCTTGCTGCACCATAGTGTGAAATTCACATTATTTTTAGATTATTGCATAAATTCTTTACTTTCATTTATATTCTAGAAATGGTTACCTTACAACCATTTTAAACTCTGGCCTTGAATGCTGGATACCCCTCTGGTGAAAATTAATTGACACATGAAAAACCAAATCCAGAATAGTTTCCCTGGATTCTATTTGCAGTGAGTAAAATCCAAAAGATTTGTTGAAAGCTTCTTGTTCTGGGAAAATTCAATTTACCCCAAGGCTCTTGTACAAGAAGGTCATCATCTTGCATTGAAGAGCACAGGGTGGTTCTGTAACGTTGTGAAGAACACCTTAGCACTGTTGCTACAATATTTATTAGGAAAAGCATATTTAAAGAATTAAGAATGTTTAAAATTATTTTGAATAATGCAAATACCAAAGTCAACAAATACAATATCTTGATTTTGCTCATTGGGGTTTAATCACGGGAATATAAATTACCATTAAATTCTTGGCATAAATAAAATGTAGCAAAAAAAAAATGGCCTTGTAACATAAAGTATGCACAGCTGATTATAGTCTAAAAGCTATATGTCAGTCCAGTTGGTTTTCATTATTTAGACGCCTGCTGAAAATGTTTTATTTATAAACAGTAAAACAGATTACTTAAATGCACTCTGAGACCAATTCACATCAGTGAGAAACATGAGTGTATCATCCTGTTCTGACCTTCTGATTTCCTAAAGGATTCAGAAATAATCCAAAATTCTGAGACTAAAGTTCAGCTGCATCATTAGCATTTTATTTTGCCCTGCAGTTTACCTTAGCAAGTATTCAAATGCACAGACCAAAAACTGATAAAAAATAGCACATAAATACATTTTGACATAAAATTAAACTCTGCTCATAAATATATATCTGAATCTGATAAATTTTAACTTTTACATTGGCAGAACAAAACCACCTTTACCTATAATAAACATATTTAGATATCCAGCAGCCCACCACCAAGTATATAAATGTATTATTTGCATGTTTGAGGGCTGCCCGATATAACAGCAGGGAAGGCATGTGAATGTTATGGTGTTACATCCTGCTGAAATATTTGGGTGAAGTGCCATAATATTGAGGATTGAACATGCATGTCTCATAATGTGTTCTCTGCATTTACAGAATTTGCCTCTTTATTTGTTTACATTTTGGGGTTTTTTGGTGTTATGGTTTAACCCTAGCCAGCATATGAGCCCCACACAGTTGCCCATTCATTCCCCCACCAGTGGGATAGCTTAGAGAAAAGTAAAAATGAGAAAAATTAGGTATTGTGGCCAAGACAGTTTAATAGGAAAAGCAAAAGCCTTCCGCATAAACAAAGCAAAGCAAGGCATTAATTCCCCCCTTCCCATGGGCAGACATCCTCAAAAAAGAACTCTGTCATGTGTAATGGTGCCTTAGGAAGACAAACACAATTACTCCCAAGGTCATGCCTCTTCCTTTGTCACCCACAAGCTTTATGTACTGAGCAAGATGCCACATAGTCTGGATTATCCCTGTGGTCAGTTGGAGTCAGCTGTCCTGGCTGCGTTTGCTCCCAGCTTCTTGTGCAGGAGTAGTCTCCTCACTGGTGGAGCAGTACAAGGAGCAGGCAGTGACACTATGCAAGCACTGCTCATCAATAACAAAAACATCTCTCTATTTACAACTCTGTTTTCAGCAAAAATCCAAAACACATCCATATACCAGCTACTGTGAAGAAAATTAAGTCTATCCTAGCCAGAAGCAGGTGTTGCTGAAGTTCCTCCCTCCTCGCCGTTTTTTTTTTCTTTTTAAAAAGGGAAGGCTATCTTAGCTTGCTTTTTAGACCTGGATTTTTTACAGGTTTTTCCATCTTAATTTTCCTTCAGCAATACAGTGTGGGATTTCATTAGATGCAAATAATAAGGCATACATTTAGTTATGTGGGTAATTGGCAGCCTCATATTCCTATCTTTGCACTAGAAGCTGAGTTGCTTTAGTGGAGTATCAGCAGCAAGGACTAAGAGCACAGGCTGTGGGAAAATAGTTCCATGCTCTAATGCAACCTTTTTCTGAATATCTCTGTTATGTAATCTGATGCTCAGTGTTGTATTTTTACCTTGATCTTTTTCCAGGAAATTCTTAACAGATAAAAATGATGATATGGTCAGTAGTAATGTTGCAATTGTAAATCTATGCTCAGCTGCTCTTGGTTTCATTTTCTCTTAACCTTAGATTATAAGAAGGGCATGAATACTGAAACATGTTTAGATTAAACCCCAGGAAAGTATTTTTAATAAATGCACATGGCATGACTACGTTATTTCTTAAAACGGCTACGCTGTATTTTGCAGAACCTGTGTCATGTGTCTCTATTCAGGCACTTCCCACATACTTCATTCACATGAAGGGTGCACCCTGTTTGAAATTTACACTTCTAATACTGCAGGAAATTTCTTGACATAAGGGAGGGTTTTGTTAGCTAGAATAACCAGGGTAAGGAAAGGAAATATTAAGTAGCTGAGTCTGTAATAGGAGAGTAGCAAACAATCTATCAGTTTTATTTTTGAAATTCTTTCCACCATTCCTGTGGTCTTATGGTTTAATTGAAATCCAGTTTTAAATTATATTTGTAAAAAAAGATGTTTATGGTGTAACTTCTCAGTTACTAAACCATATTTGATAGTAAGTGATAATTTACGTATTTACATGCTGATTTCATTCTTTTATTTCATGGGGTTTTCTGTATGTGTGGTTGTTTTTTAAAGGCTCTATTGTTCACTTGTTATCTTGACAGAGATCTTGGGAGAGCACGAACAGAAAAGTCTGTGAAGTAAAGTTCACTAATGACAAATAAACATAGCTTGTACAACTTTAGTCATAAACACCAAATGGGTTTATGGCTTAAGGTAAAGATTGATAAATGGAATATGCTAAATAAAATCCTGAGTAGGAACACTTGCCCAATATCTGTAGGCTATCTGTGAAACAGAAAAGTTAAAGCTTCATACTTTTATGCATTAGCCCGTGGAAACAATTTCACTTCTGAAATGCTTCAAGAACATTTGAGTATAATGGGCTTTGTACTGCCTGCCTTGGCTGTACCCTGTAGAGAGCACTCAGCCCATTCAGCTTGAACTCCATTTTATCTAGCTCTTATCCATTAATTTTATCCTGACCTTGGGCATAAAATATATGCACTTTTTATGCTCCATGCTTTTTGTGGAGAAAGAGGAATAGCATTACCCATCGATCACCATTATGAATGATATAGCTTAAAACAAACACAGGTCAGAGACAGATATGTTAAGAGCAGTTTTGTATTGATTCCATCACAACACTGTTTTAAAGGGGGGGAAAAGCCACATCAGAGTATAAATGATGAAAAGAGATTTGGAAAACAACAACAGCTATGAAGTAAACTTAAGAACTTTACTTTAGGGTTGTTATTGACAAGAAAAAAATTGTTGCTATTGTTAATACAATCTACTGCTCTGTAATATATTTATTGTCATAGCTTAGAGTCTGCAGTGTACTACAGCAATATGGTCTGTGTGTTTTACTGCTGCATTTTCTCCTGTTGAAAGCTTTTTTGTTAAAAGAACCTTACACTGATTAGACCCTTTAATCTTTATTTAGGTCTAGTGCTGGAATATTTATACCATACTTCTTACTACAGGCACTTTTTATTCATTTGTTACTCCAATCCACTTGCAGAATACTGTCTTTCACTACAACAAAATTGTACGTCTTGTTAGGATCTGTGACACTGCTACTAATGGTAGAAATTTTAATGAGCCTACCTCTATCACAGTACGCATCTCTACTGTAATGTACATGGAGCAAAAGATACTCTCCTTTGTCAATGGATTTCCATTGAGGGAATAATGACTTAAATAGCACTATTGGTGGAGGACAATTGTTTTACACTGTGAGGCTTCCCTTTGGAAACAGGAAGACTTAGGAACTTAGAGCCCTAAGTGGAAATATATTCTGAAACAGCTTGTTAGAGGAAAAGGCTAAAAAATGTGGAATTTGAAAAATCCATGATAATACCTTTATGATCTGTTTACTTACTAAAGTAAAAACATGGAACTGCTAAGTCAGAGATGGATATTCGTAACAGTCTTCCATTGCCAGAGGTCAAAGTTTTGTTTCGGTTTTCTAAGCAGTTTTCTTATGTAAAACTCTTGAGTGTTAATTAGGGAGAAATAATTTACTGACTCTTTGGCATTGCCATCCTCAATTCCTAGATTTTGCCCCATGTTTTTTATGGTGTTTTTTTCAGTTTATAAATTGGCGCTTCCTGTTCCTGGTTATGAAGGTACAGAGGCAGGTTCTGTTAACACAATAGCTTCTGTGAAGACTAGAGGATATGAAAAAGTTTCTTTCTGTTCAACTGTGGATCAGCTGGTCCGAGGAACTGCTTGTCATAATGTTCTTGGTTCTGGAAGCTGTCTTACATGCAGCCCATTGTCTAGAGAAGATACACATATGTAATGCAGCAGTCATCTGTTGGTGATACTTTATCTGGTAAAAATTAATTTAGCTGTGTCTGTTTCAGTGCTAACTTACATTAGTTGAAACCCATTCCTTTGAGTTTCCTTATTACCAGTATCCTACTGGTAATATACAGTTGGTTAAAAAAATGGAAAATTTTAAGGTTAAATTTCTTTCTTTTTCCTTGTAGCTTACTGTCACATTATGCTGGTAGTAAAAATTGCATGTTTCTTTACACCTTCAGGTCTTTTATATGTATTCACATATAGACCTTCATTCATTATTATCTATTGAATGTTTAAAATTTGTAGTGGAACCCGAACTAATAATCATAATATTGCACTAGTTCACTGACTGCCATTTAATATTTATTTTGGTCAATTTGTGATTTAAAATAAATAATAATTTTAATATACTGCTATATACTACAGATGAAAGATGGACTTTTTTCTTGTTAGGACTATTTTATCACACACAAAGCAGTTTTTGAAAAGCAAGGTATTCTGCAATTGCAGGTATTACTCTGAAAGGGCCACTATGCTTAACAATCTCTTATTTATAGAAATTGCATGAGATTGTATTTTTAATAAAACCAGGATTTTTAATGTAAATAATTTGGTATTTGTTATATGGATAAGCCCTAGGAAATTCAGGGATTAATTTGGCAGGTGGCCTTAATCTCATTTGCTTTTTCTTTAAAGACCTACACTACCTACTTGGTTACTTTTATTAAGCAGTTCTGAATGAGAATAAAATTTTATCATACGTGACCTAAGTTCTTGAAGCATCTTTTGGTAATGCACTATTGCTACTGTTTACTTAAAAATCTTTCACATGTTTAGAACAATATACCATCATTGATTAATAGCATCTTTGTAAAATAGGATCAGGAATAATACATGTTCTTACATGGAGAAGCAGAAGGCAGTATACAGTTGTACAATGAATCACCTGCAGATCCAGAGAGTCAGTTCTCCTGAGGCCATAGTTTTTAAAGCCATGAGGGACTAGTAAAACTATTTAGTCTGGCTTACTGTATAATAGAGGTCACAGGATTTCCCTGAGTTAGTTCCTACTTCATCATCTTATGCTTTTGAATAAAAGTATCAGCTGGGCTTCGAATTTGCTGTCTTAAATGCCTGGTGTTGTTCCATGGGACTGTTCAGACTTCCTAGCTAAGACTTGATCATGTGTTTGCTTTCAGCCAGGATTTATACAGACTTCAGCAGAAATTGAGTTTCCGCAGGGATATGTGTCCACCACCTTTAAAGTTATGTGGAGACAATATTTGAAGCCAATACTGGGTCATGAAAAAGTTGATGAAATCTGAACTGGTCAGGTTACAGAAAAATAAGGTACCCTACATTGCTCAATAACTGCTTAATCTCTACTAAATCTTCAGCCACTACTTTCTAGAGCACAGTTTACCTGTTCACCCACTATCAGTTTCTATGTGCCACTTGTGCTATTAGTCCTTTTGTGTTCCAGACATCCCTGTCTGGGAATTCAGGCCAGAGTTCTGAAAGAACACAGATCAGTGCAAGACAAAGGCACCCATCACAGATTTTATGCACACTTGTTTCTTGTGCAGCTGAATCTTGGCACTGTAATTAGCACCTTCACAGTGAAGGGGATCAGTATAGTATTTCTCTGAGTGATGACTGGTCATGGATGCACTGCATTTCACTTAAAGAAAATAAATACACATAGTACTCTGGTTTGTGTAAAATAAACTTGAGAAGAAATTGTTTTAATTTTTGCTTTTTTTGTCAGTGACACTTTGGAAAGAAGAGGAAAAAACCCAAACCCATTTCCCTCTGCCACTTTAAAAATTATTTCCTGGTGTTCACATCCTAAAAAGATTTGAAATATACAGGAAGCTCTAATCATAGTCAGCTTTTATTCAGAAATGTGTTGTAAAACATCTGGAGTTCTTCCTGTCACACTTTGGATGGTGGATTGGTTTCTATTATGGTCATAATAGAAAAAGTTAAAAGGAAAAAAAATTGTCTAAAATTGATGACTTGTCTCTTAAGTTTAAAATTTAAATGACAGTTTTAATTTGGCTTCCAGCTAGCAAACAAAGCACATGCTGTATAGAAAACTTTAAGCTCATTAAATCCTTAGGGTCTAGTATTCAATATTGTTGTTAGTGAGGCAAAGTTTTGTGGTATTTGTGTAACAAGGATGTAGAAACATACAATTAACATGAAGAAAATTATTTTAGGAAAAGTAAAACAATGACTGTGCAGTCATAGGGGAAAAGTGAATACAGAAGCCATTGGAGATGGCAAGCATTTAACTGTGTATAGCTAGAAATGTGCACATGCATGACTATTCTTTGTACTTCTTGTAAGGGGTCTAAGTTCTAATCTGGGTACCTCCACTGGCAGGCAGACCTTAAGAGATTCTCGTTCTCTATATCTCTGCATCAGCCACATGCACGACTGAATATGAAATCTCAGGTATTCCCTCACACTGATAAAAGCTTGGTTTGCAAATGCAAAGACAATACAGGTACACTTAACCTGTAGATATTATGAAGGCACCTAGTCTGTCTAAGAGACATTAATGCAAAGAGTAATCTAGTAAACCTTTCTTCAACAACTTGTAATAGTTTTCATCTCATAAATGAACACATTTCTTTATGAACTGCATTCATAGCTGAGTAAAGTCTCTATTCTATTTTGCTTTGTGGAAATATCATGTTAATTAAGCAAAGCTGATCTATTTATAAATAAATGCAATAAGGAAAAGCTTCCAGGAAATTGCAACTACAAATACTACACTACCAACTTACATTTAATTAATCTAATTCTTCCTTCATATGGTGTACTGAAATCTGTAAAGATTGTCACAAGTAGACATTTTTGCCTAAGGGAAGAAAACACTAATGGGAGGAAATAAGGCAGTTTTGAACATATCCTAAAGCAGGGTTTTTTTCCTATTGTGTAATTTCTATTGCTGCCTTTTAAAGGAGAATGCTTTCAGTGCTTTTAAGAATGTTTAAAATTGAGACAAAATAAATCTAGTAATTTCAACTGAACCTTTCCTGAATGTATTCATTACTTTTCACTGGTTGTTACTAAAGTTAACCAGGGTGTCAGGTGATACATTACTAAGGTACAATCCCAGACTTCTAATGCAGCCTTAAAAAGAACAAAACACCAAACCTGACAAAAAGTTCTAATTTTATTGACATTGAATTGAAGAAAACTCTTCTTGAGGTATAGAAAAACCTGGTAATGAAATGGAAGCAGGGAACAGATCAATTTCAAAAGCTGCTTTTTCTAATTATGGTTAATTTTGGGATGTAACTGCTGAACTAAATGATCAACAGTTAGTGTGTTTTGCAGTCATATTACAGTTTCTAACAGACAGGTGTCCACTTGACAGAAGCGGTCTTGATAGAACTGTGTCAAATCCAATTCTTGTTAGCTGTTTCTCCAAAGAGACAGATGATCAAATACACGCAGAGTCCAAACTGCCATCTTGTCCACTGCTTTCTCAGATCAGCACTGAGCACCTATTGGCAGGGAAATGTAACAAAGCTCTCAGTATGCAGAACACTGATATGTGGAATGAAAAGTTCCGTTTAGGGAATGTCTTAAAAGTTCAATACTGTAGTCTTCTTCAATGACCAAAATAGCCTTTCCAATAACTTTTCAGTCTTCCAGATGCTATGCTGAGGTGAAGTGTATTGTCTCTCTTAAAAACTGAGAAATCAGGATGGTGAGAGTTGTCCTTTGTTGAACAAGTCAGTGGCAACACTGAAAATGTAAGCAAGATTAAACAAGCAGCCTGTTCTGACTATTCCACTTAATGGATATTAATGTTTCTTAAAGCAGGTTGCTGATACGTACCTCATCAAATTATCATTTCTACATTGCAAACAATGGAGGATATTATTAACTCTTCGACAAATTTACCCTCTCATTCCTTATTGCAGTTTTATTCCTTTTTTGCCTTACCTGTGCCCAGAAAGGTTACATTCTCAAAAGATATGACAAAATGGGTTTACTTCTTTATGGCATATGAGCACAAAATGGGTTTACTTCTTTATGGCATATGAGCATAAGATACCTTCTAACAAAGAGCATAAAATTAAATTAAAAATGTACAAAAATTAAATACAACTGTAGTTGCATGGAAGTAGTTAAACATACGTGGAAAAAATAGCTGGAACCAGTCAATTAAATTAGAGGAATTTAGTCTGTGGTAGTTGCCAGCTCTTTATTAAAGAAGACCCTGGACTAACTAGCAGAAACCTTACTGCTCTTGAGACATTACCAGTAAAAAGAACAGACAGTGCTTTGCAGCCTTAGAACCAAAATACTTGGAAGATTGTATGTTTTTTAGCTACAGTCAATCTATACTATGCATAAAATCAAGAGAATTATTTCATAATTCATTTCATAGAAGTTTCTAGAGCCCCAGGTCTTTGCAAAATTTAATGTGATTTTGTTTGTGTGTGGCTAAAGACATTTTGAGGGGACTTCAGTTTGGTTCCCCTCTGTTAATCATCACCGTGGGGCAACAGCAGTCAATTGACTGTCAGTTCACTGTCACCCACAGGGTTACTATTATCTGTGTCAGCCACACATCATGGCGTTGCAGTTTAACAGATTTTAAAGTTTGTGGTGCACTTTAGAGGGAAGGATTTAGCAATGCAGTAAGATGCTGAATAGTGTAAGCCTTCTGCCAAGCAAGTATTTTCATTTCAGATACAAAATAAATTTTATTCAATCCTGCCTGATATTTGCAACTGACAGATCCAGTAATAGTCCCTTTTAGTCCTGCATAGGTTTCTGATTTTACCTAAAAACCATTAATTTCTTGAAATGAATTGACAGATATAGTAAGGACAACAGAATGTTGCATGTGTAGTCTACTGTTGAATAGCAGAAGTGATAACATTTATTTACTTTTAAAAGGATACATGCAGGATTGTGAATATATGACTGGAAAAATTTTTCCATTGATGAGAACATAGGTCTTGTAAAGTTAGGACTTTGGCATTTTATTGTTAGTCATGCTACTAATCAAACATGTAATTATTCAGGAATCATAAAACTGTATTGTATCAGCATTTTATTTTCTGTAAAGCAGATAGCATGCAGAGATTTATAAAATATACTTTACGTAATTTCTTAATACATAGTTATTAGCTCGTAAAAAAATATTATTATACATAGTTATTTGCTAGTTAAAAGCTAACTAGTAAATTTAAAATCATAGAATCATAAAATGAATAATAGACTGTTAAGGGTTAAAAGGTTCTTAAAGATCAGCTAGTCTCAACACCATCTGCCATTAACAGGGAGACCTCCCAATAGACCAGATTGTTCAAAGCCATATCCAGCTTAGCTTTGAACACACATGAGAGCAAAATTCCCTGCCTAGCCCTGCTGCCCACGCTGCTTTGGATGCAGCCCAGGACACGTTTAGCTTTTCTGGCTGTGAGTGCCCATGGATGGGTCATGTGGAGTTTTGCATCAGCCATCACCCCCAAGTCCTTCTCCACAGGGCTGCTTTCAGTCACGTCCCCTCCCAGCCCACAGGTGTGTCCAGGATTGCCATGACCCATGTGCAGAACCTTTTGCTTCTCCTTGCTGAACATCATGAGGTTTGCATGACCCACCTCCCAAGCCTGTCCAGGTCCCTCAGGATGGCATCCCTTCCCTGCAGGGTGTCAGCTGCACCCCTCAGTGACCGTGCTGAGGGGCACTCAGTCCCACTGTCCAGGTCACCTGCAGAGATGTTGAAGAGTTTCAGCCCTGGTACTGACCCCTCAGGGACAGCACCCTTCGCTGCCCACCCTGTGGACAGCGAGCATTGACCACAACTCTGAGCACAGCCTTCCTCCAGTTCTTTATCCACTGAGTCCCTCAAACCCATGTCTCTCCCATTTAGAGACAAGAATGTCATGTGGAACAGTGTCAAACTTTGCATAAGTCCAGGTAGAAAATATCAGTTGTTCTGCCCTTATCCTTAAATGCTGTGGCCTTTTCATAGAAAGTCACTAAATTTTTTAAGGTGACTTCCCCCTTGTAAAGCCACGTTGGCTTTACACCAATCATCTCTTTATTTTTCCATGTGCTGTGGCACTGTTTCCAGGAGAAACTACTCCATGGTCTTTTCTCAAACTTATGTGAGACTGACTGGTCTGTAGTTTCTTGGCTCTTCCCCTTTCTTTTCTTTTTAAAGTTGGGTTATATTTCCATTATTTCCAGTCATTGGGAATGTCACTGACTGTTACTTTTTCGAAAATGGTGGATAGTTGTGAGTTTGTGGGCCCCATGTGGGGCAACTCCCTGGAGGCTCCCCTGGCAGGGGAAGCCCTCCTGAAGCAGTTCTGTGTCAGGAACGAGAGATGCACAAAACATTTCTTGTCTTCAGCTTCTGTTTATTGTTATTTTATCAAAACTTCAGCACACTGTCTGCGCCCAGACCTTGCATGCGTGAAAACAGCACAAAAATGGCCAACAACCTCGTGCTGCAAGGTTTTTTTAAGTCTAATCAGAAACTAAACTACCCAATTAAGAAGTGACACATGAATTATTTTCCTTTCTAACGCAATAACTGACCCCTAAAGACCCACAATGCAGATTTTTCTACCCAATTATAAGATACCACCCAAACCTAGGAAGAAAGAGGAAGAAGAAGAGAGACGAAAAGAACTCAAGACAACACCCTATATCCTCCATCTTGAACCCATCTATAACGTACTAAAAATCCTAAAACCTAAATTTCTCACCCATGTGACACACTACACTACTCTGTACAATCTCTACAATCTATTTCACACTTTTGTGATTTCTAGTTTACCTTGAAGCTTTGGAAGTTTTCTCCATGAATGAGGGTCAAAGTCAGTATTTTCCTGGGAGTCAGAGCACCCCAGGGCAGACGGGAATATTCCCCTTGCCCTGGATTCCCACAGATAGTGTTTTAGCAACTTCATCTGCTGGCTAGCTCACGATGCTCAGATCAATCTCATCAGGCCCCACAGACTTCTGTATACTCAGGTTCCTTAGGAGCTTGATCTCCTACAATGGACTCAGGATCTTCATTCTCCCTGTCTCTTCTCATTTTGGTCAGTCTGGCTGGTGCATTTGCCATTGAATACTGCAGCACAGTATTTGTTCTATTTGTTCATGGTCAAACCACCTAGGTTTGACCCAAGAGACCAGCTAGGTCTCCGATTTCCTTTTGGATATATTCCATATTATCCCTGGTCTTCCTTTTCTTTGCACTACAGAAGGACTTCTATAGAAGTCCTTCCTGTTGTCCTTGATATCCATAGCTAGACTAATTGGGCCTTGGCTTCCCTAGCCTAATGTCTAGTTTTCCACACAATTTTCTGGTGTTCCTTTGAGGGCACCTCTCTTCATTTCCACTTCCTAAAAACTTCACTTCTTGCTCTGACTTTGCTTGGCATCTTCTTTGTCATCCATGGAGGCTTCCTGGCATTTTTGTCCCATTTCCTTCTTATCACCATGCATCTCTTCTGAGCTTGGAAAATGTGATCCTTGGATATCAGTCAGCACTCTTGTTCCCCTCTGCTATCTAGGGCTCTATCTCATGGGACTCTACCTTTGAGGTCCTTGAAGAGGCCAAATTTTGCTCTCCTAAAGTCCAGGGCAGAGCTTTTAGAGGGCTTGCTGCATGTCCTTCTCCCTGCCCTGAGGATCTCCAGCTCCACCCTCCCATGGTCACTGCAGCCAAAGATGCCTTGGAGTATGGTATTCCATTGGCTCCTTCCTGTTGGTGGACTCAAGGCCCAGACCTCTCCTTGCTGGCTCCTCAATCACTATGTAAGGAAGTTGTCATTAGCATATTCAATGAACCTCTGGAATGGCTTGTGCCCTGTTTTGTGGTCTCTCCAACAGGTATCAGAGCGGTTGAAAATCCCCCATGAGGATCAGGGCTTGTGACCATGAGGCCACTCCTGTCTGCCTGTAAGGGGCTTCATCCACACCATCCTCCTGATTGGGTGTCCCACTGTAACATCCCCTGCCTGTGCACTCCCTTTAATATTGACCCACAAACTCTAATCTGTCTCATCATTCCCCAGATTTCATACACTCCTGGTTTCATACATGCTGGTCACTGGCGTAGAGAGCACTTTGTATCCCTAGCTGTTTTTTCCTAAAATGCCTTAAGCCTTCCATTCTTTTGCTCCAGTCATAGGAGCCATCCCATAGGAGCCATCTCTGTAATGCCAATGGTATCATATCCCTGCAGGTATGCACATGTCTGTAGTTCCTCTCCATACTATGTGCATTTGTGTGTGGGCATCTGAGCTGGGCCTGGAGAAAGCTGGCTTGCTGACTGAAGTATCTGGAATACCTTTGAGAATACCTCTAGGCATCCATTACAGGTGTTTGCATCCAGCTGGCAGGTTTGGGCGGGATAGGTCCCTCCCTCCCTTGACAAATCAAACTTAATCCCTCTTCAGCAAATGTGGCAAGTCCTGGACCAAACATACTTTTCCTTTCTTTGCAAATGGGCCCCATCAACTCCCAGTAGACCAGGCTTGCCAAATCCCGTCTCATGGTCTGAGTAACTACACTACTATCATACACTGCCTTTTCTTGGTTGAACTAGTGGTTAATTGCCTTATTTCTGAAGCAGATTGGCTGCTCCAATTAGCTCTGGCTGTTCTGGGTGCACTGTCTCATTAGCCTGTGCAGCTACAAAACATTTCTGGGGGGGGATTTCTGGCTTTGAAGGAAGCCCTTTTATTTGTCCCTTTCCTCTTTTATTGTTTTTGGGTTTTGTATTTTGTTTTGTTTTTTTCACTATTTCCCAACCCCTGTGTCAATGCACTCCCTCCCTCCTTTCCATGTGTACTGGGGGGTGAATTTTTTACCTCTCCTCAGCAGGCTGTGATTCCCCACCACTGGAATTTGGAGCCCACTGTCCAGCTCTGTCTCAGCTTCCCTGATACCTCAAAAGACGATGTCCTGCAGCTTGACCACCTGTTCTTGCAGGTACTCTACCAGGACAAACTTCTTACAGTGAACTACTCCTCACGCTTCCTCATACTCCTTGACCTCATACTCCTTGACTGCTTCCTCATTCCGTTCTGCCACCAAGCTTAGCAGATCATCCACTTGTTCACAATGTGAACAGGTATTGTCTCCAGTGCCCTCTGGCATCCACGAACAGCTCTGACACTCCCTGCAGTTGGAGACTTGGACAGCCATGTGTTGATGTGTGAGGTTAGTCTGGGTCACTGTGTTCCGACAGGAGCTTTTGACTGAGTGGAAACTGCAGTCCTCTTTTAGTTTGGTGGATGATGACTCACTCCCTGAATTCTGTGCCCCTACCTGTTTGAGCTGCCCTGCAAACTGCCATGCCACCCCCACATCCTTCTGCCATGCCACACCCTGTATGCTTGCTCTGTTCACTGCAGTCCTGGTCATTTGCACTTCACAGAGCTGTTTTAATCTCCCGTGGATGCTCCTGACAAAATCCCCTCCATTCCTGAATGGCTTGCAACAGCTCCCAGGTCCTCCAGGAGCTCTGCGATGATGATCAGATGTCCCTGAGCTCAGGAATTCCTCTGTACAGCGCAATGCAACAGGCATCCCTGGACTTAACCTCAGTCACCGCTGCTGCTGCTTCTGTTGTCTCACTGACATAGATCCTAAAAGGATCTGGGTAGTCCTAGGCTATTCATCAGTTACCTGAATAAAAACAAAAACATGACTTCTTCATGAAAAAAAACCATGACTGATGAGAAGTGAGAATGTTTCTGTGACTTTATATCTGCTTTCCACATGGGTCTGTTGATACTGACATGTAACAAGAGAAAATACATCAATATATTATGCTGTTTCTTTATGGAAGGTTCTAGAGACCATTATCCAAACTGACATTAAACACTCTATTAACAATCTATGTATAACTATAGATTTACACTTGAAGCATATGATTAGCAAAAAAAACAAGAGGTCTCCATGTTAGAATGAGATTTTTCTTTGATAAACTGGCAAAAGTTTTGAAATATACTAGTTGTGATTTTGAAACCTGTCCTGTGCTGCTTTTGTTGCCTCTGGTGTTACTACATTTCTAGGAGATCATTGAGTTGTAAGTTAAGTCAAATAACAGGTTTCTGAGTGATATTTAGTGATGGTATTATGTACAGTCCACTTCAACTAAAGGAAAGCTGTAATGTAGGTTTTCCCTTCCAGATAAATCAAAGAAAGTACTGTCTCAATGCCCATCAGAAGAGGAGAGAACTGTTTGGTTGCACTATATGACTCAACACATCACCAGCCATATCTGTGTTGTTGAACAAAGAATAATAACTACTGAAATACTAAAAATAGTATTCTTATGGATACATTTCGGTTATTATTAACAATTCTTATTTTCTATTTTAATAGTCATCCAAGCTCCATGTTACTTTTGCCCTACCAGTCTTCAGATCTAATGTGTTATCAGTCCTTCAGCTATAATTGCACCACCTAGAACTGAAGATTTTCTGAAACTCTTAGTTCCCTAATATTTTAAGTAACACTTCAGATAGGAGTGGGGAAAAAAAAAAAAAACAGCTTAGCAGCTGATGGATCAGACTGAATTGTATGTAAACTTTTAACTAAAAGAATTAGAAGTAAATGCAAAGTTTTCCCAAATAGATTACTGTCCATTTTAACTCCACTGAATTTTATGCCAAGCATATGAATTTTGAAAGGGTAATTCATGGGTCAAAAATAGCTTTTTATTTAACTAGAAAAAGCAGAAAACATAACACACACAAAGAATGAACAAAGTGATGACATTCACATGAGGTGTTAGCTTTTCAAGGAAGGGTGAAACTTGTATAAGAATTTACAGGAACTTACTATTCAAGAGTTAAATGGGATGGTGATAACAGTCAGACCTATATTACAGATGAATTGTTGTTATACTCTGACTTCAAAAGAGTATTTTTTTGTTTGTATCAATTGTTTTTGGATAATTTTTGTTTACCAAACCCATATTAATGAGAGTTTGGTTTCAATTTTGTAATTCATACTTCCATCATAATATGTATCTCCTATTTTATAATTAAACCTAAATCTAAATATTTGGTTAAGCAACCCCTTCATAATATTACTCTAAAAAGACTTATCAGTGTTTAATCATTCTAAAGCAAATTAAATAGAAGCAAAAGAGTCAACAGATTGGTTACCTGAGTTATTAGACAATGAAAATGCAGCAACATTTCTTGTCTAACCTTTCCTTTTATAATCCCTATGTCATATGAGCTGTGAAGTTGTAACAAAGCACATCAGCCGAAACAGAATTGCGTTTCTTGCTAGTTAAAGATGCTTATACACTCAGTGTTCATTAATTTGAAAAAATGTGATAGCAATCGTGATAGAAAACACAGGGGATATACGTCACTAAGATTCAGGCTGGGGAAGTATGAAGGAGTACAATGAAGGAGTACAGAATATATGTGGGGTCATAGGCCAAGAATAGTAATAATGTGAGAAGGAAAAAAAAAACAAAACAGGTAAAATATATCATTGGGAAGAACCCTAAATTAAGCAGATTATTGACCTAGTTGGTGGTTCCCATTGCCAGTTTTCTTTTTTCATTATGTCTGATCATGAATGTTTTCAAATCGGTACATGAAAGAATATTTTCTTTCCAAATGAAAGTCAGCTACATTTGATTGTGCTTACAGATCATCAGAAGTAAACCCTAATTGAAATTCAATCTTCTGATCTCCAAGGACACTTCTCAAAACAAATAGACAAGATAGTATTGTGATATATTTTTCCTTTTAATAAAAATATTCTGCATCTCACTCTGCTGAAAAGCAATGCTTCTTGGCTGAACAGTATTAACAGCAATAATTATGTTCATTTTTCTTAGACAAGATATGAAGTACTTTTAGCCTATTGAAGGCAAATGCTGATGATTTTAATTTTCTTGCTTTGAAGGCCATTGCGTAGATAACTGTGATTTATTTAATCACTCATAGTGAAAAAAAAAAAAAAGAAATAATAAAATGGCAGAAACATTTTGGGTTTTTATGACCTGATATTTGATCACTGACATCTTTATTTTCCTGATTTTTTTTCTTTTCTTTCTTGCATTTCTGTAATCCCAGTCTTAGAGTACTGTAGCAGTCTAATTCCTATGCATAAATTTGGCAAGTTCACAATAACTTGCAGTTATAGTGTTCATCTCTTGGCCTGCTCTGACTGACAGCCCAGAAACAGCCATTTAAAATGTGTCAGATTCTCATCTCTCTGTTTGAAAGGTAAAGTTAAACGGTTTTTCTAGCAGTCTGCATAGGGTCTTGAATTTTAACAAATCAACTGGTTTGGCTGTTGTACCAGCCTTTTTTCTCTGCAAAAGTACATCATTTTATCTTTGCACACTAATGGCTTATTGAAAACTGTTGCAGCTGTCGATTTACTTTAGGGCATATGATAGCTCAAAGTAATTTATTTACCAAAATAGACCTATTCTCATTGGCCATACTCTTATCATATATTAAGTCATTATTTTGCATTTTCTCCACTGTGGAATGAATGAAAATGTTCCATTGTCACGAACAGCACTCAGGTTTTTTTAAAAAATAATAAAAACAGTAGATTCAAAATCCCTGTAGAGAATAATACAGTTTCACCAGCTTTCATATATTTATCTAATCTTCCAATCAACAAATACTGTATTTGTATTACAATAACTTTCTATGTGTCCAATCAAAATTGAAGCACCATTGTGCTGGACGCTCTGCAAGTCTGTATGGTGATACTGTTCTTGCCACAAAACCTTAACAATGGAATAGATAGAAACTTCTAGAGAAAATGCAACTATTAATCTGGATATGAAACACTCATTGCATGTAAATATCCAGTTTCATGACCCAGAAAGCATTATATGACATCAGAATTGAAAGCAACTGACCACTGAGTTGCTTACATTGTCACGTGCTATTATAAGTACTCATTAACACAATGCAAAAGTAATTATCTAAATGAAAGTAAATCCCCAGAATAAAAAAATAAATTAATGAAACCCTTTCAAAGGGTGATTTAAAAGCAGATTTGGAGGTGGAGAGGGGAAAGTTGGTGTCAACTACAGGTATGTTAGGAGTGTGAATATTTTGACTCAAAATCACAGAGTATCCTGAAACATCAAAATGCAAACTTTGAGCCTGTTTATGCAGATCAATCACATTTATCAGCTTCAAGGGAAGACAATTCCTGCCTCTATCCAGGCATCTGCAGTTTGGTAAAGTATTTTATCATTTACTGCCCATATTTAAATCACTCATATATAGTACTACTGAGTAAATAGTGGTTATATTGTGTTTTTTTCTTTATATATATATATATATATATATATATATATATATATATATATATATATGTACAAACACACTCTTTCTTGAATTAAATTAGACTTGGTAAGACTGTGTTTCTTCACCTAAAGGTACTTTTTGCTGTTGGTTATGACTGACTGAAAGACTTCATTATTCCACTCCTGCCCTATTTTTATGCTCATCCTCCCCCGAACTGCTATTTATCTACAACTATTTTCTAGGGGAGCTCTAACATTAATATTCCAAACTTGGACAATGAATTACTTCAGTCACATGTTTCCTAAATTTAGGTGTTATTTTCTGAACTCTATTTACCTTTTCAGCATCTTGCAATAAGAAAGAGATTTGATTTGGTGTTCCCCGAGCAATATGGAAATCAAATGTGCTCTGTGGCCTTATGATTTTCTATGTAGCTGAAAAATCCACCACTCATTTCTCATTTTCCTTCATTAAGAAAGTCCACCATGAACTTTTATTTTATTTCTTCACCATTATTATAACATGGAAAATCCATGTGAAGATTTTGGTGTATTTTTGTTATGAAACTTCTCATAAATGGAAAAAGGAAAAATGGAAAAGCAAATCTGCCCTGACAGATTTTTTCCAGGTCACCCATGGTTATGGAGGAACCCTGCTGTATTCCTTCTGTGTATTTTCCGAACAACTGCCATTTTATTTTCTTCTTTTCAGAAAGAGAGAGAAAATCTCTTTCACCTACTCAACAAAAAATGCAGACAAGTAATTTAAAATCTCTTATATGAAAATCAGTTTGTAAAACCTTTTATGCAAATATGCTACAAAGTATATTGTTGCCTTGTGGAGAGGTGAAGTGCCTTGAAGTATTTTGACTGTGTGTACCAAAATATTTTATTTTCATTGTTACTGCCAAAACATTTGAATTTTGTAGTAGATGCTATGTTTTATAGTAAACTCTAATTTTAAAGCAGATTCTTTATAATAACATCCCTTCTCTCTGTATTGTGCCTATCAGTTTAGACACTGATTTAGGATTGAATTAAAATATCTCACAATCTCTTAAAACAGCTGATTGTAAAATATGACACATATGACAATATGACTTTTTGAGAATTTTAAAACTTAAAAATATTATCACTATTGTGAGTAGTGATATCAGCTTGAACCATAGTGAGGATAAAATCAGAATGTGCTTAAGTTTAATCATACAGGGGAACATAGTGATTCTGATTAAATTCGCAAAGTCTGCTGAAGAATCTGCAGATGATGAATAACAGTGATAATTAAAGATGAAGAGAAGTTCTACTAAAGATATAATCAAAGAGGTTTAATGCGCTCATCTAGACGCTGCACAGACATTGTAATAAATGTCTTCAGTTTTGAAATACTGTGTTATTATAAAACTGGAAGCATATTACCAATTAATTATTCTGTGCATGGGATAATAAATAAAGATAAGGAAATCCGTAACGCTGGCCTGTTTTATTTATTTTTGTGAATATGTTTGTTTGCTGCTTTTGTTTGCTCAAAATTGCAGTCCTTGACAAGAGCATCTTTTCTAAATCATTGAAAACTTTGGAATTTTTTTTTTGTTTTCAGAGGGATAAGAAGTACTATACTGTGTTCTATAGAGGTCTTTTGTTAGAAGGTGTCTTATTATACAAATTTTAATGTATATATTAAAAATCCCACTGACATGGCCATCAAAACAGGATCTTCAGTGTAAAATCTGAAGCTCTGACCCTTAAAAGCCTTAGAACTCTGTTCAGAGTTTTTTCTACTGAAATTCCAGAATGAGGTATTACTGGAAAGTAAAGGCATGTATCGAACTTAACCAAAGGTTGAAGCTATTTAGAGAATTTGCAAAGTCAATCTTGAGCAGTTGCCCTCCTTCTTTGGCAGAGATGTCTTTCCTACACCCAGCAGGAAGCAAAACATTGATATTTTGAGACCATGTCTTGTGGTCTCACAAGACATACGTGCTTCTTTTGAGCAACAAGCATCATCACAGTGAAATTATATTAGATTTCATCATGTGGATGTAGACCCACCTCTGAAATCCATGTGCCAGAGGGCTTATGGTAAATTTGGCAACAGGAGTTGCTGAAACACATTTGCTAACATCTCTGAGAACGGGTAACTTATTTCTAGACTGGTGGTGTGGTGTCCAGTTGAGTGAATCATCTCTTCATCATCATGAAGAAGAATAGAGGGTTTTAAAACATTTGAACTCTGTGAGTTCTGGCATCTCAAGAATTACCAAGCATTGAGAAAGAGTTAGGGAGCACTGAGAAATTGAAGCGTTCTTCCTTTCAAATTGCAATACCTTTTTTGGTCAGTGTTGTATCTTGGGACAAATGGAGGTCCTTCAACCCTTCTGTCCATTGTTATTTTGAAAGAGAATATTGCTAAGAGATACTGAATGGTGGTTTGAGTGAAAACCCTGGGCAGAACAGATTGATTACATGTGTATAAGTAATAATTACACATAGAACATGGAACCATTTTTTGTGAAAGACCAGCTGGCTGTGGAAATGAACCACAGAGCTGTTTGCTAGATTCTAGGATCATGCATAGTGCACAGTCTTTTGCTGTGAATTCAGTTTGTGTTGCAGTATTGTACCCACTGTTTTTAAACTTTTGTCAGGGTATGATTCATTATTTGTCATTTGCATATTAAAATTGTATTTTCTTATAGATATCGAACTTTAAAACAGTCACAGAGAAGTTTACAGAACTTCAAAAGATGCTACTTAGTATAAGAAATACAGAAGCAGACATCTTTTCCCAAATCCAGCATCGTGACTTGTTCCTTTCTTGAATCACAACAGATATGAAGCTGATGTTTGTTTAAGTTTGTGTGTCCTGGCTGTGTGCCTTGTAAAGAAGTCTGTTCTTCCTAACATCTATATATTCACTACAAAAGGTATATCAGTCCTTCAGTTTTCTTCACTAAAACATAGAAGTGAAATATTGACTCTCTGAAAGCGGCTTCAAATGTTATGTGTTTCAAGGACAAGATTTTTGCTTTCTATGTTTTTCTGAAAGTCTCTGATTCAGTTTTAAGAATAACATGTTTATCTGTGGAAATTATAAAAAAAAAGCTATTATTAGTTATTAGCCGAAATGAATTACTATCACTCTAAAAGTACTTACTAAGACCTTTGTAGAGTTCTCTATAGGAATTTAGAATACTCTATGCTTTTCTTTATTCTAGTCATCTGTGGGTTTCAAGTTCACAAGCTGGAATCTGTGCCTAGATGTAGCCAAACATTTCTATTTTTTTTTTAATATTTCACATTTCCCACAGGATTTGATGCTAATTTGAGTGAACATGAAATTAAGAAATAATTCTAGAAATTATAGAATTTGATTTAAGGATTTTTTTTTTTTTTTTCATTTCTGTGACTCAATCTGTGAACAAACTTAATGAGCAAAGTTGTTCATTAATAATCCCTGAAATAAAATGTGACTGCTTGGCACTAGTAGTTTCATTGGAATACAAAAAATATATATAAATCATCTTTGGCTCTTAATATTCTAGTATGAGCTAGATTTTTCTTTTAGGTGAAGGGGAAAAAAACATAATAAAATATGGCATTAGTTAATCTGAAAAGCTTGAAATGACTGTTAATATCTGTGGAGTGATTATTGCATTCAATGCTCAGAAAGAAACTGAGGCTTGTTTTTCAGTTTTTAAGTACCACATATGTCTTCATCACATTTAAATTTTGGAATTTGCATGCAGATGTGATCATTATGCTGTTTTGAATCTGAGCGCAAGTATCTCACATGCATAGTCATATTGCAGATGTTACATCTCTATCATTTCTTCTTTCAGAATTGCATGCTAAAATTCTTCTGGGCGAGACCCACTGTCTTTTACCCTGTATGTTCCAGTAGGCTGATACACTCCCACCAAATTTTGAGTGAACTTAGTTGTCCCTTTCCATATGAAAAACATCTTACAAAAGGCAGAAAACAGTGAGTCATCACAGTTGTTTTCTGTACCTACATCTTGCAAAGCAGTACACACTCAAACATCTCTTAAACAACTTTGGAGGTGGGAGTTTCATCACATATGACAGTCTCAGAATTGGAAGAGGATTCCTGAGTCGCACTCAGGAACAGTATTGTTACCACCAAATCTTACTTACTGTAGTACTTATTTACATCTAGTACTCAATGCTGCAAGTGAGAGTGTTTATCTGACATGATAAAGTAATACCAGAGCCAGGACAGCTGTCATATTGGAGATAAAGCAATCCATCCATACCATCATTTCAAAACCCAATAAAATCTTCCTAAACTTTAATTTCCTCTGGTGTTAGCCACAGGAGGAGCATGGATTGACTTCAGACCCTTCACTGGAGCTGTCTGGTGTAAAGTGTGTGCCAGCACTGTGTAGCTGAATGGGAGATGAACTGCACCAGCTCTGCCTTACAGACACCATGGCTCTAGGCAGTTGACCACAGCTGAGAGCACCAGCAATTTTAAATTAATTTAACAATTCATTTAAAGAGGGAGGGGAACAAGAAGTTAATTTTGGAGCTAAAATGAAAGGAGTACTTTAAATTCTTATCTTTGCTTTTGAGAGATTGACAAATAGTTACAACTCTCTAGGGATGTGATTTTGAACAGAAGACTAAACACTGAGTGAAAGACTCCTCTGCTGAAAGAAAATTGTGAGGGAAAGGAAAAGGAAAAAAGGTTTTAAAAGGTATTTGTCTCTAAAGTAAAAATACCCAGGAAGATGAAATATGTGTTTCTTTTGAGCAACAAGCATGATCACAGTGAAACTCAGTATGAGCATTCATCTCCAGAGTCTTAAGGAAATAAACATAGCTTGTTACACTACTGGTAGAGAAATATATAGAAAGGCAAATATACAGAAAGTCAGAACCTTATTATAACTACATAAATTTATGTGCAGATGGAACAATAGAAATCACTTAGAATACTAAAGATGCAGTAAAATAAAATCAATATAAAATTAATGTCTCTATTCAACACTGCTAATAATACTAACAAAGGTGCTATTCAATTTCTAGATCATTCTGTGGGATACTGTCCTGGTTTTGCCTGCAATACACATGCTAAATATAAATTCTAGGTTTTATAGCATTTATTCTTTTTCTTGCTTCTTCTCTTCATAATTAGGATTATATACACATCAAGAGGATAGAAAACGTACATGCTTTATTGTAAAAATTATTAAACAAACATCTCATACTGCCTGAGAGTGTAGTTGTTCCCTTACTTCTCTACAACCTCCAGCTATGAGCTTTCAGTCTTATAACCTCTAAATACTAGGCCAATTGGCATGGAGCTGCTAGAACGAGCGGTAGTGGTAATTGGTAATTTTACTATTTTGCTAATACTCAGTACTTTGGCATAGTGTTAAAAGCTCAGTGCCGTTTGCCTCAGCATCTTATTGTGATCTAAAACATAGTTATTAGTCACGAATATTGATAAAATACCATGGAACTTTTAATCAGTTATTGCATGTTTGTATGTTAGTTCACCTGCATTGCCAAAATAGCAACTTGGAAATTTCTTTCTGCTTTTATCTTGGTTTTTTAGTAACTAATTTTCAGTGGTGTTTGCATAAAAAGACTGCCTGTTCAGGCCTTAAGAAGTTTGATGGCTTTGATAAGAATTAATGCTAAATGGCTTCCTTGTTCTTTCCATGATACAAGAAAATAATCATGTATTTATCTGCAAGGCTGTGTTTGCTTAGCATAAGATCTATTTTTACTATCATGGTAAAATGAATTATTATTGATGATGCATGTCTAAATTTTCCTTATACTCAGCATAAAATCTCAACAGCACTTTATGAAGCTCAGGGAGACAAGTGATATGTATGCAAGTTGACTTCAGTTACAGAGAATGTAATATTTGTCGTGTGGGGCAAAATTTGTAAATTATCTGGTTTGCTTTGGACTAGGAAGAAAAAATGAGATGCAATAACTTATGAAATGAAATGGCAGTGAATTTAGAAAATGTGACAGTTGTTTTGGCAACATGCTTAAGTGTATAAATAGTTCCATTACAGTCAGTTTCCTCAATGAGACTACTCAGTATCTTTAAGTTGGACAAATTATGTAATGAAAAAGTTTTAAAGCCATTGGAAGACAATCAAGAAATAATTTTCTGCATATGATTATTTTGAACAGAATACCTAGATTTAGGAAATATGGAGGATTTTTGTACTGTTACATGATGCTGCAGAAAGTTGAAAATAGATTTTGAATTACTTTTTTCAATGTGCCATGGTTTGAATATTACTAAATACTTTAGAAAATAAGAAATTAATTATGAATTTTTTTTAAATCTAATTTTATGAAGCTATAAAGTTCAAACTGTACCTATTTTTCACTATAATTGATACTTCTACATTCTGAAACATTTTTCAAAATCATGTTACATACATAATACCTATTTAATTTTTTTTTTACCTTAATTGGAAAGAACTTTTACCACATAGTGAAGAAAATAGGAAAGAAAAAGATCTCAGGAACCTTCTGTAGCTAATCTAATGTATTCAGAAGAAATCACTAATATCCACTGTTGACACTGGCCTTGCATGTATTGTGCATCAGTTAATTTAGCCTTACTACATGTTTGCATGATCTATAATAGATATACACTTTTACCTGACTCAAAATCATTAGAAAAATAGTCCCCAAAATTTCAGGTGATATATCCTAAACACTTGGTAATTTCTGATGTCCTGTATTAAGTTTGAATCAGGAAGCAATCACTTACAGCTTTTAGTTGGTTATATTTTTGGTTATATTTTTGGTATATTTTTTTCCATGTAGAATAAGATATTTTCTAAGGAATTTTTATCTCCTTTCCTGGAATAAAATACTTTTTCCAAATTCAAGCACAGCATAAGAGTTCTATGTGTGGTAATTTTTCGGGGAGCATTTTTAGATTTTTATTTGTGAGAAAGATGTTTCTCTTAAGCTTCTGTAAAACTGAGAGAAGCATTTATGTTGTCAGTTTTTGAAGGCCTCAGCAGGACGCTATCTTGTAAAAACATTGTTTTGTTTCTCTTTTGAGTAATTAAGTTAGTAGTAGAAGTCCACATAGCCTTACTTCCTTTGTGAGTTGCAAAGCATGATCAGCAACACACATGGAGATTTGTGAGGTATGTGCTGATCATTTCCAAGATACTTCAGGCTTTTTAGGGCAGAGGGAGATACTCAATGTGTTCAGGCAAGACCTTTGTCATGTTTCTGCAGTTGTCATCTCCATCATGTCGACTTTTGTGGAAAGCCAGCTGCTAAATGCCAAAGAGTTAGAGAATTAGAAAATGTCGGCCTAACTGATAATAGAGATGCATAAACATTTTAGGACCAAAACACAAGAGATTGTTTATTCTCAAAGTTCTTGCTAGTGGTATTTGAAGTTGTTGCTTGGTTTTTAAAGGACAGTAAGATGTTAGGATGGGAGCTTGGAGATAAAAGTGTTTATGGATGTATAGCTGCAATAGCTCATTAACACTTAAATATATCATATTAAAGGTTAAAAATCAGAAAGGATGAATATTAGGATGCATCATAATAAATAGCTTAGACAAAACTTTTCTAGAAGCACAATATTTAAAGAAAGAACACACACAAAATACTACCTATATATTGGCAAAGTACTTTCCTCATTTGCCAAAGGAGTTGGTAGTTACAGAAAAAGCAAAAACAACTAACTTCTTTTTAGAACCCCTCTTGTATTTCATATAATGGACCAGCTTCAAATACTCAAAGTAGAATGCCATAATGAAATAAAAGCAGAAAATAATTTAGCATGCACAGATTGTTTTTTAAGTCTTCTTCAGCTACAAAAAAATTCTTGGAATACTGAAATACTTTTGTGTGGTCTGAGATTTATTGTTATGTATTTGTTTAGTGATATAAATTATTTCTCAATTACTGTAACATCTGACCTGTTCCCAATTGCTTCTAAAGAGTACATATAAAAATCTTCATGCCTACCTCTCCAGCCTACAGGAGAAATAGTTCAGTCTCTTTTCTCTAAAAGACATGAGTTTTATATTGTTGTAAAATGGATGACAGATGTTACTATTAATAAATCCAAAGAGAAATAGTTCTGTTATTGAAAGCATATATAACCCTGGCCCTCTCAGTCAATTGCTTGCATTACTTCTGTAGCGTAGGGTATTCCACTGAGTTTTCATTCACCACTGGACACATTCACATCTTCTGTTACCAAGCATTCTGTTTTCTTCACTTTTTCTTCATGCAACTTATTAGATGTTAAGTCTGTTGACAAAGCTGGTGTGGAGGCTTTCTGTGGTTACACTGGTTTTGATGTACTTGACATATACAACGCTATGCTAAGCTTACTCTGTCACACTATGTCTGCTCAAAGGCAGGAACTGGCTCTACACAGCTGTTTGGCTTCATTAGCGATTCATCACAAAACCGTTTGTAATGGATTTCCAAGTAACTGACATAATATGCAACTTTCTTCTATTCTTTCTCTGTTTCTCTTCCCCTATCCCCCCTGCCCTGCCTGAGTGATGACTCTCACCCTTCTGGCAATCACACTGGACTATTCAAACATTATCCCAGCCAGCACTGAGGTCCATGACTTTCAGCTACACTGAACAGCTGTTTTTTTATATATATGCCAGTGAAGTATGAAACTGAAAGTGAAGCATCACTGTTTTTTGTTAACTGATTATCATTTTCATTTGCAGACATTTCTTCTACAAAATATCAGAACAAACCAAAGCAAAATCAACTGGAAACAACCAAGCCTCATAATTTAAAAAGATCATCAATGATTGGTGGTCTTTGATAAGATGGATAAAAGCTGGTGGGAAAATTAAACAGAAACTGTGAAAACAAAAACTTGCCTATATTATACATCAAATCAGATTAATATTTACTGTGCAAATATTTAAAAATATTATGGACCACATTTTATTTGTTATTTAAATAAATCCACTCAGACTCTAGACTAAAAAAAATTCAATTTAGACTGACAGTTTTGGATTTTGATTTCATTACCTTTTTAAGAAGTAGCGCTGAATTTCATAATTATTTAAAATAATGAAAAAGTAGTTAAAATAATTATGATGCACTTAGAGGTGTGAACCTTGATCTCAGCATATAAAAGAGTTTTTTAAAAGTAACACTTTAACATCCTATGTTCCTCTGCCCAGCCAAGATCTTATTTCAAATTACTAACAATATAAATTGTGTTTGAATTAGTCAAGTAAGTTGTAGCAATAGTTATAGCAAAGATGAGTAAATCTGATGTTGTTCTATGTTCGACATCTTATGAATGAATTCCCACATCACTCCTTATTTACAGTTCCATGAGAAATATTAGCTGTTGTTTCCAGACCAAGTGTCATGTTTAAAGTAATCTCTTTCCCTCAGTCTTCCAGAGAGCCTGCTTGAGTATGCTCTATTCAGCTCACAGTAATTCACAACACCTCTTTCAAGGCCATGTGAATATTACTGTGAAAAATGTATTGGAGGAGCACAGGACAGAAGCAAGCTCCCAGCAGATGAGAGCCTTAAGAAGTTTGATGGCTTTGATAAGAATTAATGCTAAATGGCTTCCTTGTTTTTTCCATGAGACAAGAAAATAATCATGTATTTATCTGCAATGCTGTGTTTGCTTAGCATAAGATCTATTTTTACTATCATGGTAAAATTAATTATTATTGATGATGCATGTCTAAATTTTCCTTATACTCAGCCTTGCATCACCTCTGTGCAAGCTAAAGGCAGGGCCTCTGCCGTGCTTCAGAGCATGCTGGGGTGCTGAGCATTTTCATTCACACAATAACTCAGACTACATTACCTATCATTTCTAATGGCAGCAGTCACTATTATATCGTGAAGCATATTCAATCACTGACTATTCTAAGATTATTTACTTTATTTTAGGACAGCAGCAAAATTTTAGATAGGACTCAAAGCCACAGGCCACAGTTCTAAACATTGGGTTTAGGTAACAAAATTAACCCTTGGCATCGTGAATCTTCAAGTCTTTATGGGATGAAAACCTTGAAATGTTGACTGCCTTAGCCATGTGTATACTTTAAACTGTTAATGTGAAGTTCTGTGTTAGTCCATGCTCATTAGAGGTTTTTTGTCAGCAGTGGTTATTTAACTTGCCAGAGGACTGTGGAAAGCTGGATTTTAGGCAGTGTGTATCCTCTACTAGAGAGAAAGCCCTTCTATGTCCTTCTGGACCAGAAGTCAATGGTGCTTTCCCCCTGTAGCATCCTTGTCTTTGGAATGTTGTTCTTTGGACAAAGAACTTAATTTAAGTGGTGAAACTTACCCCAAACAAAATGCAATTCATATCCACTCCCTTCTCTGCTTTTTTCTACACTTGTTCTTTTCTGCTATCAGAAAAGAACCCTGTAATAAGATAGGCATCATCTCAATATCTGAGGAAAGGAATGTTGCCAAAAGTAGTGACGCAAAAAAGTAGTGGAGGGATTCCTCCCTCGTAATTGAAGCATATGAAGAGTGAAGTTTAGAGCACACCCACTCCCTGCACAGCCAAGCAATCAGAGAAGAACTTCACCATCTACTCATAAAGGAACTACTTTCTTCCTTCTGTTAAAGGTTCATACAGTTGCAAAGATGCCATGCGTTTTAACTTCTACCAGTACTTTGTATTCTGTCTTTTGCTTATATATATTAGGAGTACCTGATACAAGGCATTGTTTTGTATCTTACATCTTCCAGCGATTTCTTAACTGATAGATATGTGTTCATAGTGGTGGAAAGACTTAAAATAAAACAAGCAAAGAAGACATAAAAATGGGAAGATACTGTGTCTGATAGGTATCTGATTACAGATACCTATCTGTAATCATGTAAGCATTATGAATATTGTAAGTAGGGTCTTCAGACCAATGAAGATGAATGCAGCATTGGATGGAGAAAAATAGTTCATATTTTGTATAAGTAACATTAGTACAACACTGAATAGTACTGAATTTCATGGAATATCTTCTTCGACTGTATTTTTCCAAAGTTAATTTTCTGTTCTAACAACATATCTCTTCTTTCCCTGTCTCTTCAGCAGTAATAGGACTTCTGTGGTGTTTTTGGGTTGGTTTTTTTTTTTTTTTTTTTTAGTACTTGCATTTGCTCTTTATTGAAATTATGCAGTAACATTCAAATTGTTACATCTGCACAGGTGAATTGTTGTGCTGGGCACCAGAAAATCATTTGAAATGCATAGACACTATCTTACTGTTGAATTCATTGCACCAAAAGGGCTTTTAACATACTGAATGAAATATCCTTTTTTAAAACTTAAGGAATACAATTTCATAACCCTTATTCCTAATTTCATTATTTCAGGGAGCTAAACAGTAGGTCTTTTGGGGCATCTATGTAACCACTTACCAAAGGAAAAATATCTTCTTTCTGTTTCTAAAATGTGCAAGTTAAATGCTGAGCTAGAAATGCAGAAAATAGTGTTGTTCTCCTTTAAAAACAATGCTTCAACAAGGTTAATTATTTTGACAAGTTGCTTTGTCAGATTCTTAAATTCTGCAGCTGTGACATTAATGCAGTTATTATATTTTATTGTTGACAATTTGAGTTACAGAGTATGTAGGCTGCATTAAAAAACATTGAGGAAGATTATGGCACTGAGGAAACAATTCCTTGAAAGCGGTGTAACATCAGCAACAGAAATGGCCCTGACAAGGAAGGAGGGAGAGGCATCCTGTGTGGTCTGAGAACTCCTTTGACAGGCTGCTCTTATTTCCTCTTTTCTCTCTTGCTCATTTGAATGGAAGAAAACAAGATGCTTCTACCCCATTCTCAAACTGAGATGTTGGAACTTGATTGTGATGATTTATTGTTTTACACTTATTAGTATTTACTGCTTTATACTGAATGAGTGTGAGCTAACTACTTACAGAAAGTGTCGTATGTATTTGCTAGTATAAATATTTTAACACTGAATACCAATGAGTAGAAAGAAGAGGAAGAAAAGGAAAATAATGGGTTTTTTTGTGTTCTGAAACAGTCAGTATATTTAGGCTACTAACATGAAAATTGTGCTCTGGTGTACATATGAACCTGCTGCTCATTTTATTATTTGCTTCATCATAAAGCTGTATATGATGTGAAAAAGTAAAGTGTAAAACAAGAACAGCCACCTTGCACTGCTTTCCCCTTGATTTTTCAAATAAAAGTAAGGAGAATGTAAAAGCACAAATATTATCAATATTAAAAATACTGACTGGATAGAGGAAGCATGTTTTTTTGTTTTCCTAATCTTGATTCTTGGCAAGCCCCAATTTAACCCTGATTTAATGTAATCTAAATCCTAACCCTGTCTGGAAACTTAAGCCTTAAATCAGAAACAGTAATCATGGAAATTCATATTACTGCCGTTTGCCGTCCTCTTGTCTTTTATTCACCAATGCAAAAAATATAGTATTTTCATTGTGAATATTTGCATATGGAAATATGTGGGATGCTATATCCTCTTTGTCCAGAGGTTTAAGTTTTCTTTTCCTAAATATATGATATCTTGCTCTTAAACCACTACATTCTCTGTCATTGTTTCATTACCTCAGACTCTGAGTCCTCTCCTTGTGTTAGTTAAGGGACATCTGGTAGAGATGCTTGGATTCCCTACTTTTTTTTTTTTTTTTTTTTTTTTTTTTTTTTTTGAGACACAGCTTTTTGTATTTCCTATTACATTCCAAACGAACAGAACAGACAGACAACCAAAATTTCAATCATAATGAAATTTGGGTATATTGATGTTCCGCTAATATGTTCTGTTCTAAGCTATGACATGCCTGTGTACAAACTGAGAATAAACACATATTTTGAGGCTTGTATTTTCATATGAGTGATGAACCTACAAATGTTAATTCTTCTCATTCAGAATGTCATTGTCAAAGCAGAGTGAGAGGTATTTCATTGTTCATGTGAGTGAGGTAGGTCACTTTGGGAAAAGCTTGCTGATTGCAGTCTAATTTTACAGATTTTGAGAACTGCTGAAAGTTGCAAATTCTTTTTTCTTTCTTAGAAGATATCTAATTTCAAAGGCTCAGTGCACTCATTTGTTAAAACAGAGAACTTATTTAAAGCTAAATGCTAATAACAATGAATGTTAACTGACTTAATGCAATGTGAAATTGCTGCTTCAACATTCATACAAATGATAATTCAGTCTAAGTGGCTCTGTGTTCTGTTATATAGACATTACTTTGCAATTTGCAGGGTAATTGCATGCAGAGCTACTAAACAAATTTGTTTTCTTTTCTATCAAAATGTGCTTTGCACATCTCTTCAGTATATGAAGATACTTTGAAATGCATGGGTTTTGATGGGATTGTATGGACAGCTGTTCTTATGTTGAATTTTTACTGATCATCTTATCAATGTCTAATTCACTTTCCTCGTGTGCTAAAATAGTGTGAAATTAAAGAGAACTCCCAACCGATACTGAGATCTATTATTCTAGTGTAGCCATTACCCTACTTTACTGATGTACACCACCACTAACTATCCATCTGTATATAGCAACTTTGAACAAAAGATCCCACAAAATAATTTATTGTGTGTTCATAATTACTTCTATTTGCCAAAATTTGCCTTGTTAAGTATTTCAGTGTGAATAATGTTTATTAACTGGCATTTCTCTGATGCTTTATATCTTTCAAATCCAATTTAATTTTTATGTATAATTAGAATTGGCTCTGGTTTTATTTTTTTTTAATTCCTCTATATGCATGTTTCTTCAATAATAGTACAGAATACTAACTTCACTGCAAAAATGGTGATTTTAGTTCCTCCCCTAGTCTCTTTGATTTTGCTGTTCTCAATCCTGTATTCAGTTCAATAGGAAGAAGAATGATTTTGAATAATACGGCCATGATGTCAAAACAGTGCAAATTATATGCTGCTGCCGTCTGGAATAGTGAAAATAAAAGCTTTATTTACACTGTTCTTTGAAATAATAAACTTAATTGTCGCAGTTTATCTTCAGTATCTATAATGTATTCTGGGAATGCTCCATGTGTGCCTTTTTATTCTGTGAGCTGCAGAATGACTAAAATTTGCCTGTGGCAAACCTATCAGTGAACCTTGAAATAGATTCACTTTCTTTTCTTCCTGAATAGAGAACTACCTTCCATTTGCACAATAAGAGTAATTGGTTTACATAAGCAAAGTTTTCAAGAGGCACAGTCAAGGGCTATGAGTATGCATTTCAGCTAGGCAGATTACACAGATTTAACTGCAGGTTAATATTCTGTTGTACATATGAATATTAACTCCAAATTCATATTCTAAAACATGGATGTTTCAATGGTGAAAATAGTTCAGGTGAAATTAAATACTTAACAAACATGTTAGCCAGTTTTCTTGGTGACTATCTGGTCTTGAGTCCTTGGTCTTGAGTCTTGGTGCTATTACCTTAACTTTATCGTCTGTAATCCAAAACCAAAGTCATAACAATTTGCTTTGGATACTTCACATTTATATTTTATATAGTAATATAATCATATTGTACTGTAACTCAGAAGACTATTCACACTATTCAGTCTTTCTTGTTAAAACATGGTTGTGATTGCTAGAGTGATTCAGTAAGGTAGCTATGCAAAATTTAAGACTTCAAGACTCAATCTGTTTCTAAAAGCTAACACTCTCCTTGCTGTCAACAGGGCCTACGCATGATCTGAAAGTAACCTTTTTATGGAAAAAAGTAGTCAAAATGTTAAGAAGCTGTGGCACAAATCCTAGTTAAATATGACTGTCTTCCTCTTTTTTTAGCTGTGTTAGAGATGCAGGTTTACCACAAAGGGTCAAAGCCATTTTTCCTGAAATACTCTTCTTTCTTTGCATCCAGCTTTTGTATATACATAGGCTTGTCAGTACACCTTCATAGCTTGGGAAGTTCAGTTCCTGAAATTTTATGAAATATAAAAATAAACCTACAAAGGAGATGCGACAGCACCTTTTTTTTTTTTTTTTTTTTTTTTTTTTTGTTAAGATGAGAGGAAATAGAGTTAAGTAATGAGCAGAACAGAATTTATAATATATACTTGTGGCATAGCCATGTTTTTTTCTATCAATACTACTTAACGATAAGTATGCTTTCTTTTTTTGGAAGAGCGTAATTTTAACTTGTGGCTATTTTCAAGATAACACTCCATCAAAATTACTGTTCACACAAAAAAACACTGAGTTTGAGCCTCTAAATGCTGTTGCATTTATAAGGGCAAGCTCATCTCTAGGACAAATGCAGCAATAAGTAAAATTGCATATTTTACATTTGTTTTAGGTATGTTTATATTGAAATCTGAATGTAAAGGCTAATGTGCTTTTTCTAATAAATTTTCTTGGAAGGGAAGCAATTACTAAACTGGCACCAGGGACATTGTTCACAGAACATAGAATCATAGAATCATAAAATTACCTGTGTTGGAAGCCCAACACATAATTAAAGATCATCTAATTCCAAACCCTCTAGAATGCACAGGGACACCTTCCACTAGATCAGATTTCTGAGCCCTATCCAACCTGACCTTGAACAATTCCTTGCCAGATTCAATTCCAGCTTCACTTAGGCCTTCCTGGCCTCATCCCTGCACAACCATACTTCATCTCTCTACTCTTCCTAGGTCACCACCCATCCTAGCTTCAACTGCCGGGGCATTTGCTTCTTTCCCTTCAGTCTGACCAGCAGTTCCCTACTCAGCCCCTCTGTTCCCTTGCCTTCCTTGCCCAGTTTCTTGCTCCTGGGGATTGCCAGTTCTTGTGCTCTGTGGAAGACTTCCTTAAAGATGTGCCAGCTCTGTTCCACTGCCTTGTCCTGAGGGAAGTCTCCCAGTGGATCTCACTGGCTATCTCCTTGAAGAGCTGAAAGTCTACTTTCCTAAAGTTCAGGGGCCTGACTTTGTTCCTTGCCTGGCCCATACCCCTCAGGACTGCAAACTCCAGCAGTGTGTGATCACTGCAGCCCAGACTCCCTCCAAGCCTGATGCTCAAGATCAGCTCACTTACACTGGTGCCCATCAGAGCCAGGATTGTATCCCCTCTGGTAGGGCTGCTGTCTGTTCCTTTGCTCCAGAAGGTATCTCTCATGTGTTCCAAGAGTCTCCTGGCTTGCCTGCAGCTTGCTATGCTGTTTTCCCAGCAGAATTTGGGGTGGTTGAAGTGCCCCAGCAGGACAAGAGCGTGTGAGCAAGATGCCTCCTGTAGCTGGAGCAAGAAGGTTTCATCAATAGGGTCCCTTTGATCAGGGGTCTGTACTTAAAGCCATCCACAAGGTTTCCTTTGTTGCCTCAGTCCCTGATCCTTACCCACAGGCTTTTGTCCTGCTCCTGGCTGCTCTTCAGAGACAGTCTTGACACTCAGTCTACCTGCTGATGTAGGGGCACCCCCTCTGCCTCTCTCTTTCCTCACCTGTCTCTTATGGAGAGCCTGTAGCCATCAATAGTCACACCCCAGTCACATCCCACCAAGTTTCAGTAATGGCAAGAAGGTGACAACTTTCCACCAGCTCCGTGGCTTCCAGATTCTGTTTGTTGTCCATTCTGGGTGCCTTACCTAAACAATGTCAAACTGATGGAATATACAGACACTTAAGAAATACTAAGAGCCATGATACAAAGCAAGGCAAGGTCATTTTGTTACATCCTCTCTTAAGGGCTCATCTAGTAATCTGCAATTGTTTCCTACATTGTTCAGATCATACACTGAAAAATAACTTCTGTAGAGTCATGCAGTGATTGGAAATTATACTAGTGCAGTACTAAATGCATTCTTTTAATGCCAACAATGAAATTCAACACCTTTAAGACAAATAACAAATTCAAAGAATGTGGCCTATTTCTAAATCACTTGTATCTGTCATCCTAAACAAAATACGTATTACATGTACAAGTCACTAAGCCACAAGGACAGAAAAATCTGACCTTTAATGGCCTCTCAAAATGACAGTACCAAATGGCTCTGAGAAGGTCAAGTCTGATTTAAATTGTTGATGAATTGGAAACTAATTGACTGGAACTGAATATTACATTGGAAGAGCAGTATATACGTAGTTTAGAACCTAGTGAGCATATTAATGATCACTAAAAAATATTTTTCTCGCCACCTCATATAAAATTTATAGAGGTACCAATATATAAAAAATTTGTAATAGTTAACTTTTCTCTTACTATGGCTGAGATGCAGTTGTTTAATGATTTGATGCTCAGCTTTGTTTCATGGAGTGATGATCTGTCATCCTTGATATTGCTAAAGTGTAAAGACAGTTGTACAAATCATGAATAAACTTAGAGGGAAAATAAGTAATTAATGTCTTAAAAATTAAATCCACCGTGATAAGCCCTCCAATTGGAAGTTTCAATATTTCTCTGGTCCATTTGATGTTGTATATCTGGGTTTATTGCCAAATACCTGAAAGCCAGGTTGGATACCAGCCACAACCATCAAAAATGTAACAGTTCTGGGTATTTGAATGTTAGATTGTGATGTTTCTCATGAAAATTTCATGAAGAGCATTCATTCAAAGACATTCTATGCCTAAGGCAGATGGATGGAATTTAATTGCCCATATTAAAAATAAGAAAGGGAGGCTCTTTACTACTCCATCCTATTAACATTCAACATAGATTATCTTTGCTGTACATTTAGGTATTTGCAAAAGGGACTCTAGGGTTTTCTGTATAAGCCAAGTAGGAAAGGTAAACGTAATAAAAATCCGGTTTTGTCACAAGTCAGATCTTGTCAGCTAATAGCCAAGACTTTTATAAGCAGACACGAAGCATACCTTTCTTTGTGAATTAGCCATAGGATAATGAATGATTTGACATTTATCAGCTGATTGGTAGAAATTCTAGTTTCAAAGAGTCATGGAAGCTTTCTGGACAGTTGTGTTCACTTTACCAAGGCCCTGGAATGGTTGGTGAATTAGGTGCACGTTATTTCTCCTCTGTTCTTCCAGTTGCAGGTATTAGCATTGAAAGAAGCAGATGGACCCACATGGTTCCATGACTAGTGTCATCATCAAAATGTTGTTTTCTTTGATAATGGGATGGCCTATAGCACCAGCTTGCTGAATGAAGGTGGGATTCAGCTCTCTCCAAGGGGGGAAGAGATTCTTTGGTGAAGGGCTATCAGGGCTTATTGATAGGAGTTTAAATGAGATATGACAGGGGAGGGAGATATCATCAGGTTTAATAGTGATAAGGTGTGGGACATGCCATCCCACACATACTAGTTAGATGGCTGAGCCAGAAAGAGCCTGGAGGGTGTATGCAGGTCAGCAGTAGGACACCTGAGGGACAGCACCAAGACATTCCAGCCACACCAGACAGAAAGTCAGCTTCATTGGGGAGCAACTTAAAACCCATTTATGCTAACACATGCAGCATGGGTGGTACTAGAGATGTGTGGATGCCTGCAGGTCTTTGACTTCAACTGGCATCATAGAGACACAGGGACCTCTCTTATGACTAGAGTGTTGGGATGAAAGAATGCAGCCACTACACATCGTATTTGAAAACTCCTGGCAATCTGGTGAAGTTCCCACCAACAGGAAAGGGGAAAACATGACCCCACTTTTAAAAAGGGAGAATAGGAAGACCAAGGAACTACAGACCAGACAGTGTCACATCAGTGCCTATAGAGTTCATGGAACAGATCCTCCTGGAAAATGTGCTAAGAGACACTGAAAATAATTAGGTGACAGCCAGCATGGTTTCACTAAAGGCAAATGATGCCTGACAAATTTAGTGGCCTTCTAGGATTGTGTTAAAGCAGTGTTGAACAAGGAAGGGCAGCAGAAATCATCTATATGGATTAGTGCAGGGCATTTGACACTCTCCCAAATGCCATCCTTGTTTCCAGACTGGAGAGGTCTGAATTTTGACAGGGGAGCTCTTGGCAGATAAAAATTGGGTGGATGATGGCACTCCTAGAGTTGCAGTCAACAGCTCAATGTCTAGTTAGCAACCAGTGTCAGCTAAGCATCCTCAGGGATTTGTATTTAGACCATTGCTACTTGGCACCTTTGTCAGCAACATGGACAGTGGGATTGAGTACTCCCTTAGCAAATTTGCCAATGACACCAAACTGTGTGGTGGGGTTGACACACTGAAGGACATGGATTGACCTTAACAGGCTTGAGAGGTGGAACCTGAGGAAGTGAAACAAGGCCAAGTGAAAGGTTCTGTACCTGTGTTGGGGTCATTCCAAAAAACAATACAGATTTCATGGAAAATGGATTGAGGTTTACCCTGGAAAGAAAGACAGGATGTTTGTGGATAAAAAGTTTGGTATGACCCTGCAATGTACACTCACAGCTCAGAAAGCCAACCTTATCCTGGGCTGCATCAAAAGAGGCATGTCCAGGAGGTCAAGGGATATGCTTCTACTCCTCTGTTCTTTTGTTGTGAGACTCACACCTGGAGTACTGTGTCCAGGTCTGGAGCCTCGAACACAAGAAAGACTTTTATTAGTTAGAATGAGTCCAGTAGAGAGCCACAAGTTGATGAGAAGTCTGGAATACCTCTTCTACAAAGAAAAGCTGGGACATTTGGGGCTGTTCAGCCAAGAAAGGAAAAGGCTCTGGAGACCTTTTTAAGCTTTCCAGTACCTAAAGGGGAGCTACAAGAAGGCTGGAGAGAAGCTTTTCAAAAGGGATAGGCAATGGGAGATTTGTCCTAAGCTAAAGGAAGATAGGTTTTGATTCAATCTTAAGAAAAGCTTTACTCTGAGGGTGGTGAGGCACTGATATACATTGCTCAGAGAGATTGTGGATCCTCCATCTCAGAAGGTGGTTCAAGACCAGGTTGTATGTCTGAGTAATTTAATGTAGTGGAAGAGATTTATGTCCATGGAAGAGGGGTCAAATGTAGATGTTGTTTGAGGTCCTAAACCATTCTGTAATTCTATGGTTATCTATGTGCACTTGTATTGCAAGCAGTTAAGTTGCTCCTGAGCAACATTACACCCCAGGAACTACAAAGAGGCTGTGTTTGCTTGGTATACATTTTTTCAGAAAAGTCTGAAGACTTATCTGACACATTTGAAAATGTGACACTTCTTAACTTAAGAGAATTAATGTTGAACAATTTCTCCTGTAAGTTTTATCCCCTAATCAATTGCATGTCAGTAATGATTAGTAAAGACATTAAATAGCATGTGGCTGGTAGTTAGTGTTCGTCCTCTTTCTTTGGTTATTTTTGATTTTCATTTCTGAATGGAATTAGTAGTATTTTGCAATAAAAATATTTTTTGCCATTGCTGTGGAATTGAGGAGCAAGATTGTGTATTTCAAACAGATTATTTTAGCTATGCAAAGCTGATTTCTGAGAAATTTCCTGATCCTATTGTGCTCTCAGTGTTACTTGCTAGCCGGTGTCGCAGTATGAAGGTCAATTACTCTTGTGCAGTATTTTTTAATATTTCAATATTAACCACACTAGCATGAGGATTTTGGGCTGTATCTGAGTATTTTAATAGACATTTTTGTATCTATTTAATATCATTGTGAGTATCGTGCCACTTTGACTTTGCTGTGCACACAGCTCCAATGTTCAGAACGTCTCAGTGTTTTGCAGTCACATAATGCATTCATCTTCACAGCACTCTCCTGTAGCAATAAAGCACTATCAAGTCCATCTGTGAGATGGACAATCAAAGCACAGGGGCAGCAGATGTTGAGCAACAACAGATAAGTAATTATGATATAAGCAAGAAACATAACTTAGGTCTTCTGAGTTAGTGGCCTGATCGTACATTACATGATGATCCTTCCTTATGTATTTCTCTGGTATAAAGAGAAGGGGTTTTCCTTAATGGTAGATTTCCTTAATGGTAGATTTGATAATGGTAATTTGATTTGATATTTCATATAAAGTAGTAAGGACTCTGGAAAGCAGGGCAATATCAGTGTTGTATGGTACAATAGTATGAATCCAGTGATTGCATGCTTGGTAGTGTATCTCATCTGATTTTATAATTATAAAGTTTATAGCCATTTTTAATGAACTTTTTCCTTTGTATCAGAGTCTTGATCAATTGATTGTTGTTTACAAACAATTAGGTGATCACTGAACTTTAAGCAGGATGATGATTTGGGCTTTCAGGCAGCACTGCACAACTGACATGAAATTCCTCAATTTGTAAATTTCTTTTTCAGAGGATCAAATTCCTCGAGGTTTTCCAACCATTGATATGGGCCCACAGCTGAAAGTGGTTGAACGAACTCGTACAGCTACCATGTTATGTGCAGCCAGTGGCAATCCTGATCCTGAAATAACTTGGTTCAAAGATTTCTTACCTGTTGACACAAGCAACAACAATGGCCGCATCAAGCAGCTACGCTCAGGTAGGGTCTCGTTACTGTTTCCACCAACGCCCAGAGTTGTTCTCTCTCACTTTTTCTTTCTTTTCTTTCTCTGCCTTTTAAAAAAAATTTTATTTATAGGTAATAATTTCTCTTTCCCCTCTCCTTTTCTGTGTTACTGAGTGTGTTGTCCATGTCTGTGATGTTGTCATAGCTTTCTATAGAGTCTGTCTCTATGTGTTTTGCAGCTTCTGTTTACTCCACATTGCTCACTGCTGTGACTGTATTTTTTGATGATTTTTTTCTTTACTGCTTTTTGCAGTACTTGATGGATCCATTTTCTCCTCTTTCTTTCTTCTTTCCTTTTAATTTTTTTTAACGAATTTATTTCAACATTGGACTTCATTCAGAAATTTCAAGGAGTACCAATGGTTATATTCATCAAAACCAAAACCTGCATTAGACACTTCAATTAAAATCTAAAATGTGTTTATTGCTGTCTTTTCCACATTTGACTTCACCAAAGATTAGCCAGTTTGGACACATCTTCTTTCCTCTCACAAATACATAAAGCACAGTACTTCTTCCCATGCAGATTTGTATCTGAAAAAAAAAAAAAAAAAAAAAAGGAAATGAAATCTTTGGGTAATCTATGGAACAAAGTTGGGGGTTTTTTTGCTGGCTGAGCATTTTTCCAACACATTTAGCCACAGTAGTGTGCGTCCACGCTAAAGCTTTATGAATCCTATATTTTCTGGATCTACAGAAGTCTGCTTTTGATGTAGATTCCAGCTTTTGCCGCTCTCTCTCTCTTTGCCCCTTGCACCTCCCTAGCAGTTCTCTCACTCTCCTCCTGCCTTAGTTTATTCTTTTGTTCTCTTTAGATTAAAAACAAAACAAAACAAAACAAATTAAGAAACATACAAACAAATATCTAAATTTACCGAGTTTAATGCTTATCCCAAAATAAGATCAGATCATGATCACTGGGATATAATGAGCTTTTTTCTTTGACAGTTGTAGTAGATATCGTTGTAGAATCTAAGTTGTTTAATCACGTGTCTTCCCAGAATTCTCAGCTTTTGACCTGTCCTGTGATGTTAAATCGTCTTGTTAACCTACTTTTTGCTTGTTGTCAGCAGAACTGTGTAAATTAACCTTCTGTTAATGTAAATTAAGATTTTTTTCACATGTGACATAGATGATTTAGTATATAAAGCTTTAACTGAAAACTTTGTACCAAATTATAAGGAATATAATAATATTTTTATGCTGTCTTTCTTCTCTCCGTATTTAAATCTCCAGAATCTATTGGTAAGTGCTTAGTTCTGAAGCGCACTTCACCCCCACTAATTTCCATATTCAGACTATTATGATTATGATAATTATTATATGATTAGTATTATTATTCTTAAAATGCATGGCATGCATTTTACTAACAGTCAGTGTAGTCACCAGACCCCTATAGTGGCGCACACGCACACCTCCACAGAAATGTTGTCTTATCAGTCATAGCAACACCTAAAAGAGACAGTACACATGTATCACATGGATCTAGAATAGTAAATGCCATAATCCAGCCTAAACTACAGTGTTTGTTTTGAGATAGACTTCAGTATATCCTCTTTTTATATATATATAGATACATATATATATATATTTAAATAGAGTTTCCAATATTTTTCTAAAATATGTCATAAGTACAGCTTTGTAAAGTTTTCTTTAAGTATTTGAGGACTACTTGATACATTTCTAACCCTATATAACCGAACGTCTAAGAACTCAGATGCTGCTCTGAGAATGGCAGTGCAGCCAATTATAGCCTTTTTGCCCTTTGTGGTACAATGCAACTTGCTTTTATAACCTGATAATACTATCTAATATATTCCTGTTTTAACAGTATAGTAATTCAAGTTTCTCTTAAGACCTTATTTAATTCTGTAAATCTAATTTGATTCTTCTTCCAAAGCCCTAGCCTCCTTCTTCTCGTACTAATGCTTCTTCTTTCTAATCTTATTTGCATTCATATTATCCACCCAGGTGGTACACCAATAAGAGGTAAGAGTGCTGAACTAACGTTCACAGAATGATCTTACTCATTCTTTCTGTCCTTTCATCCCTCTCATCTTTGTCCTGTTTTTGGTTTTGTTTTGCTTTGTTTTCCATAAGGAAAAAACAAAACAAAATAAAAACCATGGAAATGTCCATCATCTGATTTTCTTTTTCCTTTGTCCTGTTTGGTTATGATCAGTGACTCTCATATTGTGACTTTTCTTTCTTCACATTGCCTTTTCCTTTCCCCTTTTCATTTGTCCATTAAAAAAAAAAATAAAAAAATTGTGATATGCTTCAAAGAAAGCATATCGAGGTCTCCTGGCCATAGCCCAGTCACAGCGTACCATTTGTCCCTCTTTTTTCTTTTTCTTCTTCTTCTTCTCCTTTTTCTTCTTCTTCTTTTTCTTCTTTTTTCTTTTTCTTCTTTTTTTTTCTTCTTTTTTTCCTTCCTCTTTTTTTTTGTCCAACTGGAGCAAAAAAAGATCATTTTTTTTCTTCCTTAGCTGTTCTTTTCCTGGACCAAAGCCAAGATGGTCTGGAGAACAGTAGCAGACATGCAGAAGACAACATGGACTATCTTCTTTTTGTCTTATCTTTCATAAAAGGTTTTTTGTGTTGTTCTTCTTCAATCCTTTTTTTTCTTTAACTTCATAAAATTGAAAATTATGTATTTCCCCCCCCCCCCCCCAAAAGAATTACAGAAATGTTTTTTCCCTTTATTGTGGTTTTACCTTTTTTTTTTTTTGGTTGTTGTAGTTTTTTTTTTTTTTAAATTCTCTCACCTCTGGATTTTTGGATCTTCTAATCTACAGGTTTTGGAAATGAAAGGTTACTGACTCATTATTCTTGGTGGTATGTGGTATTGTTGGTTTTTGATTCTCTAGCAAAACTGTTTACTTCTTTTGTAATTCTTGTTTTGTATTTTTCTTGGGTTTTGTGACACCACACTGCTAATCCCACTTGTGGATTTTGATGGGTGTCTCAGGAGGGGCCCTCCTATGGTCCTCAGCAGTGGTTGGTTGGTTCTTCCTTGTTGGCGTAGACCATGCTTTTGAAATTTTTTGTCTTCTAATTCAACTGCTCTTTGTTTTTCAGCAAACGTACTTTAAGATTGTAAGTTGCGGAAAACTGTCTTTCTTTTCTTATCAATCTGCATGTCTTAAAGGAGTTTTATTTCTTTAAAATAATATTTTGATAATTGTAAATGACTAATACAATTTCTTTTTTTTTAATTCAAGCAGCCTTTTTGTTCTTGCTGCGCATTTTTGGCTTTCTTCAGCAGAAGATTTCTTGAAGTCTGTCCTGCTTTTTTA